>NC_090370.1:8119321-8423138 GCF_035084215.1 Heptranchias perlo
AGGTAAACTGAGCGTTAATATTAGAGAGTTCTTCTTCACATAAAGAGTGATCAACATCGAGAATAGACTTCCAGGAAAGAGTAGTGAAGGGAAAAACCTTGGTATCAAGGGATATGGAGCAAAGGTGGGTAGATGCAGTTGAGGTACAGATCAGCCATGATCGAATTTCATGGCCAATACCTTTGCCTAACAAAAATCTGTCAATTGGTCCCCAGCCTCAGCAGCTTTTTGGGGGAGAGAGTTCCAGATTCCCACTCCCCTTTGCGTGAAGAAGTGCTTCCTGACATCCCCTCTGAACGGCCCTAGCTCTAATTTTAAGGTTATGCCTCCGAGACTCCCCCACCAGAAGAAATAGTTTCTCTCTATCGACCCGAGATGCTGTCATGATAATTTTAATGCAGTATAAGGAGAGGGAGAAACAACACACGAGAGTGTGAAATTGGCCTTTACTGTATTGGAAATGAAAGCATTTGTACAGAATTCCTCTCCCTGCTATATCAGTGAAGCCTTTAGCCCTCGTCGCATTGAAACAGTTTAACAGCTTCCTTGACGCAGACGGAGGAACTTCGTGTGTGTTATGTGCTTGTCAATGTTACACGGCACAATTTCAATCCTGTGGGGAGAAGCTATCACCTGTTTGCAGTGAAATCGTACACACCTGTCATTTATCATGAATGTTTGTGTTCGTGAGCTTGTGATAAATAACGAACCGAGCAATTCTTCCCTCTGTGGTGACTGATCAGAAATAATGCAAGTGAGTGAATGCAATTCTGTTATCTGCTTTCAACAATGCACTGACATGACTTTATTTAGAATGAAGCATCTTGCTTGTTTTAATTATCTCTGTGATTAATTGTGCATTTGAGCGACAGAGAAAGGCTATGGAATTTGGGAATATTTCCGCCTGAGAAGCCTTGGGAAGATGGTACTGAATGCTAACAGTGGGCACGGATTTCCATTATTGATAGCGACATTGTAAACACATGTTTAAAGAGTCCAGTTCTGATTTCACTATGAATAGCAGGAAGTGAAAATGTTCCCGAATATGTTTAACACAGTCACAGCCTTAGTAAAATTGAACAATGGGAATCAGGGGGAAAACTCTCCAGTGGCTGGAGTCATACCGAGCACAAAGGAAGATGGTAGTGGTTGTTGGAGGTCAATCATCTCAGCCCCAGGACATCGCTGCAGGAGTTCCTCAGGGCAGTGACCTAGGCCCAACCATCTTCAGCTGCTTCATCAATGACCTTCCTTCCATCATAAGGTCAGAAATGGGGATGTTCGCTGATGATTGCACAGTGTTCAGTTCCATTCGCAACCCCTCAGATAATGAAGCAGTCCTTGTCCGCATGCAGCAAGACCAGGACAACATCCAGGCTTGGGCTGATAAGTGGCAAGTAACATTCGCGCCAGACAAGTGCCAGGCAATGACCATCTCCAACAAGAGAGAGTCTAACCACCTCCCCTTGACATTCAACGGCCTTACCATCGCCGAATCCCCCACCATCAACATCCTGGGGGTCACCATTGACCAGAAACTTAACTGGACCAGCCGTATAAATACTGTGGCTACAAGAGCAGGTCAGAGGCTGGGTATTCTGCGACGAGTGACTCACCTCCTGACTCCCCAAAGCCTTTCCACCATCTACAAGGCGCAAGTCAGGAGTGTGATGGAATACTCTCCACTTGCCTGGATGAGTGCAGCTCCAACAACACTCAAGAAGCTCGACACCATCCAGGACAAAGCAGCCCACTTGATTGGCACCCCATCCACCACCCTAAACATTCACTCCCTCCACCACTGGCGCACAGTGGCTGCAGTGTGCACCATCCACAGGATGCACTGCAGCAACTCGCCAAGGCTTCTTCGACAGCACCTCCCAAATCCGCGACCTCTACCACCTAGAAGGACAAGAGCAGCAGATACATGGGAACAACACCACCTGCACGTTCCCCTCCAAGTCACACACCATCCCGACTTGGAAATATATCGCCGTTCCTTCATCGTCGCTGGGTCAAAATCCTGGAACTCCCTACCTAACAGCACTGTGGGAGAACCTTCACCACACGGACTGGAACATAGGGAACATAGGAACAGGAGTAGGCCATTCAGCCCCTCGTGCCTGCTCCGCCATTTGATAAGATCATGGCTGATCTGTGATCTAACTCCATGTACCTGCCTTTGGCCCATATCCCTTAATACCTTTGGTTGCCAAAAAGCTATCTATCTCAGATTTAAATTTAGCAATTGAGCTAGTATCATTTGCCGTTTGCGGAAGAGAGTTCCAAACTTCTACCACCCTTTGTGTGTAGAAATGTTTTCTAATCTCGCTCCTGAAAGGTCTGGCTCTAATTTTTAGACTGTGCCCCCTACTCCTAGAATCCCCAACCAGCGGAAATAGTTTCTCTCTATCCACCCTATCTGTTCCCCTTAATATCTTATAAACTTCGATCAGATCACCCCTTAACCTTCGAAACTCCAGAGAATACAACCCCAATTTGTGTGATCTCTCCTCGTAACTTAACCCTTGAAGACTGCAGCGGTTCAAGAAGGCAGCTCGCCACCACCTTCTCAAGGGCAATTAGGGATGGGCAATAAATGCCGGCCTCGCCAGCGACGCCCACATCCCATGAACGAATAAAAAAAAATTTTTTTAAAAGCTGCACGAGCCAAAGCTCAGAAGAGGAAAGGTGAACCAACATTATTACTTTACGCAGAGTTTGTTGAACGTATGAAATGGATTGCCTGGGAAGGCAGTGGAGACGCTGGCCTTGGTAAATTCAGTAGGAGTCGGGTGGATATTGGGCAAGTGTATTAAACCAGTCGTTAAAAAAAAATCCTTTGTTTCAGATAAAACTGTTTGGATATTAGAACTCTTCATTATGTCGGGTTTTTTTTCTTTTGAAAAGGTTTGTTGCAACACATTGAAATCTCTTTTAACCGTGTACCTGAGGACTACTTCAGACGTGCCCAATTCATCAATACAAATCTGCTGTACAATCACTTCCTTGCGCGGATGTCGTGGATCACAGGAAACAATATACAATACACACAGCATACTAATAGACCAGTTGTAGACCAAGCACCCATTGGACTAGTCTCCACACACGTTATGTCAGGCAGAGGATAACAATCTTGCATGGTCACATACAAGGGAAGCCTCAGTGTATTTCTCCCTTCATTACCTTTTCAAGACTTGACTGGTTGGTGCCACTGTAAAATCCCTTACTTCATTTCCCCTGCAGTGGGTGTATTTGCTTTTGCTGCTCTGGAGAGCACAACACTGCCAATGATCTTTAGAAAGGGTTGGCTTTGAGTCATTACAAAGAGTTTTTAACAATGCAACAAAGCTGCATTGGTTTTCAAGAGAGGTGTATGCCTCCTTTGCTCTTAAGTAGTGCAACTGCCTTACCTTCATCTTCAATGCCCTTGTCCATACAAGATCATAGGTGGTCTCCCAGTACTTCAGCCACCTTCGTGGCTTCAAATCCATGGACCAGACACTAGAGCGCATGTGGGCATATGACTGGCCTGGCTGTCCGTTGGCAGATTTGGTGTGCCTATCTCAAGCTGTACCGCCGTTCCCTGTCCCCAGGAGGGCAAGAAGAGCCCAAAAGCTCTCACTGCCAACACAGCGTCCTCCAACCTCACCAAAATCAAAGGCATCCACTTGGCTTCCCTTCCCCTTCCCCCACTCCTCCAAATTCCCTCCAAACCCAGCCCCCCATTCGACTAACGCTCAGCAGTTTCTCCCCTATCTGCTTGGCTTTACACTCATTTCCTCCATGAATGCTGCCACACACTCCTTCAACACCTTTCCTACTCAGCTCCTGATCTTTCCCTTTCTAAGGCATCCCAACCCCTTTTAAAATCAATGTCAAAACCTCTTTCTCAAAAGCTCTTTCTTCGCAATGCACTAACCTCTAACCTGCCTTTACTCTCCAAGGTCCTTCATTGCACTGTCAATCCCCAACTATGTCAACTTCCTCCAATCCAATTTCCAACTACCCCACAGTACTGGGTCCTACCAAGCCAAAGTCGCCAATGGCATCCTGTGTAACTGTAACCATGGCTTGCCGTTCCCTTTGACCTCTGAAACGCCGTCAACACCTTTTTTTTAATCATTCATGGGATGTGGGCGTCGCTGGTGAGGCCGGCATTTATTGCCCATCCCTAATTGCCCTTGAGAAGGTGGTGGTGAGCCGCCTTCTTGAACCGCTGCAGTCCATGTGATGAAGGTTCTCCCACAGTGCTGTTAGGTAGGGAGTTCCAGGATTTTGACCCAGCGACGATGAAGGAACGACGATATATTTCCAAGTCGGGATGGTGTGTGACTTGGAGGGGAACGTGCAGGTGGTGTTGTTCCCATGTGCCTGCTGCTCTTGTCCTTCTAGGTGGTAGAGGTCGCGGGTTTGGGATGTGCTGTCAAAGAAGCCTTGGCGAGTTGCTGCACTGCATCCTGTGGATGGTACATACTGCAGCCACTGTGCGCCGGTGGTGGAGGGAGTGAATGTTTAGGATGGTGGATCGGGTGCCAATCAAGCGGGCTGCTTTGTCCTGGATGGTGTCGAGCTTCTTGAGTGTTGTTGGTGCTGCACTCATCCAGGTAAGTGGAGAGTATTCCATCACACCCTGACTTGTGCCTTGTAGATGGTGGAAAGGCTTTGGGGAGTCAGGAGGTGAGTCACTCGTCGCAGAATACCCAGCCTCTGACCTGCTCTTGTAGCCACAGTACTTATGTGGCTGGTCTAGTTAAGTTTCTGACCCCCAGGATGTTGATGGTGGGGGATTCGGCGATGGTAATGCTGTTGAATGTCAAGGGGAGGTGGTTAGACTCTCTCTTGTTGGAGATGGTTATTGCCTGGCACTTGTCTGGTGCGAATGTTACTTGCCACTTATCAGTCCAAGCCTGGATGTTGTCCTGGTCTTGCTGCATGCGGGCTCGGACTGCTTCATTATCTGAGGGGTTGCGAATGGAACTGAACACTGTGCAATCATCAGCGAACATCCCCATTTCTGACCTTATGATGGAGGGAAGGTCATTGATGAAGTAGCTGAAGGTTGGGCCGAGGACACTGCCCTGAGGAACTCCTGCAGCAATGTCCTGGGGCTGAGATGATTGGCCTCCAACAACCACTACCATCTTCCTTTGTGCTAGGTATGACTCCAGCCACTGGAGAGTTTTCCCCGATTCCCATTGACTTCAATTTGACTTGGGCTCCTTGGTGCCACACGCGGTCAAATGCTACCTTGATGTCAAGGGCAGTCACTCTCACCTCACCTCTGGAATTCAGCTCTTTTGTCCATGTTTGGACCAAGGCTGTGATGAGGTCTGGAGCCGAGTGGTCCTGGCGGAACCCAAACTGAGCATCGGTGAGCAGGTTATTGGTGAATAAGTGTCGCTTGATAGCACTGTCGATGACACCTTCCATCACTTTGCTGATGATTGAGAGTAGGCTGATGGGGCGGTAATTGGCCGGATTGGATTTGTCCTGCTTTTTGTGGACAGGACATACCTGGGCAATTTTCCACATTATCGGGTAGATGCCAGTATTGTAGCTGTACTGGAACAGTTTGGCTGGAGGCACGGCTAGTTCTGGAGCACAAGTCTTCAGCACTGCAGCCAGGATGTTGTCGGGGCCCGTAGCCGTTGCTGTATCCAGTGCACTCAGCCATTTCTTGATATCATGTGGAGTGAATCGAATTGGCTGAAGACTGGTTTCTGTGATGGTGGAGATGTCGGGAGGAGGCCAATATGGATCATCCACTCAGCACGTCTGGCTGAAGATGGTTGCAAACGCTTCAGCCTTGTCTTTTGCACTCACGTGCTGGACTCCGCCATCATTGAGGGTGGGGATGTTTACAGAGCCTCCTCCTCCTGTTAGTTGTTTAACTGTCCACCACCATTCACGACTGGATGTTGCAGGACTGCAGAGCTTTGATCTGATCTGTTGATTGTGGAATCGCTTAGCTCTGTCTATAGCGTGTTGCTTCCGCTGTTTAGCATGCATGTAATCCTGTGTTGTAGCTTCACCAGGTTGGCACCTCATTTTTAGATGCACCTGGTGCTGCTCCTGGTATGTTTTTCTGCACGCCTCATTGAACCAGGGTTGTTCCCCTGGCTTGTTGGTAATGGTAGAGTGAGGAATATGCCGGGCCATGAGGTTACAGATTGCGCTGGAATACAATTCTGCTGCTGCTAATGGCCCACAGCGCCTCATGGATGCCCAGTTTTGAGCTGCGAGCTCTGTTCTGAATCTATCCCATTTAACACGGTGATAGTGCCACACAACACGTTGGATGGTGTCCTCAGTGCGAAGATGGGACTTGGTCTCCACAAAGACTGTGCGGTGGTCACTCCTACCAATACTGTCATGGACAGATGCATCTGTTGACTGTTGACTGTTCCATTCTCCTCCACATCCATGTCACTGCTCTCATATGGTTCCACTTCCAAGACAGTCACTATGGGGCAGACTTTCCCGATTGCGCTTGAAAGTTAAATAATCACCTGGGCATAACGCGCAGAAGAAAGTCAGACAGGGAGGATCTCACGTCTGTAACGGAGTCCAGCCAATTTTCCGTTGGTTAATTTAATTGGATGGAGAATCGGTCAGGTTCCATTGCAGACATGCAGTCCTCCCCAACTGATTTTTTTCTCCATGTGCTCCACCAAGGTCAGTATTTAATACCCAAGAGGAAAAAGCTGCCCCTATGTCTTCTCAAATAGTTTCTTGTCCTTTGCCCACATGGTCACCCGTGGTGTACCCAATGGCTGTATCCTCGGTCCTGTCTCTCCTCATCTTGACGCTAAGCCTTGACGACATCATCCACAAGCACGGAGTCCTTTCCATCACCCAGCTCTACCTCTCCACCATTGGTATCGACTCCACAGGTGTTGCTGTACCATCTGAATGGCGGTCCAACATCAGTCTTCCTACTCCCCCTAAATTCCATTAGTTCTTGCTCAGTTTCCACCTTCCCCCCGCCCCTGGTATTCCAAGACTCACTGTTACACAAAGAGTTGCACATAAATTCAAGTCATCCTTCTCCAGTGCCTATGTGTCAACTGACCGCAGAGCATCAGGCGTCTATCACCTTGCCTGGCTTAAAGTTACATGAAGATGGGAGACTTTAAAGACAGAAGATTGAAGGTAATTCAGGGAAATACATTCCAAAAAATATCAGTGGGACACTGGGTTAGCATATTGCCCTTTCACCTCTGACCTGAATTCAAATCTGGCATGGCATGAGGTCATCTTTTACTGTCTTAGCTGTAACACTTTGGCATATGTGAATATTGTCTCCTAAATTTCTAACATGGAGATTTGAGATGTCAGAGAGTGATATTGAATGGAGGCCAGGCACATGTCTACATGGATTAAAGATAATAAGGGGAAGATTCAAGCTGGGATAATTTTGCATATCACTTCATGACTAATTGCAGAGTGACAGGAATTTTATTTCTGACGGTATGTCGGCACAAAGGTGTCAACAATCTTAGCATTTCAATTAAATAACAAGCAAAGTCAAACTTCAAGGATTGCTCTTCATCAGTTGTACCCCTGCTGCCAGCTTTTCTAAGTCAGCACGAAGATAAAAGGGTTAGCTCAGTTTAATATGGCTTCTGATTCCTTGCATCATCCTCTGGTCTTCTTTGCCACAAATAAGCAGTGAAAGGAAGCATCCAGAAGGTTAAAATTGCAAATGAACGCGGTCGAGTCAGGACTGAAGAAATGAGACATGTGGGTAGATTTTAAGAAACTCCAGGGTATAATGAGATGAGGTATCATCTCCATAAAGCACTTGAGTCTCATCTATCATCCTGTCAAGACTGAATGTATGAGCAGTAACCTTAAGCAGTTTTACTTATTGTCATCATTATTTAATAAGTTGAGGAAATTTTCAATGAACTGAGCAGCAATGATACACCGCCATTGTTGATACAGCTGAGGCAAGGTTATCAGGGAGTATTTCTTATTTCCAGACTTTCTGTGTTGTCCGACAAAAAAACAGACTTCCTGAATTCAAATAATCAAATTCAGGCATCTTTTCTTTACTTGAGCGAGTGTATGGATTTGAAGACGATGTGGAAGATCGTCATTAACCACAGTACATGTTACTGAGCGCTGCATTGGGCTAGCACTTTACCCTTTCACCTCTGACCTTGGTTCAGATCTAACACAGCCTGATGGGGTATGATTGTCTGCTGGCTCCAATGGTTGTATGTGAAATGGGTTTGGACAGTCTCAACCCAGTTTTAGTGGGTATTATTCCCAAACGCAAACTGCCCAGAATGCAGCAACATTTTCAGGCATTTTCACTGAGAGGCCAAAAGTATGACTGGTGCGGGAAATGGAGAAAATTCACTTTGGTTAAGTAAGGCATGCTTTTTTTCTGTTGCTGGTAAGCATGTTAGGGTGAAGTAGAGGGAGTTGGACCCCTTGCTGTGTGTTGATCTGAGAGTGCGTCACATTGATAGTTCAGTTACAAGTTTGGGCTTTTCCCCAAAGTTTCCTCTTCGTTTGTGACTAGACAATAGTTTCCATAAATTGACCAAGAAGCCGACGAACAGAAACCTGTGTCTTTCTTCACTGCCAATTATGGGTTGGCATACCCTAGTTTAACAATGGAGCTCTAGTCACGGTATATTACTCTGCATGTAAAATGTGCACCATGTCCCCCCATTACCCAGGAAGGCAGAAAATAACATACGGAGTGAATATTGACGCCGCCGTCAGGCCGATGACTCGCATGCGCGTGACGCCGCTCAGTCACTCAAGCCCGGCCCGAGTGTTCGTGCTGTGCTGTGTTAAAACGCAATGCATTGTTAAGTTCTGCACTTAGCCTTGTAGAGAACGTCAATGCAGTACTGTCAGTCTACAGCCTTAACTGCATCAAATTACACATTACTCTTCTTCATTAATTGTACTGGTGCTTCTCACTCTGCACACAGGGCATTTCTTACCATCTCCCCTGAAGGCCTTGGTAAGTTCCGAGGTTACGTTTAACATCCCACAGAATTGTAATGAAAGAGCCCCAGAGTTGGGCATCTTGGACAATCCCACTCGGTCGTGTTGACTGCATCAGATTACACATCCCAGGCGATTCTTGTCCTCCCACTTCCTGGATGTGCAACTACAAATGTTGTTAATTGCACTGGGTGGTGTCACTAAACGCAGTCAATAACATATCACCAGATTCCTTTACAGATAAAAAGAAGTACATAGCGGCAGAGAGATGCAACAATGTACTAATACAATTCAACATCAAAACTTACACTATATTAAACTAAGTTGACTCCTTAAAACAAAAGCAACAGAGTCCCAAATTCTCGAGTACATCTCAGCGAGATTTTAGAAACACAATTTTCCACTTCAGCTCCCCTGGCACATGCTGGGGACAGTTGTAGTCTTTTGGATGAGACATCAAGCCGAGGCCCCATCAGCCCTCTTAGGTGGACGTAAAAGATCCCATGGTATTATTTCGAAGAAGAGCAGGGAAGTTCCCCCGGTGTCCTGAATATTATCCCTCAACCAGCATCATTAAATAACAGATTATCTGGTCATTGCTGTTTGTAGGACCTTGCTATGCACAAATTGTCCTTGAAGGACATTAATGAACCTGTTGCCTTTTTATCTCGGTATGGTAGTGCAGTGGTTAAATCACTTAGACTAGTAATTCAGAGGCCCCGAATAATAATCCAGTTCATGGCAGTTTGTGAATTTTAAAATCTAGTTGTAAAAAATCTGGTATCAGTAAAAGTGATTGTGAAGCTGTCGGATTATCATAAAAACACAACTGGTTCACGAATGTCCTTTAGGGAAGGAAACCTGCCGTCCTTACTCGGCCTGGCCTATACGTGACTCCAGTACCGCACCAACATGGTTAACTCTTAACTGCCCTCAGTTGCATCAAACCTCAGGGCAACTAGTGACGGGCAATAAATGCCAGCCTTGCCAGCGACACCCACATCCCGAGAATGAATTTAAAAAAAAACTTAAGCCTTTATTAAAATGAATTTTATATGGACACATCAATATATTATGAATATTGCACTGCATAATTTCAAGACCACAATGAGAGTTTAGTAAAAAGGACTTTATATTAATTTTACAAACAGTAGAAAGCATACACCTTTGAAGCTTTAATTCTCTCTTTGATATTGGGGAAATGCACTGTGTTGTACTCCTATGCTGATAGTCTACATCTTGGGTAATTAGAAATTCTTATTAACGTGCAGCAAATCGTAACATTAAACACGTCCCATCAAAAGATCCATCTGCATCAGTGATCACTAATGGGTGATGATAGCTGGCAGCTATTTTAACTCGGGATGTGCACACGAGGTGTGCCACGTTTGATGCTGATGTGAATTCTCAGCTCTCCATGAAAAGGACCATTGAAACGTGAGTGACATCCTCAGCTTCAGTTCAACACCGTATTGGCTTTGAATTACAGCTCTGCCTTTGCCAAAAAAAAATTATTTGTACAATGAGACAGGAACAAATGAACCGCCTTGGATGCCAACTCTGCCAGTGAGAAACATTTAGGAGACAACAATAACCGCCCCTTCAGTCAAATTATATTATTTTCTTTTGTTTGAGAAGAATTGCCTTTTCTCATCTGTTTTCTCCCCTCTTCCTCTGAAGGTGTCGATTCTTTGTTGGGGTGTAGCTCCACAATAGCCAGCTATCTCGCCCAAATCAGTCGTATTTGCGAATGCGTGTCAGCAGGCTATTTGACCACGGGTGGCATCACAGCCAAGCCTAATCATGTCGTTGCCCGGTGCTTACACACAGTTGGAGTAACGATTGCTAGACAGCATTCAGGACCCTTGGTCAATTTCCTTTGTTTCTAGCCAAATTTCAAAAGGTACCTGAAGTATTATCATGCTCCCAGTTTACCAGTTCCCCTGAGGCCCAAAAGAGGGAGGTGGGAGGCTCCATGGGGGAGTAGGGTTATCGCTAAGGGACACTACCTTAAACCCTGTGCTCCTAAGAGTATTAACGAAAGGTTGCAAAATGAGCTTCCCTCCACCTGGAGTTTGTGTCCAACAGTTCATTGAATAGCAGTGAGTAAATTCTCAGCACTCCAGCTACCAACTCTGAATTTCCTGAGGTGGTGGATTTCGTCCTTCCTGCTTAATTTGTGTGATTCTGGTGACAATTCTGGGTGGCTTCTGCTAAGGAGAGGGTTAATGATGCAGGCTCAATGTATTTCTTAATCGTTTTGTACCCTGGATTAAGGGGGAAAAAGACGACCATTTTAAATGCTCCTTGTTTGACTCCTGATACATCCCGGGATACTGTAAGTTTTTCTGTCAGTGAGACAGGCATTCATTTTAGGAATGTTTTCCCTCTCCTCCTGAGTGTGTTGACTCTCACTGGGATGTTCCAAGACGTCCCCTGTCACCTTTTAAGGCTCAAGAGCCCAGGCATCTCCACTCATTCCTCATAATTCAAGTCAACCTTGTGGCTTTTCTCCGGACTATCTCCAGGGCTTGGATGATTCACTTGTGCTTTGGTAACAAGGACTGGACACGACATAAACAAACCTAAAAGAAGAATGAACTTGCATTTATATAGCGCCTTTCACAACCTCAAAACACCTCATAAGTGCTTCACAGCCAATGAAGTAGTCACTGTTGAAATTTGTGCACAGCAAGCTCCCACAAACAGTAATGAAATAAATGACCAGATAATCTGTTTTAGTGATGTTGGTTGAGGGATGAATATTGGCCAGGACACCGGGGAGAACTCCCCTGCTCTTCTTCAAAATAGTGCCATGGAATCTTTTGCATTCATCTGAGAGGGCAGACTGGGCCTCAGTTTAATGCCTCAGTACTGACCCTCCGACAGTGCAGCACTCCCTCAGTACTGACCCTCCGACAATGCAGCATTCCCTCAGTACTGACCCTCCGACAGTGCAGCACTCCTTCAGTACTGACTCTCCAACAGTGCAGCACTCCCTCAGTACTACCCCTCCGACAGTGCAGCACTCCCTCAGTACTGACCCTCCGACAATGCAGCATTCCCTCAGTACTGACCCTCCGACAGTGCAGCACTCCTTCAGTACTGACTCTCCAACAGTGCAGCACTCCCTCAGTACTACCCCTCCGACAGTGCAGCACTCCCTCAGTACTGACCCTCTGACAGTGCAGCACTCCTTCAGTACTGACTCTCCGACAGTGCAGCACTCCCTCAGTACTGACCCTCCGACAGTGCAGCGCTCCCTCAGTACTGACCCTCCGACAGTGCAGCACTCCCTCAGTACTGACCCTCCGACAGTGCAGCACTCCCTCAGTACTGACCCTCCGACAGTGCAGCACTCCCTCAGTACTGACCCTCCGACAGTGCAGCACTCCCTCAGTACTGACTCTCCGACAGTGCAGCACTCCATCAGTACTGACCCTCCGACAGTGCAGTGCTCCCTCAGTACTGACCCTCCGACAGTGCAGCATTCCCTCAGTACTGACCCTCCGACAGTGCAGTGCTCCCTCAGTGCTGCGCTCGAGTGTCAGCCTGGATTTATGTGTTTAAGTCTCTAGAGTGGGGCATGCACTCTAACTCGAAGGGGAGAGTGCTACCCACTGACCACGGCTGACACCTAGTGAAAATAAATCATAAACAGAATCTGTAATGATTGAGGACATGTCCCCCAGTTTCTTTGTTACTTTATCATGCTGTACAATTGGATGGATTGTGACATTTCTCCCACCTCCCCCTGTGGGGGAAAAAAATCCCTCTTTACTAAACCTTGGGGAAAATGACATGGCAATGCATTTAATTGATCAATGTTTTTATTCATATAATGAACCTGTGATGTGTATTAATCATTCAGCGAAGCCATTTGTAAAAATAATTATTAAAATAGCAGCTGTACTTTATGGAAATTCAGCATTGCTCGTTCATAAATTGTTAAAGACGATTACAGCAGACTGTGGGTAGCAATATATCTGAATCAATGGTTCTGGCATTTATTTTAATTACTACAGGAGTCTCTATCCATCAGCCTGATGCTAAAGGCGTAATTCTAACCTCTCATTCCAGAAGAGGACCAAATGATATTGAACGCAAGGGCTCAATCACGTGTGAAGTCGAAAATGGACCGAGATGATTCACTATATTAGGAGTGCGGAGCATGAAGCAAATTGAATATTGCAAAGAACTCGATTCAAAACAAAATGACATATTTAATATGAAGCAGTGTGGAGTTTTATTAAAACCCACAGGATAGTCCTGTTCAGATCAGACAGTTGCTATGATCTGGCCGTGACTGGTCTGAGCTCGAGCAGCCGATTGAGATAAGGATTGGATTGACTTAGTTAAATAAGTAGATCGGTTAGACCGGTTCGAAGTATTTTGGAAGAGGTACAGGGACTGACTCTTCCCCTTTCTCCAAACCTGCAGCAATCCCTTCCCGCTCAGACCTCCAGTGGCCTTTTTTCTCTCACCTTGCTTTTCGCCCTCATCTTGCAAGAGAACCTTCCTTCCTCGTCTCCTGTTCTCTTTGAATAATTTCTACATTTTATGTCGACTCTCCTTCCCCTACCCTTTCTCTCTTGTTTTGCCTCAATCTGCTGTACAACTTGAAATTTTGTCTTAAACCTGATTCTTATCCCTGGCAGGCAGAACGTATTTTCCGATTGTGCCGAGCAGGCCATTCGAGAGATCAGACAAGCCAGTTTTGGGCATAAAAGTAGCTCTACCTGCCTTTAGACTTAAAATGAATACTTTATTGCAACTTTCAACAAAGTACAGGTGTTACGAGTTGGGTTTTGGCACATGTATCTATTCGAGTTCAGTGGTATCAGTCTCTCCTTTAA
Organism: Heptranchias perlo; assembly: GCF_035084215.1. Taxonomy (NCBI): domain Eukaryota; kingdom Metazoa; phylum Chordata; class Chondrichthyes; order Hexanchiformes; family Hexanchidae; genus Heptranchias; species Heptranchias perlo. Next base: position 8,133,151 of record NC_090370.1, read on the forward strand.
AAGCGGACTGGTTGCCTGCTGTTTTGCAAGGGTTGATTTCCACTGCCCTGTATCTGGGACCTGGGCATGCAGCGATGAAATGCTACAAAATGCTGGGAATACTCAGCAAGTCAGGCAGCATCTGTGGAGAAAGAAACGGGAGTTAACGTTTCAGGTCGATGACCCTTCGTCAGAACGTGTCGCGATGAAACGCCCTTGTGACCTGCTCGATGTCTTCAGCATGTGTCCTCCTTCAATCTCTCCAAAGGTAGACCGAGTTTGGTTCGATTTGTAAGCAAAACATACAAGACACCAGCTATGACGAGAGATGCTCGGTACAAACAGTATAGCTTCTGTTCATGTCCAGTTAAGAAAAAAACGCGCGTACACTAGCCCTGTTAGGCGGGGTCATTACTGAATATAAAAAGATAGTCTCTCTCTACTCTCTGTCTCAATGACCAGGACAGAAGCTGTCCACTTTTTGCAGCCTGCGACTGTCCGACTGACTTTTTGGTGCCTGTGTCCTTGTTGGACTATAACCTGGTGTTGTAAGATTCTTTACATTTGTCAACCCCAGTCCATCACCGGCATCTCCACATCCTGAATTTTAAAAGCATTCCTTCTGGCCTCTTACTATGCTGAATCTTCGCCCACTCCTCCCACTGGCTTCTATCTCTGCTTTACCTTTCTTGTCGTCTCAGGATATCTGGGACATCCCTAACCCTATTTTCTGACAAGGCTCTGCAACACTGTTGGAATACTGTTGGGCTTTTGTGTTACTACAATTATCCCGTTATGGGTATCCCTGAGCAGTCGTACAACGAACGACATGTCTTTTCTTGTTTTGTATTGGTGGCAAAGGGAGCTACGTAAATAAATACTACCAAAAAATGGTATATTAAAAAATTGGAAATAGCCCTTTCCCCCAATGGCTCAGTTGGGAAATGTGTTGCCCAATGCGATACTGAGCCACAGAGGCCGGGAAAGTCCGAGATTTGATCCGTGCTGATCCCAGCTGGGGTGGCAATAAAAGGGAGGAGGGACAAAAAAAAAAGGGTCCCAGCTCCTGACCCACTGTCCAGTTACTCCTGCCGGAAGTGGCACAGGTGGTGGATGAGGACAGGATAAGGCTGATCTGTGACGCCCCCCACAGTCCAATAGCTGACTCCAGGCTCATCATTCTGGATTTACTATGAAAAGCAGCCAAGTGAGGTGAGGCACCAGAGGGCATTCGCTGTCCGATGAACCGGGCCCCGACATGTCTGTGTTTTCATGAAGAATTTTAAAAAAAGATTTGGAAGGCGACATCGTTAATCACAGATCCTGGGGCAACAAGCAGAGCAGGGGTCAGTGAAGTGACTGCACATTCTTGTTCTCAATTGATTTTTTTTTTTAGTCGCTGCTGCAGAAAAAAGAATTTTTAACAGATTGACTTCTTCAATCTTCCCACCCGGGGCGGGGGGCGTTGAGGGGGGAGGTGGGGGAGATATATTTTAAAATTAAAGTCGCTCTGCAGCCTCATCTCTCGCTTAATGAAGTGAATGTAGCATCAAGCTTTAGTGTCCTGTGGGCGGCCCCATCAGCACGCCGGAATCATGCTGTTGTACCTTAAGATTTATTCGCTGGGTTTCCAAGAAGCGACAATATTTCATAAATTAATCTGACTGGGCTTCAACGTGGCCATCAATATACATAACTTCACATTATTAATAAACTTTTTTTTTTTGCTTGGGATATAAATTGAGAAAGAGATTATCGCCATTTATCTGTATTATGTAAAACAAAATTTCTTGGAGCTGTCTTGGCTCTGAGGTTGTGTATTGCTCGGAGAGCGGTTGGAATGTGGAACTCGCTACCACAAGGAGTAGTTGAGGCAAATATCATTGATCCATTTAAGGGGAAGCCAGATAAACACATGAGAGAGAAAGGAATAGAAGGATATTTTGATGGCGTTAGATGAAGTAGGGAGGGAGGAGGCTCGTGTGGAGCATAAACACCGGCATAGACCAGTTGGGCCGAATGGCCTGTTTCTGTGCTGTACATTCTGTGTAAAGCTTAAAAATTTGCAGGCGGCCAACTATAAATAGAGGAGGGAGCTAATGACTGGGCAAGATTGTGGATCTTTGGAACATTCAGGCATGGTTGAGTGTGTTTAACTGTGGGAATGAATACACCACAGGGCTTTTCCTCAAATATAAACTGTATTGTGGAAGAGGGCGGTACACTGCGTTAGATCGAATCTGTGTTCTTTCTTCCGTTCACTAATGTTAGGAGAAGAGGTTAGCTTGAATGTGAAGCACATCTTTCCTGCTTCATATTCGAGCTGACTTTTTTTTTTCCACTGACGTTCGTGAGTGAAGGGAAATATTACGCCCCCTTTTCAGCTCTGGGGCATGGGTTTGAATCTATTCCAATGCTCCCCTGGCCGGCCTCCCATCTTCCACCCTCCATAAACTTGAGCTCATCCAAAACTCTGCTGCCCGTATCCTAACTCGCACCAAGTCCCGTTCACCCATCACCCCCTGTGCTCACTGACCTACATTGGCTCCCAGTCCGGCAACGCCTCAATTTTATAATTCTCACCCTCATGTTTCAATCCCTCCATGGCCTCGCCCCTCCCTATCTCTCTAACCTCCTCCAGCCCCACAAACCTCTGAGATCTCACCACTCTTGCGCATCCCCGATTTTCATCGCTCCACCATTGGCGGCCGTGCCTTCAGCTGCCTGGGCCCGAAGCTCTGGAATTCCCTCCCCAAACCTCTCCGCCTCTCTACCTCTCTCTCCTCCTTTAAGATGCTCCTTAAAACCTACCTCTTTGACCAAGCTTTTGGTCACCTGTCCTAATATCTCCTTATGTGGCTCAGTGTCAGGTTTTGTTTGATAATCGCTCCTGTGAAGAACCTTGGGACATTTTATTCTGTTAAAGGCGCTATATAAATGCAAGTTGTTGTTGTTGTAGGTCAGATTGATGGGATGGCTCCTATATCATGGCCAACAAAATTATTTTGGTTTGTTTCTATCCAGTTCCCAGTGGGTACTTTTACAGCACATTAATGCACATGCTGCTGCGTCGCAGAGGAGTATTTAATGATTTAGGCTTTCTCTCAATGCATTTGTCTTTGCTGACAATAAATTGCATTTCCCATAAACAAACCAAGTCATCTCTGAACCAAAACCTACACCCTTTATACATGCAATGAGTGGGATAGTTTGCCCTGAGACTAAGTACCCCTTAATTACAGCATAACACACTGGAGATTATGTGGAATGCCCACTATATTTTTCTGTCTACTGTGAAAGATGATAAGTACCACACTGTGAGACGCCTACATTCAGGCTAAAATTAATAGTGAGATTTATTTACAAGTAAAAACATTACACGGAAGCAGTAATACACAGCAAGAAACTAATCGTACAATACTTAGAATCAGTAATGAATCATAGAATCATAGACTCTGACAGCACAGAAGGAGGCCATTCAGCCCATCATGCCTATGCCGGCTCTTTGAAAGAGCTAATGGGCTAAAGTACCTATTTCTGGAACACATTTTTTACACCGTTTGTCATGCAATAAGGCTTTTGGATGAAACATTCTTTGATAGATGCAATGCTGTACACGGACACTGTAATTTCTATGCTGGCTCACAAAATCCGAGCGTTCCAGGAACAGAACAAAAGTATCGATTACAGGCCGAAATCCACAGCTCTTATACAATTTCTAGATCTCCAAAGGCAGGCTCCATCACCCAAGATCAAAGGCATTATATGAAGGGCTGTGGCATGACCAATTTGATACACATTGAGGGTTATTCTCACCTTCACTGCCTGGGTGGTCAACTGCTGGCCTGCCCGCTGTAGAAGCTATCTGATTTTCATTTCCACCAAAATCAATGGGAATGAAAATCAAGCAGTTTGTAAGCGAGCGTCCGATCCACAACACCAGTTTTACACTTGGGCGTCTGTCCCGATGTCTGGGTCTCATACCTGCCAACCCTTTATACAATGTGCAGTTTGAACTTCTCCGAGAAGAAGTCCCTCAGTAGCTGCTTAATCGTCAGACCAATCACGCTGGCCTGCTTTCCAGTAAGCAACTTGACTCTGGTCTCCACTTTTAATAAGGAACAACACTTTTCCCCTTCACCTCTAGTTATTTCAATATAGTATAACATAAAAAGAAGACATTTTCTCTGTTTGATCCAGGATGAAAACTCGGCTTTTGTCAGCAGGGCCTTCAGTACACATCTGCCCTGTGGTGTAACTGATATGGGAATATGAAGTCTTAACATTTAACATTCTCAGCATTGACATCTTGAGCCCCCATAATTGTTCTTTTTCCAGAGTTACTGCTGTTTCAGTTGCCTTTCTGTGAGCAAATGCAGCTTTAATTCCCATTCTATTCATATGAAAATTTCTTCAAAAATAAAATATGACAAGCATATCATCCTGTTATGATCCAGACATAGGAGTTAGCAGGAGGGTTAGATGATTGGTAATACTGACTACTCTCAGGAGACTCAGTTACATAGTATATAGTTTACATAGTATTTATAGCACAGAAACAGGCCATTCGGCCCAACTGGTCTCTGCCGGTGTTTATGCTCCACTGAGTCTCCTCCCACCTTACGTCATCTCACCCTATCAACGTATCCTTCTATTCCTTTCTCCCTCATGTATTTATCTATCTTCCCCTTAAATGCATCTATGCTATTCACCTCAACTACTCCTTGTGGTAGCAAGTTCCACATTCTAACCGCTCTCTGGGTAAAGATGTTGCTCCTGAATTCCTTATTGAATTTATTAGTGACTATCTTATATTTATGCACATTTCCAATTCACTAATCTATCTAACTGTAATGACTAAAAAATGTAGCGATGGCTGCATTGTTGACTTGTACTCGATTTATTTGCCATCAGTGTGGTTTCACGTCCTGCATGGAGGAAACAGTGCTGATTGTAATTCAGAAGTAAATAATAATAAGCATTCTATTGAAACACTGATAACCTTGTAGCATAATGGAAAAAATGAAATTGGAATGTCAGGGAGGTGTGGCGCACTGTTATTCTTAACTAATGTGTCATAGTATAAAAGAATAGCCTGTCACTTGATAATGGCAGCCTGAGTCTAATAAATTGAAGTCTAAAATGGAGGACGTCTGCAGCTTGAAAGGAGGGCTGGATAAACTATTCAAAGTTGGATTTGCCCTTTAAGGGATGAGTGCTTTGATGTACTACCGTTTGATTTTTTTTCTTCTCTTGGTGGGTTATTTTTTAATCAAAAGATATCTTTTTATTTCTTCGCAAGAAGGACTTCATTTGAAGAAACAAATAATCTATAGAAGTATTGCAAAGCACCACCATTTCAGTAAGAATAGAAGCATTTGTGATTCATAAACCCCACCCCCCCAGCTTAAACGGTGGCACGCTAAAGGGCTAGCCTCTTAAAGGGGCATGTCACGTGTGAGAAGTCAAGACAGTCTGCTCACCCTTCAGCTATGCAACTGCTGATTATTTGGGCCACCCCATGACTGCTGTGTGATCCTGCTCACCTCTAGCCTCCAACCCTTCTCTCTCTCTTGCAACTTTTCTTGTTTCTCTATTTTTTAAATCAATGCTACAATGGTCATTGCTTCTCTGAGGGGGCAGCTAGATAAGTACATGAGGGAGAAAGGAATAGAGGATAGGATGAGATGAAGTAAGGTGGGTGGAGGCTCGTGTGGAGCATAAACACTGGCATGGACTTGTTGGGCCGAATGGCCTGTTTCAGTGTAATAAAATCCTATGTAATTCCAGGTCTCCCCTGGATCACATTGTATCTTGTTGGAGAGCAATGGCCAGTGACATAGTCCCAGGCCTCCTCCACTACTGCTCTGTAACCAACCACTAAGAGCATCGTGGGAGGATTAACCTTCTGATTTCCCTCCCTCCCTGGTCTCAGTGGGTAGCACTCTCGCCTCTGAATCAGAAGGTCGTGGGTTCAAGCCTCACTCCAGAGACTTGAGCATATAACCAAGGCTGACACTTCAGTGCAATACTGAGGGAGTGCTGCACTGCTGGAGGTGGCGTCTTTCGGATGAGACGTTAAACTGAGGCCCCGTCTAGATGGATGTAAAAGATCCGAAGAAGAGCAGGGGAGTTGCCCTCGTGTCCTGGCCAATATTCATCCCTCAACAAACGTAATTAAAATAGATTAACTCATTGCTGTTTTGGGACTTTGCTGTGTGCCAATTGGTTGCCGTGTTTCTTACATTACAACAGTGACTACACTTCAAAAAGTACTTCATTGGCTGTAAAACGCTTTGGGACACTAAAGGTGATGTATTAAGGCATATTCTGCCTTTCTTTCTTCCATTCAGATATGGGCCAGGGATTGAAACTGGAACATTGCTGGTCTTTGTGGTTCATTGCAATACCATGGGTACATTTACCCACTGAGCCATTAGGAAGATCATCAAGGGAAAATGGAGAAAATCATGTGCATCATCTAATCTCCAAGATCAAATTACTGCCTTAAAGGAGCTATGTACCACAATTAAAAACATTAACTGTATTTATTATTATTGATGACCAAACTCTACATGAGCAATCTGTTGAAAATGGTTTTCCTCAGAAGAAATCTATTTTATTGACCTAATTTCTCCCTGAGGTTGCCAAGACGGCCATTTTCAAATCAGGACTCTGAATAGTTTAGCCATCGTGTATTTCATGTAGCAACACGGTAATTTAAACTTTAAAACAAAAAGTGTATAAAATTGTTGTAAAAATTGGATCTTGCTGCTGGAAAACATTAAAGGTAACACTCTGGTGATTTTGTTTTCCCCCCAGTTAGAAAGGTCTTAGGCCTAATTTATGGTGTGTAGCTCCTTTAAATTTGTTTACAGGCATTTGTTACATGTTTAACATATATGCCAAATTATGTGTCAAGTTTTATTTAACATTAGTTTTTCTCACTTTTGAGGTGACCCATTTTCTTGATGTGAAGTTTTTCTGATAATTGTTTGAATCTGAAATTAATCCCTCATGAATAGTACTTTCAAGTTTAGCACTCAAAAGATATTGTCCACGCTAGATTGCAGGAGATTTCAACATGAGCTTATTATTGTGCCATCCTGATAGGTACAGAAATGTATCTTTCATTTAATGAAAAGCAATCTGTTTCCATGAGCTTTTGCTATTATAACCCTTTTCTAGGTTCGTAATCTTGAGGGGGGAAAAAATCCTTTGACATGAAGCTATACAACAAAGCTCCAGGACTAGAATTTGCTCTGATTACTGGCACCGAGGAAAAAAAAATTGGGACTATTAACACGACAGCAAAACCAGCAGTGGTAAATCCTGAACCGAGCAGCTTGGAGCGAGTACAAGTTGGAAATAATAAAATTGGATAAAGGTTGTACCCACGCCTGGGATTCAGATGACATTAAAAACCACTCAAGTTTCGCTAGCCTGGTTTATGACATTATCTGAACCCCTTAAACATGCTGCAGCCTCGTGATGTGCTCCCTAGTTACCTGTTGTTCTCTTGTTTAATGATTTATATGTTGGATAGAAGGATTTATACAGCAGATTTTTCATTTTGTTGGCAATTGGCCAGTTTATGTACCAGGCTCTTTGGATTTGGTGGATTTGATCTAATTTCTAGAGAAAGTACAAGCTGATGAGGTATATGCTATGTTACTATCAAGGACCAAGCAATTGATGTGTCATATTTCATTTAGCAGTTATGTTGCACTCATTATGCCACGCGTCCTGCATTATTAACATCTTGATACCATTATAGAGCCAGGCACCTCATTGCTGTCTATTCAATAAGTCAAGGAGCTCACAGCTACTTCCAATTATGCGAATTGTATTCATTGATTGCAAGATCTTCAATTATATTCAAAATAATAATGAAAAGCGAATAATCCATTTTGTGGCAATTATTAGATTCTTCATCAATAAAACTGTCTTCTGTGTGATATAAAGGTGCTGCCACACTTAACCCATGTCCTGCTGTCTGGCCTTTGCGGCTTCCATCTGTTTGTTGCTATTTAACATGGCCTCTCGTTCAACAGATACGTCAACAGATTATCAGTTTATGAATCCAATAAATTGCTTTGTTGCTCTTGGCAGAATTTAGCTGTGTTGCCTCAAAGATTAAAGTTCAACTCCCAATTCATCTGTAAGAATATGGACAATGTAGAGCTGATGGGGGCCTTGCAGATGCACTCAAAAGATCACAAAATTCTTGGGGATGAGGAAGGCCTTTTAGCTCATCTTAATACATCCAGAACAACCCCACGCACCCTTCATTGCTGCATCTAATAGTTTCTTAAATGAATTCAGGGTTTTTCACCACCACTGGACTTCAAGGGTTAAGTTACGAGGAGAGATTACACAAATTGGGGTTGTATTCTTTCGAGTTTCGAAGGTTAAGGGGTGATCTGATCGAAGTTTATAAGATATTAAGGGGAACGGATAGGGTGGATAGAGAGAAACTATTTCCGCTGGTTGGGGATTTTAGGAGTAGGGGGCACAGTCTAAAAATTAGAGCCAGACCTTTCAGGAGCGAGATTAGAAAACATTTCTACACACAAAGGGTGGTAGAAGTTTGGAACTCTCTTCCGCAAACGGCAATTGATACTAGCTCAATTGCTAAATTTAAATCTGAGATGGATAGCTTTTTGGCAACCAAAGGTATTAAGGTAACATAGGAACAGGAGTAGGCCATTCAGCCCCTCGTGCCTGCTCCGCCATTTAATAAGATCATGGCTGATCTGTGATCTAAGTATATGGAGTTAGATCACAGATCAGCCATGATCTTATCAAATGGCGGAGCAGGCACGAGGGGCTGAATGGCCTACTTCTGTTCCTATGTTCCTATGTTACCACTCTGCCTGGAGTCCATTCCAAGTGTTGCTCACTCTCTGCAGGAGGAACCACCTCCTCCTATCAGTCCTAAAGCTACCTTTTACAGTGTTCTACTCCCACAGTTTAATTTAAAGTACTATTCCAGATGAACCTCTCCCATATCATTTCCTATCTCTTGCACCTCTTGTAAGTTCTTTCCCATTTAATACCCTTGTCGTACTGGTTATGTTGGTATGGTGGCACAAGCCCCCCTGGTTGCTCCACCCAGCTGTTGGGACGGTGTTGTGGCAGAACATGTGGATACAGATGTGCAGAGCGCAAATCTATGCAGCCTCTCTAGTATCAATCTCTGTTCTTACTGCTAGCTATTGACTGGACAGCTGGCTCTTTTCAAAGATGAGACAATAGTTTTGAGGTACAGAATGAACAGAAACCTGATAGCCTAAGGCCCCGAAACCGTGCAGATTACGGAGGATAACCCACGTGTAACGTCACAACTACCAACTGCCGCCCCTCCCCCACTTTGGTAAACTCAAGTGAAGGTTTTCAAATTGCAATTGTTTGAATTTATTTTTATTTTATTTGGAGTTTTTCGAGAAACTGAATTCATTATTACGGAGAGTTCCCTGACTGCCATTTCGGCCCGTCTCTCATCTACCAGAGAATAAAAGACAGACTTGTATTTACATACCGCCTTTCACAACCTCAGGACATCTCAAAGGGCTTTACAGCCAATAAAATACTTTTGAAGTGTAGTCACTGTTGTAATGTAGGAATCGCAGCAACCAATTTGCGCACAGCAAGATCCCACAAACAACAACGAGATGATGAGCAGATAATCTGTTTTAGTGATTTTGGTTGAGGGATAAACATTGGCTCAGTCACCAGGGAGAACTCTCCTCCTCTTCTTCGTGGGATCTTTTACGTCCGGCTGAGAGGGCAGATGGGGCCTCGGTTTAATGTTTCATCTGAAAATGGCACCTCTGACAGTACAGCGCTCCCTCAGTACTGCACTGGAGTGTCAGCCTAGGTTATGTGCTCAAGTCTCTGGAGTCGGACTTGAACCTACAACCTTCTGACTCAGAGGCAAGAGTGCGACCAATTGAGCCACGGCTGATACGGCCAGAAGGACGCAGACACGTAGGCACAAATCGCGAATGGGAAGTACTTTTCTCCCGGTTTGTTAGCAGCAGCGCCCGGGCGACTAAACCTCCATCTCTGGAGACTCCCGGACAATCCGGCAGGGTTGGCAACCCTAACTCTGGGCCTTGGCAACACACCAGCAGACTTGTTTTATTGCCATTCAGGAACGTCTGAGGCCTTCAATTCCAGATTCAGTCTGCAATTGTCAGTCGGAACGAAGCTAATACAGAAAAAAAAAGCTCAGGGGTGAGAGAACCTGCATTGTGTACGATTTCAAACAAATAACTCACTGCATGAAGGATTGTTGCACAGTTAGCTTCACTGGTTTTCGAACTGCTCCCTACAGCTTGTGTGAAAGGGGACTTCAGGTTTCAGTCAATGAGCTGACGTCTTTAAACGCTGCCATTGTCTTTGGCGGGGAGGGGGGACAAAAACAATGACGAGCTAACGTTACTGGAAGGTTGATATATAGGGCCTGGCCAAAACAGCCCATTCACAGCACCAGGATGTTTGGGAACCGTGGGATAGGTTGCTGTGTTGCCTGCCTCTCTTCTGCAGTCTTGCCCGCGATTGGGTGGCCCTGGAGAGGTACCAGTCCGGTGAGCACTGCAAGACGTATAGTGTGTGATTGCTTTCAACACTAAGATCCTGATTTAGTCTTACTTTAAGCTTACTTTAAGTTTAATTGGGCCTGGTCTTAGATTATTTTATTCGTGATGCCCTCCTCAAAAGAGGGGGCACTTGTGGCACGGTTTTCAGTCAGTGCCACCCCTGTTGGTCCAATTAAAATAGGCACGTTTCAGAGGCTTTAGTCATTTGTTTCCATAGTAACTCATCATGTTCAGGTGCCTGACCTAGAGGTCTCTCACAAGTACCAAATATATCATGGAAGGTACATTTTGCAGATTCGATTTTTCAGTTGTCTGAAATTGCTTTTTAAAAAAAAGCCTTCCGGCCTCTTTTGAAGTACTCATCATGATCTCCCAGTCACAGCTCGAAGCACCACATTGGTGGATAGTGTTTACCAGTCCTGCAATTTTCAACAACAAATGAGGCTTAATTTTCTTGACTTCTTATCAGCACCTATCCTAAAAAAATTTAATTGTCCCTCTTTTCATATTCTCTTGCTTAGATTTTTATCACAATATCATTTTTTAAATTACTGGTGAGTGTTTCGCTTTTGCTGAAGCATCACACAATGTCCAAGGCACAGGTCACAGTTGGTGTGAGATTTTTTTTGTGGGGGGATAAATAGATTTACAAATTGCCACTGCTTCCAGCCTGCTCCAAGCACAGAAGAGTTGCGATGGGGTGAGAGTTGTGTTGTATTCGAAGAAGAGCAGGGGAGTGCTCCCCGGTGTCCTGGGCCAATATTTATCCCTCAACCAACTCTTAAAAACAGATTATCCAGTCATTACCACTGTTTGTGGGAGTTTGCTCTGCACAAATTGGCTGCTGCGTTTCCTACATTACAACAGTGACTACACTTCAGAAGTACTTCATTAGCTGGACGTCCTGAGGTCGTGAAAGGTGCTATAGAAATGCAAGTGCTTTTTTCTTTTTAGTGCTGAACAGGAACAGTGCATCCGAAGTGCTATCCTGGGCCTTTGATGGCTGTTACGATGCCTTTTGTCGGCCAAGCATTTCCTGACTACTGCAAGAACCAAGCCTGAACCGAACGCCTCAACACATTGACTTAATCCCTCGTACGTCTGTGTGCCTTAGTCGTGGCTATTGATTGTGAGGGTTCTGTGGTGTTAACATGTTTGATTTCAAGTTGCAGAGTCAGGAGTCGTGTAGTTGTAACTTGAGTTTAATGTTCCTGTGGGGAAGTGAGGAACAATATATAAGAAAAAGTTAATTAAGGAAAGGAAATAATTCTTGTCAGGATCAATAACCTTGGGGCTAGACCTGAGGTTGATTTTGATGTTGCAAATATAGTTGTAACCGAGGTAGTTTGAGCTCTGAATGAATTTAGTCATTTGGAATGTTTCTTTAAATAAGCAAAGAATCGTCCGAACACCAACCAGGGAATTTGCTTGGCTGATAGTTGAGTGCCAATAGGCAAAGAACCCAGCAACCAAACTGGGTAATCGGGAGTATCCAGAGATTGGGTGGACAGTGTGGACCTGAGTTTGAATCCAGCAAAGACATGATGAGATGAAAGTCTGCTCTCTCCATTGGCTGTAAGCATCATGTGTGAAATGAGGTCGACCAGTGTCAACTTAATTCCCAGTGAGAATAGTTCGACAGCACAAAACTATCCCTAATTTGATCCAAATTGGCAATCTCAGTGAGAGAGGCCGCAGGATAGCTGGGGTAGGAAATGGAAAAATTGGAGCAGATGGAGGTGTTCTTTTGAGGTTGGGGCTGAAGCATATTATCAGGGCAGAGTAGAGGGAGCTTTACTCTGCAGCTGCCAGTGCTGAACCTGATTTAGTAATACCTGATACTGAAACTAGGCGCTCAAAGTGGGAATATGTTCTGTTCTATAACATCCCTCTTATAAATGAGGACAGAAATTCACCAAAAGAAAAAAAGAGGGGAATCCAATACTGGAAAAGACCATTTGGTTTTGATGAGGCTGCGTAACGAATCAAATGTTGAGGGCGATGACTCTCTCTAGCACAACTTATGTTTGGCTGGATAAAGAAGGTCCAACAGGAAGCTAACTGGAGTGTTTCTGCTCAGTTAATTGCCCAGTACTCGAGAGTAAAGCTGGTTAAAGCTTTACCTGACTGGATATAGACTACAGAGAATTAACGCTGAAAGTTGAAGGCTTCATGTAATTGTAGAGTCATCTCTCATTTGCACGGCTGTAATTATATGAATGTGTAAACAATGATCAGTTATGAATATAGATTCATGTGTTTAAAGGTGAGGGAGGATTATCGGAATATTAATTTGTGTGGAGCCTGCTGTTTTCCTGAGCTGTGGCATTGCCTTTCAGCCTGATGGGATGATATGTCGAGTGGCCTTTTTCTTGGCTGGGACGGCATTGGTCATCCCAGCGCTGCATCCTCTTTCTGAGACAGACCGCTCTTTTGATGTGATGTGGTCTACTCAGCCAGCTCGAGCAGGAACTGGGAACATGAGAGGGGAGGGGGTATTTTAACTCCTCTCGGTACAGGCGGGAAGTTAAGATGGTGTGGGGGGGGGGAGGGGAGTTTGCGCCACGTTCCCAGCACGTTATCCCCCCCCCCCCCCGCCAATCTTAACTTATCTAAAATCAGGCGCAGAATGGCCGCCTGCCCTAGAGGAGTAGAGGTCTAATTTAAATGGCAATGTCGTATCCCGATGTCATCATCGGTACGCATTTTACATAAGAACATAAGAAATAGGAGCAGGAGTAGGCCATACGGCCCCTCGAGCCTGCTCCACCATTCAATCAGATCATGGCTGATCTTCTACCTCAACTCCACTTTCCCGTCCGATCCCCATATCCCTTGATTCCCTTAGAGATCAAAAATCTATCAATCTCAGCCTTGAATATACTCAACGACTGAGCATCCACAGCCCTCTGGGGTAGAGAATTCCAAAGATTCACAACCCTCTGAGAGAAGAAATTCCTCCTCATCTCAGTCCTAAATGGCCGACCCCTTATCGTGAGACTATGACCCCTAGTTCTAGACTCTCCAGCCAGGGGAAACAACCTCTCAGCATTTTAACAGATCACCGCCCACTTCGGCCCCTGATTTCTGCCCCAAGTTAAAATCAGGGCTGATATGTTTTATTTCTTTTACAATTGTATGCTCTTAACATTTTAAAAATGGTGGATTATTTCTGTGTTTCCAGAACACTTGATTTATAGAGTACAAGTTTCAGCAGTTACAAGGAATGGGTGCACTCCAATGAGCAACGGCCTATAAAAGTATTAATGAAATATGAATAGGCTGCAGAAGTATTCAAGTCTCAATGGACTGCACAGGACAACAAACACTCGAGTTATTGGTGAGCACACCATAGGGATACTGAAGCAAGGAATTCATTGTCAAGAAGGGCACGCTTCTACAGTTCAGCCAGTGTCCCGAAAATCGTCACCATCTGCTGCATACACCATCCTAAAAGGAGCCAGCATTTAGCAGGGCAATGAGGAAACCCATGGGGCTACAGACCAATTGGAAGAGGAGGAGGAGTGCAACATGGGGGGAGCTGGTGTACAGGCAGCGAGATTGGAGCTGAACAGTTTTAACTTATCAAGTACATCTCCCACCCTAACTTTGAATTTATATCTATCTCTATCTCTCTATCTCTCTCTCTCTATCTATCTCTCTCTCTCTATCTCTCTCCAGCTCTCTCTACATCTCTCTCTCTACCTTTATTTCTATTACTCTCTATCTCTCTATTGCTCTCTCTATCTCAATTTCTATCTCTTGATCGCTATCTCAATCTCTCTCTCTATCTCAATCTCTCTATCTCTCTATCTCTCTCTCCAGCTCTCTCTATCTCTCTCTCTCTACCTTTATTTCTATTGCTCTCTATCTCTCTATTGCTCGCTCTATCTCAATTTCTGTCTCTTGATCTCTATCTCGATCTCTCTCTCCGTCTCTCTCTATCTCGATCTCTCTAGCTCTCTATCTATCTCGATCTCTCTCTCCGTCTCTCTCTATCTCGATCTCTCTAGCTCTCTATCTATCTCGATCTCTCTCTCCGTCTCTCTCTATCTCGATCTCTCTAGCTCTCTATCTATCTCGATCTCTCTCTCCGTCTCTCTCTATCTCGATCTCTCTAGCTCTCTATCTATCTCGATCTCTCTCTCCGTCTCTCTCTATCTCGATCTCTCTAGCTCTCTATCTATCTCGATCTCTCTCTCCGTCTCTCTCTATCTCGATCTCTCTAGCTCTCTATCTATCTCTCTATCTTTCTGTCTGTCAGTTACCAGCCTTTATTACTCTTTATTTTCCCCTCTTGGGTACAGTTTCCTTCCAGTCCTTCACATATCGGTATGCGGGCCATTTTCTCTTCAAAATAGATGAATTTTGACCAGTATGAAATATTTGCAGCCCTATATCACCATTCTACACACACTGAACCTGCCCTGTAACTCAGTATATATTTAATTTTCATACAATCATTCAGAATCACTAATAGCTCTGAAAAAAAAAACAAAGTACGGTTCAGAAGCTAATTATTAATATGTCATTAAAAAACTCTATTTATTTTCTTCCTAATTGTGCAATTATACCACATGCATTGTTCCCCCAAAGGCTGCCTTTATTGGCAATGTAGATTTATCTCAAGTTATGTTAATGATTCAGACCTCAGATAATTGAAGAATAACTGCTATTACTTGGCTATTTTTAAATAGCTGAGTTTTAAATTTAATATAATTTTTCAATTCATGAGGCGTATTGAAATGCATGGAGGTGCGTTGAAATACATAATATGTGAAAGGCATAATAACGTTTCAGTCTTAAAGAAAAGATTTTCTTTGAATTGGCTTTGTGCATCTGTGCCTATTTTAGTCATTCAAGAGAATTTTCTCCACATGCATCCATTTTTTCTAAGGGTCTTATCTCCTCTTTTTAATTCCACAAAAAGCAGGACAAATCCAATCCGGCCAATTGCCGCCCCATCAGTCTACTCTCAATCATCAGCAAAGTGATGGAAGGTGTCGTCGACAGTGCTATCAAGCAGCACTTACTCACCAATAACCTGCTCACCGATGCTCAGTTTGGGTTCCGCCAGGACCACTCGGCTCCAGACCTCATGACAGCCTTGGTCCAAACATGGACAAAAGAGCTGACTGCCAGAGGTGAGGTGAGAGTGACTGTAAAATTGAAGTCAATGGGAATCAGAGGGAAAACTCTCCAGTGGCTGGAGTCATACCTAGCACAAAGGAAGATGGTAGTGGTTGTTGGAGGCCAATCATCTCAGCCCCAGGACATTTCTGCAGGAGTTCCTCAGGGCAGTGTCCTAGGCCCAACCATCTTCAGCTGCTTCATCAATGACCTTCCCTCCATCATAAGGTCAGAAATGGGGATGTTCGCTGATGATTGCACAGTGTTCGGTTCCATTCGCAACCCCTCAGATAATGAAGCAGTCCTTGTCCGCATGCAGCAAGACCTGGACAACATCCAGGCTTGGGCTGATAAGTGGCAAGTAACATTCGCACCAGACAAGTGCCAGGCAATGACCATCTCCAACAAGAGAGAATCTAACCACCTCCCCTTGACATTCAATGGCATTACCATCGCTGAATCCCCCACCATCAACATCCTGGGGGTCACCATTGACCAGAAACTTAATTGGACCAGCCACATAAATACTATGGCTACAAGAGCAGGTCAGAGGCTGGGTATTCTGCGGTGAGTGACTCACCTCCTGACTCCTCAAAGCCTTTCCACCATCTACAAGGCACAAGTCAGGAATGTGATGAAATACTCTCCACTTGCCTGGATGAGTGCAGCTCCAACAACACTCAAGAAGCTCGACACCATCCAGGACAAAGCAGCCCGCTTGATTGGCACCCCATCCACCACCCTAAACATTCACTCCCTTCACCACCGGCGCACAGTGGCTGCAGTGTGTACCATCCACAGGATGTACTGCAGCAACTCGCCAAGGCTTCTTCGACAGCACCTCCCAAACCCACGACCTCTACCACCTAGAAGGACAAGAGCAGCAGGCACATGGGAACACCACCACCTGCACGTTCCCCTCCAAGTCACACACCATCCCGACTTGGAAATATATCGCCGTTCCTTCATCATTGCTGGGTCAAAATCCAGGAACTCCCTACCTAACAGCACTGTGGGAGAACCATCACCACACGGACTGCAGCGGTTCAAGAAGGCGGCTCACCACCACCCTCTCAAGGGGAATTAGGGATGGGCAATAAATGCCGGCCTCACCAGCGACACTCATATCCCATGAACGAATAATAAAAAAAAATTCCACCCCATCCGCATTGAGATACACCCATTCCACCATGTTTAGTATTCTACACTCCATGTCTTACAAACAAGAAAAGGCCCACTAGTCCATCTAAGCCTGACACATCTTGTGGCAGCTCTCGTCTGCTGGGTGATTGGCACAGGAAGTGTTCCAAAAAGGTGCGAGTTTCTCAAACTTGCACGAAACGTACAAAACGCCCTCTTGTATCTGTAGAACATTCTGTAATTAGCAGCAAAGTTCCTCCATGACCCTCCATCTTCCTAAAGACATGGCAAACCCCACACATTTACGGGGTTCAAATTGGCCATTTTCCCTCGCCCACTTTTAAAATAATCATCGAGATTCCGTGGGAAAAAAATGAGTGACCCTGCAATCGGAATTGGTTGATTGTAGGAGCAAGAATTTCTTTGCGATCATGATTGCCAAAATGGCTATCAGCTGTACTCCGGCAAAACTGGGCCTCCTGGCGAGCAGTTTTACACGTCCCCACTGTACTTTAATTTGATCGGCGAGAAGAGGAGAGAAAAATAAAGACGAACATGGAAGAAGACTTCTGCAGACACACGTCCTTTTTGAGGCCGGATCTCATCTGAACTCAAAAATTAAAGATCAGACCTGGTTAGTGCTTGGATCAGAGATGAAAGTAGAGAGAGAAGCAAGAAAGAAGTAGGAGAAATGGTGTGAAAGGGAGGGATGGGAAGGAATGCCTGGTGGGATTACTATCTTGTTGGCTGAGCAAACAGTATTGATGGTAAGTCTGGAGATCTCCAATACCTTCACAGTCCCAGTTGAAAGGAAGTATATTAATCGGACACAAGCGCAGAGAACCTTAAGAAAATATAATCAGTTGGCCTTGGATTCAAGCTTCTATGACGTTATTGGTGCATTCTCATTTTGTTGTATGAGGAAATCCACATGGAAATCAAGAAAAAACAGGAAAATGCAAAGTGTAAACTGTCTGAAGATGATCTGGGAATAGTGAAGGGCGCATGTTACTTTCAGTTCCAATGGTCAAAGATGTAATGTATCGATGCCTTACTGAGTACAACTTGGAATAGTTTCACACGAACAGGGTGAAATTGCACTGTCCATTGTGTGTTACTGTGCACCTCTCCTTTATGATACCTAACCTGAGAGAGCCAACAGAAGGTAAAATTGGAAAATTGCCCCGCTATTTTGGCAAAGGTGTTAAACCATTTGTTCGCAACTTAAACTGAGGTCACCAGGATCGCTGATGATCTCACTGAGTTTCTGAAACTTGCATGAAATTGACAATTGGATCATCATGAGCAAAACACTCTCTTTCTCTATGGTTGGTTCTGTATTTCACTGCCCCCCCCCCCAATGCTCCTACAGTCAGGAAACTGGTACACCCCAAACATTGGGTTTATATACAAGGAATTTCATATGGATGCATTCGCATATTTGTATGCTAATTTTGCACCGTGTGATTTCACGCCATATGTCTCATGCTCTGCATAGATGTTAGTCTCTCTGTATGTTCTCATGCACAAGGTACATCAAGTTTTATTGTCTGAATCTTCAACCAGCAGTAAAATCACTGAGATGAGCAAAAATGACACGAGGGCATTTGCTATTTGTCAAACACGCCCTCGTTCTGAGTATAGAGTCCCGTCGTAGGTTAGTCGTTACAAAAGGTTGTAGAAGTTTGGAACTCTCTTCCGCAAACGGCAATTGATACTAGCTCAATTGCTAAATTTAAATCTGAGATAGATAGTTTTTTGGCAACCAAAGGTATTAAGGGATATGGGCCAAAGGCAGGTACATGGAGTTAGATCACAGATCAGCCATGATCTTATCAAATGGCGGAGCAGGCACGAGGGGCTGAATGGCCTACTCCTGTTCCTATGTTCCTATGATGCCATGAGAGAGATTATTTTATGTTGTTAACTCGTTCAATGTAAATTCTTTTGTACTTTTTACTTGTGAAGACTTTTCATAGCAGCTGTTTTAGGATTGTGTTGAGTACATAAAGTCAACTCCTTGTGAATGGGGCAATGCCTTCACACAATGAGAGGACCACCTTTCAGAGACATGTTAATGTGGATGAATTTTATAAAGTGCTGCAGTAGCTTCTAATGGTGTATTGATAAGTTTCTTTCTGAGAGAAGACCATTGGTTTGACTCCGATTAACTCACCCTCTCGATCGTTAGGAGATTATGTTATACATTCCACTAATGAACTCTAAGTTCTTTATAAATCCAATCGGGAATTCAGGAGAAACTTCTTTACCCAGAGAGTGGTTAAAATGTGGAACTCGCTACCACAAGGAATAGTTGAGGTGAATAGCATAGATGCATTCAAGGAGAAGCCAGATAAGTACATGAGGGAGAAAGGAATAGAAGGATATTTTGATCGGATTAAATGAAGAAGGGCGCGTGGAGCATAAACACCAACATGGACCAGTTGGGCCAAATGGCCTGTTTCTGTGCTGTACCTTCTAAGTAATGGATGGAAAATTAAGGGGGGCGGGCCTCTGGTCGAGCCCCCTGCGTGCACTGCTCCTCACTGGGAACACCTGGTTGGGGAAGTCAGTCTGATATTTTCTTCTGTTTGTAAATAAACTTAATGGACCCAATTCAAAATGGCAGGTGGAGACTATGCTGCTGGGCGTGACTTGTACGATATCAATCTGGTAGTAGGAACTAGAGAAAACTGTCCAATCCCAACATGCCTATAACACCATCCCTTTCACACGTCTCAAGTTCAGAAGTCATTTAACTGACAGAAATTTCCACAATCCAGCTGTGGAGTGCCCAAACTTTGCCTATAATGACTGCTCAAAAAGGTAGAGATTCCAGTTTCCCTTCAAAGCTTAGCTTTCCTGTAAAGGAAGGAAGTCCCAAGTCTAAAGTAAATCCCGCTCTCCCAATTGAAAGAGTTCCCCAGGCAGCACTCCACTTGTCAATCACAGGCCCAGTGATACACAGACCCTAGCTGTTTCATGACTTCAAATCTGCAGCAGTAACTGTCAAGTGTTTGAGTTTACTATTAAATGAGTAATGGCATGAGGATCCTTGAGCTAATACAGAAAAGGGAATCTCAGGAGATAGATTACAACAGGAAAGTGGTCAGAAATTACATAGAATTTACAGCACGGAAACAGGCCATTCGGCCCAACTGGTCTATGCTGGCGTTTATGCTCCACACGAGCCTCCTCCCTCCCTACTTCATCTCACCCTATCAAAATATCCTTCTATTCCTTTATCCCCCATGTGTTTATCCAGCTTCCCCTTAAATACATCTACACTTTTCGCCTCAACTACTCCTTGTGGTAGCAAGTTCCACATTCTAACCACTCTCTGGGTAAAGAAGTTTCTCCTGAATTCCTTATTGGATTTATTAGTGACTATCTTATATTTATGACCTCTAGTTTTGGAATCCTCACTGCGTCTACCCTATCGAACCCCTTCAAAATTTTAAAGACCATCCCTCAGCCTTCTCTTTTCTAGAGAAAAGAGCCCCAGCCTGTTCAGTCTTTCCTGATGGTTCCTAATTAATTTTTCACTTTCAAGTTGAAATGGACTGAACAATACCTTGCGCTGTTTATGAAACTGTAAGAGTTGAAATGTCCGCGTTTACTGTACTCCCCTGTATAATGAATGTATTAGTGCTGTCTGCTCAATGACTTCATCCTCAGGACTGAAAGAACAAGTTTGAGGGCATGCAATACTTTACAGCTGTGGTGAACCTGTTGATTTGATACTTGCTAAACACTGTTTTCCCCAGTAATGTGTGCAGAAGGAAAATAATAAGATGTGATATATTTCAGAATGTTTCTAATATAGGAAAAAATTCCTCCTGTGTTAAAATAGCAGGTAAAATCAAAGTCTGAAAATGCAATGCTATCTTACAAGCGATCCTAATCAATCTATAATAAATAATTCAGGTCACCACATTTTTAAAAGGGTGTCGACATGTCCTTTGCATTGATTTATCTTAATTAACTGTTGTTTATAACAATAACCACCTGCATTTATATAGCGCCTTTAACATAGTAAAACGTCCCAAGGCGCTTCACAGGAGCGTTATCAGACAAAAATTGACACCGAGCCACATAAGGAGATATTAGGACAGGTGACCAAAAGCTTGGTCAAAGAGGTAGGTTTTAAGGAGTGTCTTAAAGGAGGAAAGAGAGGCGGAGAGGTTTAGGGAGGGAATTCCAGAGCTTAGGGCCTAGGCAGCTGAAGGCACGGCCGCCAATGATGTGGCAAGGGAAGAGGGGGATGCACAGAAGGCCAGAGTTGGAGGAACGCAGAGATCTCGGAGGGTTGTGGGGCTGGAGGAGATCACAGAGATAGGGAGGGGCGAGGCCATGGAAGGATTTGAACATGCGGATGCAAATCTTAAAATGGTGGCATATATGATGCAATAATCAACAAGAGAAACCTGTTTAAAATGTGTTTTGGTATTAATTCAAGAGAATAAGTATCTCAAAATATAATTTCAATAAAGAATATAATTTAATTTAGCTGCAAAGTGCATAATGGATATATTTGATAGTCTGGTTCTTTTTATATTGAGAAAAGGAAACATGCAAGGGCAAATCATGCCACGTCAGACAGGGAGGTCAGAATTTCCTGCCCATTAATTTTAATTAATAGAAGATCCTGCAGGCCCAGTGATCTCCCTGCCTGACTTCCTGGCTGTGAGCAAAGCCTCACACTGGAATGTGAATATATCCCTTCCCTTCGTATGCTGAAGTGATTGAACGATGCTTTCAATCCTGATAGCTAGTCCCTTACTCTGGGAGAATTTCATTTCAATTCGAGCTTCATGCAAAGTCATGATAACTCCTCCAGTCTCTGTTACAAACAATGAATGGAAGGAGATGGACTGAACCACACAGCATACTGGCCCTGTACCAATGGAGAGTCATCTATGTGTGAGCTCCCGTTATCTCGACCAGGGACCATTAAAGAAAGAAAGAACTCAGGATGTTCCAATGAAGTGCTTTTTGAGGGGTAGCCACTGTTGTAATGTGGGGAAATTTGGATTAATCTCTGTTATGCCTTGTCGGACACTAACCACAGAACACGGAAATTGCGATACCAGTTGCTTTAAGGACCTGAAACCAGCTGTGTCTCTAAAGGCAGTTGCTGTGTTCCATACAGTGAATTTCATACCATTATTTATTGATCATCTATCTGTCATGCACATTAGTTATTAATATTTCATTAAAGCATTTAATTTAAGTGCGAAGTACACAGTTATTAAAGTCTTGCCCTACTTCTAACAGGGCTGTATGTGGGTTAATAACTCAGTTTTAATTTCTGCTATTTTTACCTCTCCTCATGCAATTCTGCAAGAGTTACCCATGACTGGGCTTTTTAACAAGACCCTAATAAGCACATTTTTTCAAGCATATTTAAGTGGCGGAGTAAGGCTTTGGAGTGGTACTAAAAATGAAAAGTCCATTACCCCTTTCTACTGGAAAATTCTTATTTGCATCTACAGAGGAAATTATGGCCCATAATGTGTGAGACTTGTGTCAAATTATGAAGATCTTGTGTTGCAGACCTGCCCTTATTAGGAGCTAGATTTAATCTGAGACTGCACTGTACTTATTTCAGATGGGAGATTTACAACCCAACAGCAGAGATACGGGAGACTTGCAACCTAACAGTGTGGCTGCATTCGAGCCCAGAGCTGAGCACCGAACAAGCCTAGTAGGAACATAGGCTATCAGAACAGCAGTAGGCCATTCAGCCCCTCGAGCCTGTTCAATTAGATCATGGTTGATCTGTGTCTTAACTCCATCTACTTGCCTTGGTTCCGTAACCCTTAATACCCTTGCCTAACAAAAACCTATCAACCTCAGTTTTGAAATTTTCAATTGATCCCCAGCCTCAAGTTTTTTGGGGGAGAGAGTTCCAGATTTCCACTCCCCTTTGTGTGAAGAAGTGCTTCCTGACATCACCTCTGAACGGCCTAGCTCTAATTTTAAGGCTATGCCCCCTTGTTCTGGACTCCCCCACCAAAGGAAATAGTTTCTCTCTATCTAGTATTCTAAATCATTGCACCACCCCTGGCCCTCATACAATTTGAGAACATTTCCGGGCATTGATAACACTCAGAATCAATAAATGCGGCTTTGCCAGTGTTGCCCACGTCCCGAGAACGAATACAAAATCAAAACCTCTCTGGTAGATATGCATCTTTACTGGGAGTTGAGCATCACCTGGGTGGAGTGGGTGGGAGAGAAACACACACCCCTTAAAGAACATGCCTGATTTTCAACGGAAGAAAAATGGGTGCAAGCCTCCCCGCCAAATGTTCTCCGCCTTAAAAATCAACCCCCCTGTGCGTCCAAATCCCCAGCAGCCACTTTCTCTATGGGACAAGCACGGGCGGTAACTGTATTTGTTCTGAAGCCAATAGTCAAACCCACTCTGATCAATTGTACGATTTCAACGGAGGCACGGGGATCTCAGTGAGACAGCCCCCAAAAAATTGCCTTTCCAATCAGACGTTCAAAATCACAAGTCATGGGGCTGTGTCATTTTTTAAAAAGTTGGGACTGGTCTATAAAATTCGGGCCTCTCCCTTTAAATAGTTCTGTAAACCTCTTTCAACTCTCACTCAATTCGGGCGAACAGACTTCAAGACATGGGCCAGAATTTGGGCTGAGCGTCAGGGCAACGTTCGCTGCAGCTCCTGCAAATTAAATTTACGAATGTACTTATAGAAAATAGGAGCAAGAGTAGGCCATTCGGCCCTTCGGGCCTGCTCTGCCATTCAAAAAGATCATGGCTGATCGTCTAACTCAGTACCCTGTTCCTGCTTTTTCCCCATATCCCTTGATCCCTTTAGCATTAAGAAATATATCTATCTCCTTCTTGAATACATCTAATGACTTGGCCTCCACTGCCTCCTGTGGTAGAGAATTCCACAGGTTCACCACCCTCTTATTGCGGGATCTGTGGTGTCGACTTGCTTGATTTTGAACTTTTAAAGAATTGTGCGCTACCAACCCAGCCTCTGAACAGGATAAATTGATACGCATGGGAGAACAGAAGATACACTCACAAAATCTGTCAGAAAGAGGAGTCACGCCCGCAAGCAGACAAACAGACTTCATTCATTTTAAGTTAGTCATAGAATCATAGAAATGTATTTCATAGTATTCTGGAAGTCATTGTAAATAAAAAAAAATACTTTTTTATATAAAAAGCCAAAGAAATAATTGAATTAAATTAAAGAGACTGAAAGGAAAAGTAAAAAAAAACTTCTTTAATTTTTAAAATTTTTCTTTTTAATGACCAAAAACTATGAGACTCCACATTTTTAAAAGTTAATTTTTAGTTGTTTTGCAGTCAATAAGACTAATCACGCTGCTAAAACTAAGTTTAGACCTGGTATTTTTAAGCGCGTCTTTTGGTGGGGTAATTAGTTACTTTCCAGCTGGGCAGACGAGCAAGATTGTGATCTTTTTAATGATTTCTCTGATTGCAACGTGCGATGGCCCTTTAATTCGTAGCTGTCAAATCGCAGGCGAACCAATAGGAGCAAGTTCACGATTTCCGCGTTTTACTGCGCATGTGCGAACGCGGGAACTTGCTCCTTCGATTCGCCATTTAAAAACGTTGAGCTCCTCCGTCATTTCGGGAGCGATTTCAGGCACGTGGAGTACCAGAAAAACGTACTGCGCTGCTGGTCAGTTGGCTCTTTCTTAAAGTGATCAACATTTCTTTTAACTCGGTTTATAACGGTGAAATAAAAACAGAAAATGCTGGCAATACTCAGCAAGTCAGGCAGCATCTGTGGAGAAAGAAACAGAGGTAACGTTTCAAATCGAAGACCTATCGTCAGAGTATTTCCAGCATTTTCTGTTTTTATTTCAGATTTCCAGCATCCGCAGTATTTTGCTTCTGAAAACAGTGAAACTTCTTTTCAGTAGCAGCTAAAATCTTAAAGATGTCAAACTGCACAGAAATGCATCATTTCCGAGGTCACAAAGGTAACTGAAGTACTGTTCTTATCCAACGATTCTGCCTTGAAATTGGGCTCTTCCACTATTAGCACATGAATGCTAATGCAATCTTACAGAATTCCTTTCTCTGCTATTTGAAATGAACGGGTTTATTAGTTGACGTAAATGCGTTAATATTCAAAGAACCTAATTTCAAGGTAGCATACTTTAATCTGGAATTGGAATAGGAAGCAGGGGCTGGTTGCACATTATGGGACTGTGCCATGTAGCAGCTACACGCATGGTTCACCACTGCCAGGTTGCCCCTTCCTGAATTATCAAATGCAGAAAGTTTATTCAAATAAAACCATTTTCATTTTACTGAGTGTTTTAGACTTGAAATAAATGGAAGTGCAGAACCTGGTTCTCATTTGGATTATAATGCTCCATTCTAATCATGGATTTTATTGCGTACAGCTTATTCACCAATGATCCTGTAACCTGGACAGAATGTGAAGAGGTTGCTGACTATCTCATTTCAAATTAATGGCATTTATGTTGAAGAAATTTCCGTTAGTGAAGGTGATACTGTTTCTTTCAGTTCTGAAGTAATTGAAATACACAGTAAAGATCTTGGAATACAGTTCCATGCTCTGCAGAAGTCCCAGTCTCTCAGTATGTTTACATAAATGTTATTGGATCTTCAGTAAACAGTAAAACCAATGAACTGAGCAACAGTGATATGACTGCAATTTCAGTTTATCAATCTCTATCTTTGTACACATTCCTATCATAGATTATTCTTTAAAAGTGATGCTGGTAGAGAGTTGATTTTAGCCATTGACCTGTTGAATATGAAATAGCCTGTTCTTCTTACTTGTGAGAGTTTTCATAGAATTGCCTTGGAACCAGCTTTAATTCATTGGTCTTGCATGGTTTGTGTTAGATGCACAGACTTGTGCCAGTTTCAGTGTCCTTGCCAGTGGGAAAATGCTTTAAAACAGTGAAAAGGCCAATGACGCCAACACTGTTGCTTTGATTGAATTCTATGGAGAACTACAGAAGCTTCTTGTGGCACTTTGAACCAAGGAATTGAACTTCTTCTGTGGGTTGACAACCCTATTGAAATAAAGCAGACAAGAATTTAATGCAAACAGGTTAACCAGCGAACCAGCGAATGAAACCCCTGAATTTATTTGTCTTCCATTGAGTTAACTCTAGATTTCTAGATCTCTATCTCCGAAGGATAGCTGGGGTAAGTGCTGAGTGCAAGCAAAGTGTTTTCTCCATGGAGAGGCAGGGAGCGTAAGTGGAGGCCATGTCAACCCAGCAAATTTCCATGCACCTCCTGCTCCTCAATTGTAGAGTGGAATTAAATGTTGGTGTTCAGAGAGATTAGGGTGTTCTCATACAAGAAACACAAAAAGTTAGTATGCAGGTACAGCAGGCAATTAGGAAAGCAAATTGCATGTTGGCCTTTATTGGAGTATAAGAGTAAGGAAGTCTTACTACAGTTGTACAGGGCTTTAGTGAGACCTCACCTGGAGTACTGTGTACAGTTTTGGTCTCCTTATCTAAGGAAGGATATACTTCCCTTGGAGGCGGTACAACGAAGGTTCACTAGATTAATTCCTGGGATGAGAGGGTTGTCCTGTGAGGAGAAGTTGAGTAGAATGGGCTTATACTCTCTGGAGTTTAGAAGAAAAGGTGATCTCATTGAAACATATAAGATTCTGAGGGGGCTTGATAGGGTAGATGCTGAGAGATTGTTTCCCCTGGCTAGAGAGTCTAGAACTAGGGGGCATAGTCGCAGGATAAGGGGTCAGCCATTCAAGACTGAGATGAGGAGGAATTTCTTCACTCAGAGGGTTGTAAATCTTTGGAATTCTCTACCCCAGAGGGCTGTGGATGCTCAGCCGTTGAATATATTCAAGGCTGAGATGGATAGATTTTTGGACTCTAGGGGAATCAAGGGGTATGGGGATCGGGCAGGAAAGTGGAGTTGAGGTCGAAGATCAGCCATGATCTTATTGAATGGCGGAGCAGGCTCGAGGGGCCGTATGGCCTACTCCTGCTCCTATTTCTTATGTTCTTATGTTTTTATCGGCAGAGGCATGGTGAACCCCCGATGATCATCCTGTCGACAAGTGCATGCCATGGGAAACGCTGGATATCCATCCTGTGGAAAATGCATGCCACAGGGGGATGTCCATTCCATTGGCAAGATGGATATGGGCGTACCATACATATCCATCCCATTAGCAAGTGCATGCCATGGGGGCGGGGGCTTGTCCATCCTCCTGGCAAGAGCGTGCCATGAGCATACCCTGGCTGCCCATCCTGTTGGCTGTGTTGTAAAATCCACCCTGCAGTGCTAAACAGAACGGATTTCAGAGAATAGGGAGCCACGTCACATGGCAGAACAGTGGCAATATAAATCAGGTAATAAAAGCTTTGTTAAAAAGCGAAATAATACCTAGGTATTCCAAACAGGGCTGGGGGGGGAAGGCCCCAGTTTTAACAGCTCTTGAGAAATCTGCTTGTGGAATGGAGGTCTCCCATAATCTGAAACTAATTGGTCATTTTTAGAGCTGTCATGTGCATTATTACCAACTGTGCCTGTGGTACTCTGCCATTAGATGCTGTCCAAAAACTGCAGGAATTAATTGCGTGGTTGCCAATTTGGAAAGGATTTTGTTAGTGGGAGAGCTTTGTCCTTGCTGTTCTGAAACATTTCTTCTGCTTGGTGCAAGGCATTGTTGTCATCAAAAAATACACTTTAGACGTCGCAGGAAAATGCCTCAAATCTTTTTTAGTCTTACTGCAAAGAAAGGAGGGGTTAATTTTTTTCACTGTTGGCGCTTATAAGACATCCCTAACATGACAGGCACTAGATTATTGTGTTGGAAATAAAAGCCGAGAAAGCTGGACATGCACGGTAAAGCCCGCCAGCTCCTGAAAAAAAGGTAGGCCTCATTTTGGGTAGAGGCCCGTGCTAAGTGTGCATTAAGGTGCAGTCATTTTGTGTGTTGGTGTTAAAGGAGCAGGCACTAAATTTTGCCCGTACTCCTAAAACAGTAATACATGTTAATGTGGAAGGCCTGGCATTAACTGTGCTGTTGCTTGTTAGCCTTGTTAAGGGCTCTTTTGTCTCTACATGTTTTTAGGCTTGACTTGTCGATGGGCATTATTGATGCTTGTCCAGAGCTGAAGGGGTGGGAAGGTGTGCAGACTGAACTGAAACAGATTAAACGAGCATGTGGGATAATAGGAAGCTGAGACATGAAGCATAAAGCAGCGTGGAGAGTGGAGAAATATCACACAGTGCTGATGGGAAAGGACTTCACGGCCATCAAGCATATGCCATTGATGTCAAGGCCATCAGCTATGTTACTGTGCTTGAGAAAGCAGAGCTGAAGAGTACCAAATTCTGTTAAAATGTGAACTTTACATGATGACTGATTACATACTCAGGATCAGCAGTTTACTAAGACGATGTTTATGACACCTGCTGACATCCAACCTGCTCTTAGCATTGAATGGATCTCTTCCACACAATGCATGCTTTCAAACCAGGATGCCAAAATGGATGCCTGAGCACAGATGTATTTCTAGGTTATGATGTTGCCAAAGGACCCTTTCTGAACTGATCACAAGAGTTAGCTGCTGCTAATACTGCCAGTTCAGGCCTACTTGTGAGCGTTGTCACGTTGCCAATGCTTATAGCGCAAAGGGATACCTTTACACATATCACGAATATGCAGCTGAGCTTATAAGACGTCCCGAACATGACAGGCATTGGATCATTGCGTTGAAAATAAAGGCAGAAAATGCTGGAAATACGCGGTAAAGCCCACCACCTTCTAAAAAAAAGGTAGGCCTCATTTTGGGTCGAGACTCTTCATCCAGACCAGTGAACAAATGTTAACCTGTGTTTTCTCTTTTCAGATGCTGACTGACCTGCTGTTTATTTCCAGCATTTTCTGCTTTTATTTTAGATTTCCAATGGGTTTTCTTTTTCCTTTTGAACACTTCATTTCATTTTCTACTTACAACAGGGTTAACTGTTTCACTCTTACCGCATGCCTCCTGTTGAGGGCCATTCGGCCCAACCAGTCCGTGTTGGTGTTTATCCTCCACTCGATCAGTAGTCCTAATCCCATGTGCCTGCCCTGTTCCTATATCTCTTTATTCCCCTTTCCTTCAACCACCTCTCCAACCTATTCTTAAATGTTGAACTGGTCTCTGCTTCAATCACTAACTCAGGTAATGCATTCCACAGCCTCACAACCCTCCGTGAAAAAGTTTCTCTTGATCTCTGTCCTAAATTTCTTACATTTAACCTTGCAGCCTCATCCTAGACCCCTCAGTCGCTGGAAACTGTCTGTATTTATCGACTCTGTCCCATCCCTTCGTGTCGTTAAACACCTCTAACTCCTTAACCTCCTCTGCTCCAACTGAAGCCCTGTTACTCACCTGTTCCATGCACAAGGTCACACACAGATAGGTTCAGATGAAGACGGGCCTTTTGGCCGATCTGATCTCATTCAGAATACCAGTCTGACCAGGGTCGGCATATTTACTTCCTAACTCTATGAAAAGGACAGCAAAAAGCATGCACAATTACTTCATCAATAAAGTATATGCGGAATGGTTGCCATGACGGCCATGAGCTAACGCAGAGCCTTCCGGGTCCATTGTATTTCCCACACTTTTACCTCAACCAGTCAGCACTGGAGACCTGTGCATTGGATAAGAGAATTGGCCGACTTTAACAGGTTTGAGCTCATTAAAGTGGAAGGGTTGGCAGCTGAATCAGTGACTCTGGGACAGAGTAGATAGATATGGGTGAACGTCATTGTTTGCCAATTGTAATACACCTGACCTCCAAGAAAGCACATCGGGTAAGCTTGTGTATTCCGAAGAGCGGGCGCTGTATAAAAAATAATCACCCTTTTTTAGTGCACAGCCAGTGAATTAAGAGCAAACGAAATCCCATAGTGAACAGTGCTGGCACAAGTCTTTTTTTGTAGTATATTTCAGCATCAGTGTGGTGTGCTGCCACGTTAGATAATAAGAAATGAAATGAGCAGTACAGCTGGCCTTAGTGAGGACATGATTTCAGAACTGTGAAGAGAAGATGAGACTGACAAGGCCAGTGAATTAATGCTTGATAATGTAGTTCTGCCATCAGGCTGTGCAATTAGAAAAAAAAATGGGGAATGTACTTCCCCCGGGGGATGTTATTCAAGAACTTGAAACATTTATTTTCAGAGTTCTACTTCATTTAATCGAACTACAAAGTTAGACAGCACCAGGACTCCTGCCCCCCTCCTCAACGATAGCCTTACCTCATATAGAGAGCAGGATGAAGCAGTTAATATGAAGGAAATTGAGGTAGCTGTTAATCGATCGCCTTTGGGTGAAGTACCAGGTTTAGTGGTTTTCAGAGAGTTTTACAAATTTAATAATCCCAGCAGTGCTGCTGCTCAAAAAGGACTCAGTGGGAGGTCTGATGCCTGAATTTCCATTTGACACTACTTTATTGCTCGTGCTGATTTCTTTTTGATTCTTTCTTTCCTTTCTTCTTTGCCCCTCTTTTTCTTTTCTCGTTCCCTCCTCCTCGTTTGCATTTTCGCCCTTCCTTCCCCTCTCTTCTCTTCTCCCCTTTCTCTTCCTTCATTCTTTCTTTTGCTCCCTCCTAGTTCTCCCTCCTCTCACTCTCCTCATTTGCTCTCTTCCTTTACCGACCTCTTTCCCCTTTCTTTTCCTTCCTCTCCTCTCCCTCTCTATCTCGCTCCCATCCTTCCTCTCTCCCTCCCTCTGTCTTTCCTAGCCCTCTCTCTTTCTCTTCCTTCCTCTCCCCATCATTCCTTCTCTTCCTTTCTCTCTCTCTTCCCCTTCTCTCTCGTCTCCTTTCCTCCCCCTCTCTCTCATCACTCCCTCTCTTCGTTCTCCCACTCGCACTTCCTTTCCTCCCCTCTCTCCCTCTATCTTGCATCCTCGCCCTCCCTCCTTTCCTCTTCCCTCTCCTTTCCTCTCCTCTCTCTCCTCCTTCACCCCACTCTCCCTCCCTTCCATCCTCCTCCATCTCCTTTCCTTTCTCATCCTACAAAATCTATTGGAAGTGATGTTAGCACCCAGACAGATGGATGTAGGTTGAAGTGTTTGAATACAGATCCCACAGCCATTAGTTCGTGAGTAGTGACTTGGATTCCTGGATACCCGTCTTTCAAAGTCACTCCACTTCGTACTTAGATGTTTGGATGACTTACCATGTGATAGTGAAGTGCTCTTTTGATACTGGGACTGTCAAACTGACATTCCCTCTTGACAATGTCTTGGGTTGCACATCAATGATAATTTTGATGAAAATACAGCGGAGAGATAATCCCTCAGCAAATAACCTGTGAGGAAAGAAAATGAGGGAGAAAGAAATAATGAACAGAACTGTACAACCTTGTGGACTTTTTCAAAGGGCTGATAGTCATCAGACAATTCTGGTCTATTTTTCAGTATTGTACAGTACACTGAGCACAGTCAATAGTTTGACAGCAAGCTCTGTCTCTTAATGATGAAAATATCTTTGGTGCAGCCACTGAGTTTTTTGTTGAAGCAAATACCATTTCTCGTGGAGATGAAATCCCGTCTTCGCACTGAGGACACCATCCAACGTGTTGTGTGGCACTACCACCGTGCTAAATGGGATAGATTCAGAACAGATCTAGCAGCTCAAAACTGGGCATCCATGAGGCGCTGTGGGCCATCAGCAGCAGAATTGTATTCCAGCACAATCTGTAACCTCATGGCCCGGCATATTCCTCACTCTACCATTACCAACAAGCCAGGGGATCAACCCTGGTTCAATGAGGAGTGTAGAAGAGCATGCCAGGAGCAGCAACAGGTGTACCTAAAAATGAGGTGCCAACCTGGTGAAGCTACAACTCAGGACTACATGCATGCTAAACAGCGGAAGCAACATGCTATAGACAGAGCTAAGCGATTCCACAACCAACGGATCAGATCAAAGCTCTGCAGTCCTGCCACATCCAGTCGTGAATGGTGGTGGACAATTAAACAACTAACGGGAGGAGGAGGCTCTGCAAACATCCCCATTCTCAATGATGGCGGAGTCCAGCACGTGAGTGCAAAAGACAAGGCTGAAGCATTTGCAACCATCTTCAGCCAGAAGTGCCGAGTGGATAATCCATCTCAGCCTCCTCCCGATATCCCCACCATCACGGAAGCCAGTCTTCGGCCAATTCGATTCACTCCACGTGATATCAAGAAACGGCTGAGTGCACTGGATACAGCAATGGCTAAGGGCCCCGACAACATCCCAGCTGTAGTGCTGAAGACTTGTGCTCCAGAACTAGCTGCGCCTCTAGCCAAGCTGTTCCAGTACAGCTACAACACTGGCATCCACCCGACAATGTGGAAAATTGCCCAGGTATGTCCTGTCCACAAAAAGCAGGACAAATCCAATCCGGCCAATTACCGCCCCATCAGTCTACTCTCAATCATCAGCAAAGTGATGGAAGGTGTCGTCGACAGTGCTATCAAGCAGCACTTACTCACCAATAACCTGCTCACCGATGCTCAGTTTGGGTTCCGCCAGGACCACTCGGCTCCAGACCTCATTACAGCCTTGGTCCAAACATGGACAAAAGAGCTGAATTCCAGAGGTGAGGTGAGAGTGACTGCCCTTGACATCAAGGCAGCATTTGACTGAGTGTGGCACCAAGGAGTCCGAGTAAAATTGAAGTCAATGGGAATCAGGGGGAAAACTCTCCAGTGGCTGGAGTCATACCTAGCACAAAGGAAGATGGTAGTGGTTGTTGGAGGCCAATCATCTCAGCCCCAGGGCATTGCTGCAGGAGTTCCTCAGGGCAGTGTCCTAGGCCCAACCATCTTCAGCTGCTTCATCAATGACCTTCCCTCCATCATAAGGTCAGAAATGGGGATGTTCGCTGATGACTGCACAGTGTTCAGTTCCATTCGCAACCCCTCAGATAATGAAGCAGTCCGAGCCTGCATGCAGCAAGACCTGGACAACATCCAGGCTTGGGCTGATAAGTGGCAAGTAACATTCGCGCCAGATAAGTGCCAGGCAATGACCATCTCCAACAAGAGAGAGTCTAACCACCTCCCCTTGACATTCAACGGCATTACCATCGCCGAATCCCCCACCATCAACATCCTGGGGGTCACCATTGACCAGAAACTTAACTGGACCAGCCATATAAATACCGTGGCTACGAGAGCAGGTCAGAGGCTGGGTATTCTGCGGCGAGTGACTCACCTCCTGACTCCCCAAAGCCTTTCCACCATCTACAAGGCACAAGTCAGGAGTGTGATGGAATACTCTCCACTTGCCTGGATGAGTGCAGCTCCAACAACACTCAAGAAGCTCGACACCATCCAGGACAAAGCAGCCCACTTGATTGGCACCCCATCCACCACCCTAAACATTCACTCCCTTCACCACTGGCGCACAGTGGCTGCAGTGTGTACCATCCACAGGATGCACTGCAGCAACTCGCCAAGGCTTCTTCGACAGCACCTCCCAAACCCGCGACCTCTACCACCTAGAAGGACAAGGGCAGCAGGCGCATGGGAACAACACCACCTGCACGTTCCCCTCCAAGTCACACACCATCCCGACTTGGAAATATATCGCCGTTCCTTCATTGTCGCTGGGTCAAAATCCTGGAACTCCCTTCCTAACAGCACTGTGGGAGAACCGTCACCACACGGACTGCAGCGGTTCAAGAAGGCGGCTCACCACCACCTTCTCGAGGGCAATTAGGGATGGGCAATAAATGCCGGCCTTGCCAGCGACGCCCACATCCCGTGAACGAATAATAAAAAATAAAAAAAATTCAGGCTTTGGTTCCATCTATATTGAATGGGTTTCATGTTCTCCTCCATTCACGCACACGCACACGCACACACACACGTGACTGAGAGCAGTCGTGCCCAAAGACCCAAGTTACCGTTCAGTCCAATGGTTTTTTTAATAATAAGGGAGATCCCACACTCGCAGCCAGGAGCAGCACTTGCAGAGAACGTGTCTCAGCAAATTGCAGGCGATTTCCGGAGGTACCCTCTCTGAGATCACCGGATCATGGAATCACCCCTATTGCCTTTGTTTCCTCCAGATTCGACTGTTCCAATGCTCTCCTGGCCGGCCTCTCACCTTCCACACTCCGTAAACCTGAGCTCAGCCAAAACTCTACTGCCCGAATCCTAAGTCCCATTCTCCCATCACCCCTGCGCTCAGTGACCTACATTGGCTCGAGGTCCGGCAACGCCTCGATTTTAAAATTCTCATCCTTGTTTTCAAATCCCTCCATAGCCTCACCCCTCCCTATCTCTGTAACCTCCCACTGCCCATAACCCTCCGCGATCTCTGAGCTCCTTCAATTCTGGCCTCTTGCGCATCCCCATTGGCGGCCGTGCCTTCAGCTGCCTAGGCCCTAAGCTCTGGAATTCCCTCCTTAAACCTCTCCGCCTCTCTCTCCTCCTTCAAGAAGCTCCTTAAAACCTACCTCTTTGACCAAGCTTTTGGTCACTTGTCCTAATATCTCCTTATGTGGCTCGGAGGTAGATTTTGACTGATAATCGCTCCTGTGCAACTAACAAATGAAAGACAAAAAAACTTTCTGTGGAAATTCATGGTGCAGCAGAGATAGTGCAACTACCAGACTGCGAATAGGCTCCAGTTTGAGTGGACTGTTTTGAGTGATGCTCCTACTTGCTTCACTTAATGTGCCTTCTTCCCCCCACCCCCTCCGAGCAATTTACTCAATTTGGTTACAGTGCCCTTAATATAGTGGAACGAATGGTTCAGTGGCTGAACCCCAAGAATTTGTAATAGTTCTGCTAGAATGGATCCAATGTTGCAAAATCCCCTTGAGATTGGATGCAAATCTCATTATTTGGGGCTCTTGGCATAATTTGTCTAAAGTAAAAGACATATCAGGTGGTAATGTGCTTTAATCCTCATTTAGGAGAAAGCTATTGTTTAAAATCAACAAACATACAATCTGTTTCAACAGCTGAATTAGTGAGTGGGATAAAAACACATCTATTTCAAGAAGGAGCATTCTGGTTGATTAACTTACAGAGAGAGAACTATCAACCGTCCTGTAGATTATTTTTAGATACAAATGAACACAGCACTCTGTTAATTCCACTTAGGATGTGGTTTATTGGTTCAGTGCGGGGGGAACGGGGCAAGTGACTTAAAAAAGACGAGGGCTCCATTCCACTCCAAATTTGCATTTGCAAATGTTGAGTTCTTAAATCCTGTGTGAGGACCACATGGAGTTTAAGGTGACAAGGCCATTTATGTTGAGGTCTTGACAAGATTACAACCTGCCATAAGCATTTAATTATCATTTTGTTTCAGTAAGTGCCTTTTGTGAGCATCACAAATGTTCGAATTTTGTGGACATCATTCTTGAGGAATAGCGGCCTAGAAATTCGGGCGCGCCCATTTTTGGAACCATCCCTGCGTGTGAATAGTGAGGCCCAAGGTGCCCCCGATATCGGGCCTCGGGCCTCATTTACATCGAGTTACAACAGGCAGCTCGCAGGCGACGCGCGGCTGAAGGTCAGGCCACTGTTGGCGTTGCAGCGACCTGTGAGGAAGTGGGGCGACCAGGTCAGGAGATAGGTGTGGTTGCAGCAGCGATGGGGGCGGGGAGATCGCGGTGGGGGGGTGGAGCAGTGGCCAGCAGCCATGTTGGGTCGGGAGGAGCAGTCCTGCAAGCTCAGGACAAACCAATCTTGCGGTGTGGGGCCTCAAACAGGATTTCGGCCCCTTATTTGCAAATGCAAAGGTCCTCACACTTGTTTCAGGAGTGGGCACCGCACGCCGATTTTTTTGGCCTTTACCAATATGGCGGGCGGAGCACTCCCGGCTCGAAATGAGTGTGCGCTTCTGCCCGCCATATTGGAAGTTTCCGAGGCCGTTTAGAGCCCAAAAAACGGGCGCTGCGCGGCCGAATTTCGAGGCCACTGTCTGTGAATCGCAGCAATAATAATGAAATATCTGAGTTCTCAACAAAGTTTTGCTCCAGTTATTGCTCCAATTTCATATTAATAAGCCACCTACAGTAAAGTGCAGTTTGGCTCAGTCCAATCCCGCTCATTCTTGTTCACCGTAGATTATGGAAGTTTATTTGATCGTGTAGTCAGTCATGTCGAAGGTTCTATGGAAGTCAATCAAGTCAGCAGTCTGAGCAGTAATGCACAGCCAGCAACCAGAGCAGATCTATGCAGAGAAAAAAATTCGTAGATTATGCCACTATGTTGTTCTTTCTTTTGGAAGAGTTGTAAGACTGGCTGATTTGTTTGCAAACTTATTTGTTTCTAAGCAAAGACATTTTTTGACTAAGCTAGCAAATCTCTCATGATGTTGCTCACAGTTAGTCAGTGGATCTGCTGTTTTATAATATTATACCAGGAAAGGTACAATGTATTTTTCTGCTGTTAAGGTGGAGCTGTGTTTATGCAGCTTGTCCCATTATCGCTGTAAATAGGTACATCCTAAAGTATATGAGAGGATAATTGATATTGCTGAGGGAAGTTTATAGATTGACACCGATTTGTAAAGTGCTGCCTCCGGGTCAGAAGAAACCAACATGAAATGACTGGCTTTCTTTTCCCCTAATTTTTCTCCCCTACTTCTTCATAGGATGTGATTTGCTGCTGGTTTATGAATGTGATATTTGAGCAAATCAGGTACAATTATGACACAAAATTTGCATGTGTGACAGCTGTCAGGTCTTGGAGAGGACGAAGAGGAGATTTACCAGAATTATACCAGGGATGAGGGACTTCAGTTATGTGGAGAGACTGGAGAAGCTGGGATTGTTCTCCTTAGAGTCGAGAAGGTTAAGGGGAGATTTAATAGAGGCGTTCAAAGTGATGAGGAGTTTTGTAAGAGTGGATAGGGAGAAACTGTTTCCGGTGGCAGAAGGGTCGGTAACCAGAGGACACAGATTTAAGGTAATTGGCAAAAGAACCAGAGGGGAGATGAGGAGAATTTTTTTTACGCAGCGAATTGTAAGGATCTGGAATGCACTGCCTGAAAGGGCGGTGGAAGCAGATTCAGGTAATAACTTTCAAAAGGGAATTGGATAAATACTTGAAAAGGAAAAATTTGCAGGGCTATGGGGAAAGAGCAGAGGAGTGGGACTTATTGGATAGTTCTTTCAAGGAGTATGATGGGCCGAACGGCAGCCTCCTGTGCTGTATGATTCTAAGATTCTCTTCATGTGTGAGACGCCAGACATTCCTATAGATAGATATAGAAAGATAAATGCAGCTCGATATGCACTGAATCGTGTATGGAATCTGGTACTTAACCGACACTGGCAGCAGAGAGGGGAAATGGCATCTTTTTCCTCTCTGTCCTTCCTCAAAATGAAATCACGTGACCTTGCCCGTAACCACTGCACTTGCTGCACAGAAAGTGCTTCCCATGTTTCACAGATGCAAATCTTCAAAATGATTTTTGAAATTGTATTTTTAAAAGTTTGCAAAGCTACAAGGGGGAGTCCAGAACAAGGGGGCATAACCTTCAAATCAGAGCTAGGCCGTTCAGGGGTGATGTCAGGAAGCATTTCTTCACACAAAGGGGAGTGGGAATCTGGAACTCTCTCCCCGGCCAAAAGCTGTTGAGGCCGGGGGTCAATTGAAAATTTCAAAACTGAGATTGATCGATTTTTGTTCGGTAAGGGTATTAAGGGTTACGGAACCAAGGTGGGTAGGTGGAGTTAAGATACAGATCAGCCATGATCTAATTGAATGGCGGAACAGGCTCGAGGGGCTGAATGGCCTACTCCTATTCTTATGTTCCTTCCTCCCTTCCTGCACACATTATAAATCATGCATCTGACTCCTCGCAGAGGCCTTCCCAGTGGCTGCAATTCACTGCTCTACAAAACATCAGCTGTGCGAGTGGGACTCTCCACTTTTACAAATGACTCCGGACCCATGCTAATAAAATATTAGTTTTACTCAAGAGCCAGGGGAAGTCCTGACAGCTGTCATCTTGGTTTTATTCCAAAGCTTAAACTAATTTATTTCAACGTGACAGGCAGCTGAGCTTGTTTACAGCCATAGGCAAAGACTCTATTTTAGTGTGCGGGGGCTGGGAGTTGGGGGATTTCTGAATCCTGCGTTCAGATCTGGATTCCTTCAGCTATTTTCTCCAGGACATCATCAGCTTTTTCTTTCATAGCCTCAACATCTGTTTGCAAAACCCCCCCTAAAGCTACACTTACCTTAACTGGCCTAGTGCACCACCTGATGCAACAGCATGGCCCAACCTTTATAAATCCCTTGTCACGGATACCAGACACGTTCAAAATGGTTGCCAACATCTACAGACTTTGGGAACTTTTTTTCCTTCTTTCATTTTTATATCTGCTTGGGGACCCATACCATACACCATTACCAAGGGCTAATAAAATGATTCCCCTCCTCCCACAAAAAAGCCAGGCACTGCCAGTGGGTAATCTATGACTGCCCCCTGGAAGATGCACGAGAGCAGTCCAGAGTGACCCTCACTCCATTATGTCCTCCATCCCTGAATTGAAGCAACAATCTTCCATTCTGTGTTTTTGACTGGCACCACACAATCATGCCGCTGCTTGGCATGAATGTGTTGGCATCCAACTCGCTGTGACGCAAAGCCCCCTCAATCGTCATAGATATCCTTTTCCAGCACCGTTTAACTTTTGGTCATCAGTCTGTAAATGGAGTTAAGTGGCCTTGGCTGGCCACGTGCAAATTCAGAACAGTGTGTGAAATTAGTCCCCAGCATTTGTATAGAAGAAGGTTTCACTGTGGTATATTCCACACATTACAAAGAATGTACAGCACAGAAACAGGCCATTTGGCCCAACAGATCCATGCTGGTGTTTATGCTCCATGTGAGCCTCCTCCCTCCCTATTTCATCTCACCCTATCAACAAATCCTTCTATCCCTTTCTCCATCAGGTCTTTATCTAACTTCCCTTTAATTGCATCTATGCTAGTCGCCTCAACTACTCCTTGTGGTAGCGAGTTCCACATTCTCACCACTCTGGGTAAAGAAGTTTCCTGAATTCCCTATTGGATTTATTCGTGACTATCTTATATTTATGGTCTCTAATTCTGGTCTACTCCATAGGTAGAAACATCTTCTCTACATCTACCCTATCAAACCCTTTCATAATCTTAAAGACCTCTATCAGGTCACCCCTCAGTCTTTTTTCTAGAGAAAAGAGCCCCAGCCTGTTCAATCTTTCCTGATAGTTATAACCTCTCATTTCTGGTATCATCCTACTAAATCTTTTTTGCACCTTCTCCAGTGCCTCTGTATCCTTTTTATAATATGGAAACTAGAACTGCTCACTGTACTTCAAGTGTGGTCCAACCAAGGTTCTGTAGAAGTTTAGCATAACTTCTCTGCTTTTCAATTCTATCCCTCGGGAAATGAATCCCAGTGCTTGGTTGGCTTTTTTTTAATGGTCTTGTTAACCTGTGTCGCTATTTGTAGTGATTTGAGTATCTGTACCCCTAAATCACTCTGCTCCTCTACCCCGTTTAGACTCTTATTTTCCAAGGAGTATGTGGCCTCATTATTCCTACCAAAATGTACCACCTTATCTATATTGAAATTCATTTGCCAATTACACACCCATTCTGCAAGTTTATTAATGTCTTCCTGTGTTTTGCCACATGACACACACAACAACCACCTATCAATAAAATGTTAATACAGGAGCAGGAAGTAGGAATCAATGCTTTTTATTAATTAGTAAGTTTCCTGAAGGCTTGTACATATACAAAGCATGTGACTGACTAGAAGGTTCTGTGGAACTCAATTAAGAGAAGTGCAAGCAATGTCAACCAACAATTGGGGCAGACTGTGCAGAAGGATTTAACACAGAAATGCCTCTTTAATGCTATCTTATTTTTCTTTCTCTTGTAAAGCCTTGAGAAATCTTGCTTATTGTGAGTCATTTTTTTTAGTCTAAGAAGTATTGCAATGAATTATGTATTGAGTGCATATAAAACCCAATACATGATAGTGCAGTTGGCAGTTAGGGTAGGTACTTTACACCAGTGCAGTTTCTGGTTTGAGTATCTGTTCTGACTAAAGCATGAATTCCCCACAGTTTGATCCATAATGATTTCCAGGCTAGCACGGTGCATCAAAGAAACAGAAACACTGCCCATTGCTCTGTATGGTGAGTGTGTGCCTGTGCGGAGTCAATGAGCATTATGGGCAGCATTAAAATATACAGAGCAGTCGATAGCTTGTTGGTCTTCCAATTCCAGGGTGTCCATATGGAATGGGCAACAGGGAACAAAGCTGAGGGAATAAAAGAATTATCGGTAAGCTTCAATTTTTGTTGTTGTTGAGGGCAAGCTTTTCCTGTGCTGAAAGCCTCTTCAAATTAGGAGGAAGGACTTGCATCGGAAAATTGAGCCGAGCCCAGCCTCTGAGCAGCAGGTGCCTGCCCATTGGGCTGGCTCAACCCAACTTTTCCCATTACCGGAAAATCAGGGCTGCACTCAAGAGCTCCAAGTTGAAATGATATCCTGCACTGATGTCTAACTCTTGCGTCTATCAGACAGGTGTAGATGGCAACTGAGTGTCATAG
Organism: Heptranchias perlo; assembly: GCF_035084215.1. Classification (NCBI taxonomy): domain Eukaryota; kingdom Metazoa; phylum Chordata; class Chondrichthyes; order Hexanchiformes; family Hexanchidae; genus Heptranchias; species Heptranchias perlo. The sequence goes on from NC_090370.1 coordinate 8,173,622, forward strand.
TCCCAAGGTATGAACATGGACATCAATTGACTTGTCTGCTTGACACAATTGCTTCGCTTGAGAAAATGTTTCCAGCTTTTTTTTTCCCATTGAAACTCCTAAGGCCAGGGGTGAATGGCTGGGGATGCCCATTTCCTTTCTCTTCATTGCAGTTCTCCTGGGTGCTCTTGAGAATGACTTCTGTTAACCATGGTGCCTACGATATAGTGGCGTGCTTGTCAGAGCCTGCATTGATTTTCCAATGCAGGAGCCCTCTTGGGAATATGCGGCTAGCAGTTTTCATAATAGTTTTATACATCTGTAAATGAAGCTCGGGCCTTGGATCGGAGTCTACTTTCAAAATAGTTGGGGGCATTAAACATTCTGTTCTTTTTGCAGTGCACGAACACTTTAAATTACAACAATCACTCAACATTGCCAACAACTCCAGAGTGATATTTTATGACCAGGCTGCCTGATAGTAGATTACTGTGGCATTTCTCTTCCTTGATGTCCATTGTAAAGAATGATCTAATTTCTTGCAACCAAAATCAGCAGGAAACTCATTGGCTGCCTCTCTGGAGATGTCAAACAGACCACAAACCCCATCAATCCTTTGCTGTGCGACACCTTCGTCTTACTCTGAGAGACCACCAGATGGCCATTGGTTTCAATCTTTCCGATGTATTCGTGTTTCATTGAGGCATAGAACTGAAATAAGAGCACAATTTGTTTTTTTGGCTATCGTAACAACTCTTCCCAAACTAACCAGACACAGATCAGACCTCATATAGTCAAGCAAATTCAATTTTTAAATGAGATTTCCATTGAACGGCCAGAACATTAAAGACGAGATCTGGTCAACGTCCCTCAAGGCGCATGTGAGTGAAAGGGCCAGTAAACATGAGGAAAGGATGTATAGTATCAACGTTTGAGTGTATGCCTTTTAATGCATATTAACTTTTAAAAGAAAGTCAAAGACCAGCTTCACTGATGATGATTAAATAATAAGTCCTGCTTTGCAGTATTGTGCAATCAAGTAAATGACTCCCCTACCGATTAAATAGGGATGGTTGCTGTAAAAGATCCCAATGCTATTATTCAAAGAGCAGGGGAGTTCTCCCCTGTGTCCTGGCCAATATTTATCTCTCAGCCAACATCACTAAAAAGCAGATTAACTGATCATTTATCTCATTACTCTTTGTAGGACCTTGCTGTGTGCAAATTGACTGCTGTGTTTGCCGACATTACAACAGCGGCTACACTTAAAAAAAAAGCACTTCATTGGCTGTAAAGTGCTTTGGGACGTCCTGAGGTGGTGAAAGGCACAATATAAATCCAAGTTCTTTCGTTATGAGGAAGCTTTTGAAGATGGGAAGGAATGTAACAAAGTAACGAGGGGTTTAGGAAGGGAATTAGGGGGTGCAGGACTGTGATGGATTAAGGCTCTGCCATTTTAAGAACCTAACTGCCAACAAATGGAATAAGTTTAAATTGGAAGTTTGTAGTCTCGTGGTCGTAATCGTGCAATATGATCATATGATATGCCTAGGGCAAGAAGATTCATTTACAGTGCGTCTGGAGAACATTGCAAATACTCAGCAGAGACTGAAAAAGGGAGAGATAAGGTTTACAATCAATTTGTGAACATTGCAGATCCATTCCCAACAATGATGGGGAGCAGACAATGCTGAAAAGAAATCCCGGGACCACTACATCACTCAAAAATGACGCACTTCTCCAAAATGGAGGTACGTAGTGTTCCACAGGTGAGCCCCATTAATAAGGATTTTAGACAAACCAATATGAGCAAGGGGCAAAAGAAACAAAGCGTGTAAGATTTATGTCGACAAGTATGTACAATACCAGACTACCCCATTCCATATTATGCCATTCCATACTATAGCATATGATACCAGTCTATCCCGTGCCATGCCATTCTATTCCATGATGTGGAGATGCCGGTGATGGACTGGGGTGGACAAATGTAAGGAGTCGTACAACACCAGGTTATAGTCCAACTGTTTTATTTGAAATCACAAGCTTTCGGAGCTTTCCTCCTTCGTCAGGTGAAGTGAAGAGTTGCACAAAGGCACAGCATATATAGTCAGAGAACAATGCCTGGTGATTACAGATAATCTTTCTAACTGCCCTTTATCACACTTCGGCAGAGAGATAATCACAGCAATCAAAGGAGTGAATGGTGTTCAGACAGGTTAGTCAGGGGTCAAATCAGAAAGACAGAGAGAGATTTGACCCCTTGTGACCCCACCTCAGTATTCTTGGATGTAATGTTTACCTGTCTGAACACCATTCACTCCTTCGATTATCTCTCTGCCGAGGTGTTATAGGGGGCCGTTGGAAAGATTATCTGTAATCACCAGGCATTGTTCTCTGACTATATATGCTGTGCCTTTATGCAACTCTTCACTTCACCTGACGAAGGAGCAAAGCTCCGAAAGCTTGTGATTTCAAATAAAGCTGTTGGACTATAACCTGGTGTTGTACGACTCCTTACATTCTATTCCATGGCATTCCATTTCCTACATTACAACAGTGACACTTCAAAAGTATTTCATTGGTTGTAAAGCGCTTTGGGACATCCTGAGGTCGTGAAAGGCGCTATAGAAATGCAAGTCTTTCCTTAATTTATAGTATTCCATACTGTACTATACCATGTAATTCCATTCCACCCCATTGCATTCCATAGCATATCAAACCATACCATTCCTTCTGCTTACCCCTCTGTACTAAAGTGCCTCTTCAACGTGATCTGTCACTGCCAGCTTTTTATAGCAGCAGTGTAGAACCATAACAAACTGCAGCTTGCAAAAACTCTCTGCCACCTTATCAACATCCAATGTCAAGTGGAACCCTTAGCATTTGATTTTTACTGCAGTCCAGTGACGCAATCCACAATCACTGCTCAAAAGATAACATTACCAAAGAATGACTACAAAAAAAAATTGCAGCTAGCAAATCCACTTAGAGTAATCCACTCAGCTCAGTACAGTTTGGAGAGCAGAGAAGAAGCTCAATCTTTTATACATATGCCATCAAAATTTCTGTGTGATCATCAAAACTGCAATCATTTTTTTCAAATTACCAAATTGTAAGGGATTTGAAAGGAATGGACATTTACTGATGTACATTATACATGTATCAGGCAATTTCTGCTTACTGTATTACCTCAAACAGCAAGCTCAGCCTGTGCTGGAGGCTTTCTTCAAAATGGAGGGTGTCACTTGCATGAAGCTTGATTGAAGCACCAGTTTAGATAAGCATATGGTGGCTCCCATAGGTTAAATTCCTCCCTTTCATCAACACGTGGTTACATCCCATACAGTTTTTTTTATCATTCGGCTTTCTCCTGTGCCAAAACATAACAGGCACTCTGATTTCCACCAGCCTTTCACTCAGGTTGAGGTGTGTCAGGTCTCATGGGTTTTATAGGCAGTGGAGAGCTGTTGAGAGGAAAACCATCCCAAGTCTAAGTTCTTGGCAGAACAGGCTCGAGGGGCTGAATGGCCTACTCCTGTTCCTATGTCCCATGATCAAAAACACGGACTGTGGGAAGGTGAGGTGCTGATCGGATAATTCTTGATGCACCGAGGCTTCAGTATTCCATACTCTCAGAGACCAGCAATATCGTACCCTCAGGGGCCACTCTTGCTGAGACCTTAAGTCCCTCCATTGACTACAAAAAGAAGGAATACTTGTATTTATATTGTGCCTTATCACATCACGAAAACACCACAAAGTGCTTCACACAATTATTTTTCAAACACAGTGACCATTGTTATGTGGGCAAACGACATCAGCAACATTCCACAAGCCGCAATGAGATGAATGTCCAGTTAATCTGTTTTTGGTGGTATTTGTTAAGGGAGGAATGTTGGCCCAGGATTCCCTGCTCTCCTATGAATAGTGCCTGAAAAGGCCGATAGGACCTCAGTTTAACATCTCAAGTGAAGGACAATGGAACTTCTGCCGGGACCTGGGGAAGTAACGGTTTTTTCCTCTCTTTCTTTTGTGATAAATCCAGCCTACATCATGTACAACAGGAGCATATTATTGAGGGCATTATCCTAATCCTAAGCTGATTGCTGTACACACTAGTTTAATGGCTGTCTTGTTAAGGCCAATGTTCATTTAAAGCAAATATTTCCTCAGACAGCAATTAATTGCCCATAAGTTCACTCTTGTTTTCTTTATAGTTGCAATTGAGTAAAGTAAGCACTGCAGGGGTGTAACCATTAATAGGCTTCTCCTGCATTCTGCTAAATGAGTGAAGGGAGGGAAGGTAATAACCTCATGGCAGGTGATGACTATAAAGCCTCTCCAAGATGTTATCCCTATTATTATCCCTGCGTGCATCCTCTTTAGATCTCTCCAAACTCCCTTTAAGCAACTATCTGCGCTTCCCAGTAGAGCCTTTGAGTTGTGTATGTTGAACTGGACCTGTTTTACATGATCCACCGTCACATCCCCACAATATCGTATGGCCCATGCCAACCCAGCAATAGTGAGATTGTGGCAACAGTGGCACAATTGGCATTGGCCAGTGTATCAGTAGGGGAGCCCTGTGTGTCCCTGTGAGTGTGGATGTGGGGTGGGGGAGATCAAGCACAATGAACAAATAAACCAGTGGGGCTACAAGGTAATGCTATTTTCCAGTGTATGACTCAGTAACCAAATAGTATAATCTGGGCTAATACTCCAGTGCAGTACTGAGGGAGTGCTGCACAGTTAGAGGGGCAGTACTGAGGGAGTGCTGCACAGTTAGAGGGGCAGTACTGAGGGAGTGCTGCACAGTTAGAGGGGCAGTACTGAGGGAGTGCTGCACAGTTAGAGGGGCAGTACTGAGGGAGTGCTGCACAGTTAGAGGGGCAGTACTGAGGGAGTGCCGCACTGTCGGAGGGGCAGTACTGAGGGAGTGCCGCACTGTCGGAGGGTCAGTACTGAGGGAATGCCGCACTGTCGGAGGGGCAGTACTGAGGGAGTGCCGCACTGTCGGAGGGGCAGTACTGAGGGAGTGCCGCACTGTCGGAGGGGCAGTACTGAGGGAGTGCCGCACTGTCGGAGGGGCAGTACTGAGGGAGTGCCGCACTGTCGGAGGGGCAGTACTGAGGGAGAGCCGCACTGTCGGAGGGGCAGTACTGAGGGAGCGCCGCACTGTCGGAGGGGCAGTACTGAGGGAGCGCCGCACTGTCGGAGGGGCAGTACTGAGGGAGCGCCGCACTGTCGGAGGGGCAGTACTGAGGGAGCGCCGCACTGTCGGAGGGGCAGTACTGAGGGAGCGCCGCACTGTCGGAGGGGCAGTACTGAGGGAGCGCCGCACTGTCGGAGGGGCAGTACTGAGGGAGCGCCGCACTGTCGGAGGGGCAGTACTGAGGGAGCGCCGCACTGTCGGAGGGGCAGTACTGAGGGAGCGCCGCACTGTCGGAGGGGCAGTACTGAGGGAGCGCTGCACTTGTCAGAGGTGTTGTCTTTCGGATGACACGTTAAACCGAGGCTCCGTCTGCCTGTTCAGGTGAATGTAAAAGATCCCATGGCACTATTGGATGAACGGCAGGGGAGTTCTCCCTGATGTCCTGCCCAATATTTATCCCTCAACCAACATCACTAAAACAGATTATCTGGTCATTATCACATTGCTGTTTGTGGGATCTTGCTGTGCGCAATGTGTTTCCCACATTACAACAGCGACTGTACTTCGAAAGTAATTGATTGGCTGTGAAGCACTTTGGGACGTCCTGAGCACATGAAAGATGCTATATAAATGCAAGTTCTTTCTTTCATTGCTTAACGCATTTGAAAAATATTCCTCTGTGGACAGCAACACTCCTAGCGGAGGTGTTGACTCATTTAAAATGAATGAGTTAAGGCCTGCAATAAAATGGTGGACAGAGAGATGCCACATGAACATGTTAAGTGTTTGGCCACCAATATCGCCAACAGTAATTTTTAGCTTTCAACCTACAAAGAGAGTGCGTTCCTTTTAAGTAGTAAATCAGCAAGGTATGATTTAGTGTGGAATAAATCTTTTCTATATTCTGCTGGTGTTCCTGTCGTATCGTTCAACTGCCATACATTCTCACTGTCCTCTTCATTGCTCTTTGACCTATGCCCTGTTGCCTTGACTACACTGTGTGCCAGCAATGTTACTTTAAGAAATCAGCAGTAGGCCAGGCTCTGCGTTAACAGTCACGCACCACAGGCAACAACCTTTAAACTTTCTTTGGCAGCGGGGGTGTTTGTTTTGATTAAAGTTGCAGGTTACAGACTGGCTTCACTTGCACTGTGCAAGATGTTTGAACTGTGCCTCCCATAAGATGAATCCAGCTGTCGCTCAACTTGAAAGGAAATGGGGAAACAGAGGGCAGCGGATTAAAGCTTAGATTGTTTCAGTCCCAGGTCAGCTCTGCAGCTCAAAGTTTCAGTTCAGTTCCTTGCTGTTTCGAAATGACGGATATTCCTGCTGAATGCAGAGCTGTCAACACTGGGGGGATGTCAGGAGTGAGATTTCTGGTTTAAAAAAAAGAATGAAACAGAAAAAAATTATCATTAACATTTTTTCTGTCCCTTTCTGTCCAATGGATGGTTTGTATAAACGGTGACCCCTCTTTGCCATCATCGTGAACCTGGCTGGTGGAGGGGAATCTACCGAACTCGATAATTCTGCTTACCCAAACTACAACAACCTGCATTTATATAGCGCCTTTAACATAGTAAAACGTCCCAAGGCGCTTCACAGGAGCGATTATCAAACAAAATTTGACACCGAGCCACATAAGGAGATATTAGGACAGGCGACCAAAAGCTTGGTCAAAGAGGTAAGTTTTAAGGAGCGTCTTAAAGGAGGAGAGAGAGGCGGAGAGGTTTAGGGAGGGAATTCCAGAGCTTAGGACCTAGGCAGCTGAAGGCACGGCCGCCAATGGTGGAGTGATTAATATCAGGGATACGCAAGAGGCCAGAATTGGAGGAACAAGGGGTGTCCTGTCATCTTGACCACAGACGTTAGATGAGAGACCTCATACTGTTGGACTCGGTTAACCCTGCCTGATGTTGTTCTTAGCACGAACTTAAACTTCCTCAGAATACCTGGAGAAATGAACCGAGGGGAGAAAAGGGTCCAAGTCGATCAATTCTTTCTAACAATCTGACTTTAAAAGAAACCAGTGAGATGTGAATCGTTTAAAGGAGCAAGGTCTGTGTATTGGGAATTTTCAGAGTGATTTCTTCCCGGTGAACAAACTCTCCTCCCAAGTGCACTGCCATTCATTCCCCCCCCCACCCCCCCAGATACTTTTATACTTTCTTGCAAGACGGGGAAAAGGCCCCTGTTGGATGCAAAGATGCCAATTCTTCTCCCTCTTTGTCTCCTGCAAATGAAGACCGATCTCAGCCACTGCAAACTGGCGGGGATGTTCCCTTTAAGAGCAAGACGAATGAACTTCAGTTTTCCGTAATTAATCATCCTGCAAAAACACTGTGAGTTTAAAGCCGAGATTCTGCAGAAGTTGTAACTTCCGAATCAATAAGCACTTTCCCTCTGTATTTTAAAGCTGAATCAAGGTGACCCAGTATTATCACCAGAAATGGTGTGCAGCCAGTACTGAAGTTTATTACTCACTGTGAGTTGGGAAGAAGTCACTCTGCATGAGAAATGCTGCAGCTGCATGATCATTGACACAATGAGCAGGGGTTTAGCTCGCAATTTGAAGTTTGTATGTGCACTAGTCCCCCTTCTCCCCTCCCTCTCCCGGCCTACCGTCCCTGGGATTCGACTGCAAACGCAGACCTTTTGAATATTGCTGTTTGCTATTCTCTGGAACAATGTGAAGAGATAAAATGCTGTTAAACCAGTATGAGAATGGGCAAACAACCAAACCTCTCTGATTGACTTCCCAGCCTTTGCAGCATAAATCTGAATGCCATCTTACCCTCCTCAATTAACACCGAGCCATCTTTGGGCCTGCTTTAAATAATGGAGATAGTAAATTCGAAGACTCCACTGCAGTCTTATCTCATGGGACCCATGATTTGATGAATCCCATACACTACTCTCTCTCTCTCATGCCCTTCAATCCCTTTCTCTGTCCAAATATCCATCCAGTGCCCTTTTGAATCTACCAACTGTTCACCGAGTTTATTTCCAGCCCAAAATATGCATCTGGAAGCTGAGGAAGTTTCAACCTCAGTTCACTTGGGGTTCCTGAAGCTGGCTGTTGGCAGGGGCATCACAGCCGGAGTCAAGCTGTCACCGGTGACAGGGTCTGGTGTGAGGGCGATGCCCTCATGGGCGAATAGCTGGCTGACACTCGGTGTCCAAGCTCACACATATAAAGGATGGCAACCAGTGCCAGTGGAGTAGATCAGGTGAGCAGGTGGCAGCCACAAAGCGATGTACCACTGACATTTGTCAAACCGCCAGTTTGATAGGGGAATGAACCCTGGGAGCTTTGGTAATGACGGTAATATTCAGGGACAAGATAATAAAATCTCAATGGCATTTCTCCATTTAAGCATCAATTGGGCAAATAAATCATACAATCTTGCATTTGACAGCACAAAGCAATCCATACAAATATTAAATACAGTATAATTGATACTCAGGAATGATTGCAAAGGCTTTAATGTAATTGAAAGGTCCAGATTGCACCATTAACCATTCGAAATCCCGAGTGGATTCTAATGGCCATCGGAGCCCCCAAGATTAGATTAGAGCTACTGAATGAGGGCTTGGTATTTTCTGTAATATGTCCTGTTTCAGTTATATGCAGGGAGCCTCATTCAGATTTGGGCCCTGTTTTTTGTGCTGGCAGCTGCTGGCAGTGCCAGGGGTTATTGTCTGAGTGGACCACATCCTTGATGGACAACCACTGCACTTACTTCTCCCTTCCCCCCTTCCCCCCCCCCCGATTTTTCCCCTATCTCCTCTGAAGTTGTTAACTCTTGCTGGGCTATGATTCCTCGATGCCAGCAGCTTTCCAATACCTCACCATTCTTCATGTGTGAACCCACATAGGGAGTGTCGACAGGCTATTCACCAATAGCGGGCATCACAAACTAGCCTGATCTGATTCTCATCCAATGTACACACATGCATAGTTTCCAGCAGGTATCTTCCCATCTCAGGAGGGAAGTCTGACTGTCCTACCCCCCCCCCTGTCTTACCCCCCCCCCCACCCTGAAAGCACTGAGGTCAATTGGCGTACCTTGACGACTGTCATGGCTGAGGTTAACCCAGGACAGAAAGAACAAACCTTAAGTTACGTGGGGTGGGGTAGAGTCCATGATAGAATAAATTGTACATGGTGTATGGAAGGAATGGGGTTGATGGGACAAATGGCCTCTATGCTTTCTCCCACCTCGCCCTCCTCCTTTAAAACCCTCCTTAAAACTCATCTTTTTGACCCAGCTTTTGGTCACCCCTCCTACCTTGACTTTGTGTTCTTTTTCCTCACATATCTGTGAAGCGCCTTGGGACATTGCCTACGTTAAAGGCGCTATATAAATGCAAGTTGTGATGCTCTCACCCAGTGAGACTATCCAGCGTTCCTGACTCCAGTACAGCATGGGCAAAAATGCAGAGTACAGCTCCCTCTACTGTACCTCAACTCCAACTTCAAAAGAGCATCACTGCTACACTCGTGTGAATCTTACATTGCCTGCTCCATTTCTTTCAAAGCTGATGGTTGTCTGAAGTAAAAATGGAACCAGCTAGCAGTGATCTCAGAGGCCTTTATTGGCTTGACAACGTATCCACACTTATAAAAGGCTCAACCGTGGCCCGAGGATGTATTTCTGTTCCCTGCACAATTAAATCCTGAATGCAGAACTTCAGCGGTAGAATTATGGCCACTTCACTGCCAATGATCCAGATCTACTGGGAAATAAATGGCGACTATTAGAATTCATCTCTTCTCACCACTAACTGTTCCTGGTCACTGCCCAGAGTATTTATTAACAATATGTCTCTTAGCAAAACATGCTGCATTTCTGCATTGTAATCATTTTGCACTTCAAAATGCTTTTGGATTTGAGTTTTGGATCAGTGCGTTTCGAGAACGCGACTAATTTTTAATGTAAGATGACAGAAGTAATTCCTATCCAGCTTTGCATGATGGGGCCGCATGTCAGGAATAGTGGGGCCCGAGATCAGTGTGCTATTACAATTTTCCACCCATTCATTTGACTTTTAGTTTTAATGGGTGGGAAATTGTGCAGGATAATCTGACCTCCATACCTCAATTCTGGATGAGTGCCCCTGTCATGTGAAACTTTGTCCCGGGAGTATTAATTCGTAACGCCTATCCCATAGTGACTGTGGCTGTGTAATCTCCATATACAGGGCCTGTGATGAATCTCTGCTGATACTGTAGAGTGGCTGTATAGTATCTAATATATAAGGACTGCAATCTCGAATATATAGTTGCTGTGTAATCTGTATTACATAGAATTACATAGAAATTACAGCACAGAAACAGGCCATTCGGCCCAACAGGTCTATGCTGGTGTTTATTCTCCACACGAGCCTCCTCCCACCCTCTTCATCTAACCCTATCAGCATATCCTTCTATTCCTTTCTCCCTCATGTGCTTATCCAGCTTCCCCTTAAATACATCTACACTATTCACCTCAACTATTCCTCGTGATAGCAAGTTCCACATTCTCGCCACTCAGTAAAGAAGTTTCTCCTGAATTCCCTATTGGATTTATTAGTGACCATCTTATATTTATGGCCCCTAGTTTTGGTCTTCCCCACAAGTGGAAATGTTTTCTTTATGTCTACCCTATCGAACCCTTTCATAATCTTAAAGACCTCTGTTAGGTCACTTCTCAGTCTTCTCTTTACTAGAGAAACGAGCCCCAACCTGTTTAGTCTTTCCCTGGTAGGTATAACCTCTCAGTTCTGGTATCATCCTTGTAGAGGTGCTGGATTTACACAACGAATATTAGCAAACAAATGGGAACTTTTGTTTAATCGCAAGCACAGCTTTAAGGGTAGCAGCAGCCCTTTAAGAGTTGCTGACTCTGGACAACGAACATGCTGATTTTGGCACGCACCCAGCCACTTTATCCGCCCCATAGTGTCTGGGACATCTTCCAAAGTCACAGCAACAAAAGCCTCTATCACTGGCCCTTGCTGCAACCTGAAACATGAACATATGAAACTGGTCGACAGGAAAAGTCCAGCTGGTTATTCGGGCCTGTCCAGTACGGTCCTGTTGCAACTGAGCATCATAATCCCAATACTTCCCACCCACCAGCAGCCATGGAATCTCCTGAGACACAAAAAAAACAGATTTTAAAAAAAATCCTAGGCCAATTCAGAGAAAAAGCAATTCTTGGAAATTCCTCTCCGATCCCCAAAACTGATCGAAATAAGTTCCAGGAGACCACAGTGATCATGAGGCACATCGTCCAAGTGCCCATCGACCTTTTGGACGCAGTGACATCAGCCTCAGTCAGGAAGTTGTCCAGCTCCCTTTCGAACCCTTGCATTGAATCCACACTCACTCCATGAGCTGGCAACTTGTTCCAAAGGTCGATGACCTGCTGTGAAAAGAAGAACCCCTGACATCTAAGCTGGTTTTATGCTGACATAACTTATGCCCATGTCCCCTGGTTCTCCCTAACCTATCAAACTCAAATTGTCTATCCACACAGACACAATCTGGTCCCCTCATTATTTTTAAGACCTCAATCAAATCTCCCTGAAGTCTACACTTTTGTGGAGTAAAAAGATCCAGCTCTCCAAGCCGACTGTGGTAACTAAGGGCCTTTAAACTCGATAGCGATATGCTGGCCTTCGTTTTTTCCAGGGTCTCTGTATCACCCACCATGTATTCCAGATGAGGCCTAACTAAAGTCTTGTACAAGGACACTATAGTGCTTTTTGTTAACATTGGACCGTCCTAGCAATACAACCCAATACTCTATTTGCCTTTGCTATAGCCTCACAGCCATCAGAGCCAGCAGCTCGATCTGTTTTGAGATCCTCTTATTCTTTCCAAGATTAAATCGGCGTCCACTTTGACTTTTACAACTTTATTGTCAACTGTATATAGTTATACCCGAGGAGTTTAGTCATAACTGAAGGAAGTGATGCGTGACAAGTGACAAGTAACTCAGCTGAGGGTCAACTCTCACAATACAGGTCACAGCAGATCAGAACACAAGGTCCATGTGAATGTATCATGTGTTTTAAGCAGAGTGCTTTCACTAAGCATCCTTTTCAAATCTGAATATCTCTGCTGATACTGAATATTCTCATGAGAAACACCCTGTGACGAGAGATCAGTTAGAGTATGAACATTTAAACCTAGAAGTTACTGTTCGAGATATTAAAAGACTAACACACAGCACATTATCTGCGTTAAAATAGCAGACAGAAGAATGTATTAAGCTTTCATCAGCTAATATCACCAACAGTCATTTTAGAGATGTCCCCTTAGCTATTAAAGCTTCAATTAAGCAACCAGTTGATCCAAACTGAAAACAGTCAATTTGCAAGATGGCGTTTGTAAGCTATCATTGAGTTACTGAATTCTGCTGTATGTATAATTGTTTAAACCCCTAGTAAATCTAGTTATTTTTCCTTTATCATTTGATGCTGGATTACTTGGAATCTTAACACCAATACATGCAAGGATAGCGCACAGTCTGTATGTTATCCCACCTGTGATATACTCCCATCTATACATGAACGGTATTGGTCAAAAGCGGTCAACTTCGAGGGACTGTGGTCAGGATTTAATTATGGTGTTGTTTGAAGTAATCAAGCAATCCATGTGCCACACTGTCAGCATGCCTGTGATTCAATGGGGACCTGGACATCAGTCAAGACAAGTTGAGGAGCTGGTCAAAAGAGGTGGAAATTGGTGATCAGGACAAAACTAAATTTCTGGAATAGCAGGGTGGTCCTCTTCATCCAAATTTCCTCTGTGCGCTCCATCAGGACATGCTTTTTGCCCAAATACGAAGGGAAAGTCTGCCCTATATCATGCTTCGACATACGTGACCAAGTAACAGTGCACCATAATATCATTGCAGTAGTATTGTGCTTAGTCTGTGATCTCTAACAGTTTGTTTCGCACGTGCACTGCCCTGGCACCTGGATTAAACTCCAGCCATTTCTGGCGATGTATCAGGTTTCAGACCAGTGATCTGGTCAATACAGAATTTAGCTATTGGAGTCTGCAAAGGCCTCAGAATTAGAAAGATGGATTTAGTAGGAATTCTCTCCGGCTCCAAAGCTTTAGAGGTCACGGTTAAAATTGCCTTCGCAGCAGAGAGTATCTCGGGGGAGTGTTCAATATTCTTCTTCAATCTCATCAGTTGGACTATACTGTAGTTTGGGCCACTAAACAAAAATACAAAACATTCCACTGGTTTTCCTTCGTTGAACAGTTGAACCACACATGAGATAGGAAAGTGGATTATTTTTAATCTCGAAGTAATGCTGATGTCACATGACCTTGGCGTCATGTCCACTGCCAGCAACTGAAAGCAAAAAAATATTATTTTAAAATGTAATTTGACCCGGCAGACATTGGGTATAAATATAATAATTGACTTAGGAACCAATGAAGTATGGAAAATGATCCCAGTCGTGACCTTGAGATGTGAGCAATATCCATGAACCCTTGGGGTTTGTGGTCAACTCTTGCCAGCATTGTTGTTTTTTTAGTCACAAAGTGTCTTTTGGGAATTCACACTGACCCAATTTGTATGAAGTTAGCTAGTTAACCAACTATGGCCTGTAAATGAGTCTTGCAAAATCCATAACATGCTCAGATCGAACTTCCATCTCTGCTATTTTAATGGAGCGGTAACTTGTTTAAAATAAACAAGTTGCCCCAACTGTCAAAATGGCAAAGAGAGGAATTTGCTCCAAGCTTGTTAAACATTTGGACAGTAGCATTGCTCAGCTCACAGTTAGTGTCTGGTTTACATCATTTGTAGCGAGTGATGTCCGTGCTGGGGAAAAGAACATTTTCTTTTCCCACTTTGGGCGCTTGGAGACTGTGTCGATTGTTCTCAGGTCAGGGTCAGATGCAGAATGAACGCTCTATACTTAAGGGGTCATTTTCCGATTTCGCACTCCCGGTGGGCGGCCTCGCACGCTGGTGGCACGTGCCGGAAATTCGACCGTGCGCTGCGTCCAATTTTCCAACCGTTTGTTTGGAAAAAGTCAGAAGAATCACTCGTGGTTTGTGCCTGAATTGCAGACGAGGCTCCTCACTGGTGGCCCGGAGTTGGAAAGTGGCTCCTTTGGTGTTGATTTGCCAAATTATAGCCCGTTTTGTTCTGTGGGTCCGTGCCTTCTAGCAGGTGGGTTGAAACCGTCCAAAGTCCTTTCACGTAGAACCTCTGCTGCCAGCAGACAGAGGAGATATTCCTCCCAGCAATCTTGGGTGGATTCAAACATGGGCACCAGACGTGAGAGGCCTAAGTTTTGCGTTTCTCAGTGCAAATACTCTGAAATAACTTCTAAGGTTTAAAAGGCTGTACATTCATGTTCAGGAATAATTTATTGCTTGGGGGGGAAAGCACCATCGACTTCATACAGCTCTGTGGCACAGCATGTTGGCCGGCTAGCGAGGGTTGCCAACTCTGGTTGGACATATTCCTGGAGGTTTCATCACATGACCTCCTGCCTCCAACTGCCCCACCTGCACGCCCCTGCCATTGGTCGCCCGAAATGTCCATCCTCTCGGTGCCCCGCCTTCCCACAGCCCATTGGAAAGCAAAAAGGCTCTTCATTACCCGATTGGTTGATTCTTGACCATCAGTCAAACAGCCTTTTTTCCAATCGCCAATATTTTCATAACTAATTAGCAGAAGTGTTCAAAGAAAATGAAAAAAAGCACACTTTTCTTTTTATTGCTCCTATGATTTTTCTCCTGGATTTGCTCGCAGCGGTGTCCTGGAGGTTAATCTTCAATTCCTGGAGAGTCCAGGAGTGTTGGCAACCCCAGAGCCATTGTGTTGTGTCACTTCATCTCCCTCACAATGAAATGTTGTGAGACTGTCGATTTAAGCACACCAAGGAGGCCACAGCACAATCACAGAGGGATCATCATGTTTGCTATTAGTCCATCCTCTCTCACTTTGTTGAGGCCTGAATGCTAGCGAGCCAACAAGAGCTGTACCCTTAGCATGTGATAAGGTGTGCAGCAGTTAGAACTGGCTCACCGCTCATTACAGCACACAGTCACAGCTGGTTTGGTATGTAGCAGAGTGCCTCAGTTTATCACAGCAGGCCCCGGACACGAGGCTTGTTTCAATATTCAGTCAATCAGCAGAAAGCATGCATTATGATTCCCTTTGAAGTTGTTCTCTTTTTCAACAGGGCAGAAAATGCCATGGCTACATCAGCCAGCAAAGGAAATCTTGGTTAATGCGGTGTAAAATTGGTATAACAGAAGTCTTGCCAGATGCTACTAGCTTCTGTAAAGCAATAAGGGGTCCATTAACCAGACAGCAGCTACAGTTCCTATTCGGTCAGTGGGCCAGCAGTATGGTTTTATACAGCAAGGCCTCTACTAAATGGTTACCCCAGGACTGAATAGGTTTGGTTGATTAATGTCACGCTAGTGCTGAGACCCAGTGCTGTAATCTGGCACACTGTTTAAATCCATGCAGGTGGATCAAGCATTCACTCTGCCATTTACACTGCCGACTTTACAGCCATATGTTTTGCACATGTGTATCGGCCAGGTGTCAGGTGTGTCAGCCATGGCTCAGTGGGTAGCCCCCTCGCATCTGAGTCAGAAGGTTGTGGGTTCAAGACCTGCTCCAGGGACTTGAGCACAAAATCCAGGCTGACACTCCCGGCGCTGCACTGTCGGAGGTGCCGTCTTTCGGATGAGACATTAAACCGAGGCCCCGTCTGCCCCCTCAGGTGGGTGTCAAAGATCCCATGGCCACTATCCAAAGAAGAGGAGGGGCGTTCTCCCCGGTGTCCTGGCCAATATTTATCCCTCAACCAACATCACTAAAAATAGATTATCTGGTCATTATCTCGTTGCTGTTTGTGGGATCTTGCTGTGCACAAATTGGCCTCCATGTTTCCTACATTACAACAGTGACTACACTTCAAAAAGTACTTCATTGGCTGTAAAGTGCTTTGGGGCACCCTGAGATCGTGAAAGGCGCTATATAAATGCAAGTCTTTCTTTCTTTGTGCAATTTTTGTTTTTGGTGGGGGGTGGTATTAGTGCAGTGTGCAATATCAAACACCACGTTGCATTAAGTAGATGCAGTGGGCAGTACAGGCATACTATGACAGCTGAGATAATGGGGGCGAGGGCCAGTTATCATTTATCCTGCATTACCTTTGAATTCATCCCATCATAAAACCTGTCCCAGAGTTGGCTGTACTTGCGGTTGAGTTTAGAATTCGGAGTTTACACTGGCAATTAGAAGTTATACGTTGTGCACAATTCAGATCTGTTCCGATCTTCATTAGTCAGTATTAGTTTTGAGCTGTATATTGTAACGAAAGCAGAATTTGTATCAAATAAAGGATCATTTCTGTATTTTATGTTATGAAATTTTGAAAGCAACTTGAGTTAAGATGAAAACAGACTTCCCTTGACCAAATTTCAAAATGGAGAATAAAGGCCCAGCTGCCCAAAAGGTGCAGGCAGTTGTTTTGATCTGTAGATGATCCAGGATGTAGACACTTGGTTCCATGTACCAATCAACTTCTTGGTCCTCTGAGGGACAATTGGGTCTTTGATATGCGAACTCTAACTTCTGCCCATCAGTCCAAAGTGTAGTTTCAACTACGGGCTAATTTTGAAGTCTGTGAGTTTACAATTGGATTTGTTATATCTTAACTGGCTGAACTACCAATAGCAACAAGTTCCACAATGTTTAAAAGCGTTCCAGTTGTGCAAGAATGGGACAAGATGCGATATCAGTGGCAGCAGATGTCAACACAAATGATGAGGGGACAGACATACCTTTATATCAAAGAAAGAACATGCAATATATTCACGGTTACTCCCATGGTTTTCAGTTCCGTGCTTCACACCACCCATAACACATGGGGTGGTTCAGGGGGCCTCTGTTTGAGGCCATCTGCCATACGGTCATCTGTTCTTGATTTGAAACCGACATGTGGGCAAATTCTATGATCCCATGCTCCCAGCTGGTAAGTGCAGGTCGGAGATGGGGCTATAACATCGTAGCCCTGATTCTCCAACCTGCACTTCCTGCGAATGTGACACCTCACTGGAGATACAGGATCATGAAATTAGCACTTTAGTATGTAAATCTAGCATTGAACTTTTAGTATCTTGCTGTGTCTTTCTGTGTATAATCTTTCTTGTGAATAAATTGTAATGTTAGTTTTAGCCAGGATAGTATGACATTTATTACCTTTTAGAGGAGACAAGGAGAATGTGGTGAGTATCCCACATGATATGGTATGTTGTGCTGTAATTAAGGAGTAATTGTTAGTTCTGTGGCATGCAATGCTAAGCATGGCATGCACAAAGGTGTACGTTTTAGTTCAATCTGCTTACGGAAACTGCCTTTTTGCTATGAGCACAAGTTGGGAGAAAGCTCATTGCAATGTAATCCAACATATTTTAGGCAAATTCACCATTTTCCATGCTGTAAGGGATACTGGGACCTGTAGACTTGTATTCCAGGGTCTTACAGAAAAAAAACAACTCGACTCTAGTGACCCGCGCTAGAAAGTGGGCACGTCTTGGGCAAGGGCACGATGAGCTGCGATTTCCCTCCTCCAGTCCCAAATCCTGCCAACACTCCCTTATTTAGATTCGCAAGTGAAAAATGGCCGCCTGTGAGAAGTAATGGGGAACTGCTGGCATCCATGGAGCGGAATCCCAGCAAGAGTGGGTGCCTTCAGGAGAAGTGGGGTGGGGGGAGTAGGGGGAGGGAGGGGAGAATGGTCAACAGTGTGTGCGAAGGTGTATGTCAATAATTGTTGCATCGTAGGTGTGTTTCAGTGGCTACAGGAGCTGCCAAAAGTATAACCTCCAGATAGTATCCGATGTATGAGTTTATGTCCCTCACTGGAATGTGATAATTTCAGGCTGATAAATTGCCCTTATCTCTACGCAGATAAAGTGAAAATTCATTGTTCCCAATTGGTATCTTACATGTGGGACACAATGTAGTATATGAAAGTGCGGTTGGTGGCATGGACTTGTTTAAAATATCATCTCAACAATAAGATTCGCTCAACAGAGATTTCAGAAAAAACCTGCCAGTTTATCATGGATTTGCTTCCTTCCTAGAATCGCGAACCTTTTTGAAATGGCGTTCACTTTTTTAATGGAATCATCCATACAAGAGGATAGTTCACTGTTTGAAAAGCGCAGAAGGCATGGACTTGTCTCCCTGGGGAGAATGGGGCTGCGAGGCTATTCTCTTTAGTCAGCTCTGGGCTGCAGAGCAGAAAACTGCTTCTCCTTTTGACTGAATGTTCTGGTGAGAAACTGGAGCGGCAACACATTGCCGTGTCCTAATACAAAATGTCAGCCTCAGGCACAGCCGAACACGCTGATCTCCAGAGAATGTCTCCAGCGCATGGAAGAGTAAATCAGCAGATGCTTGAATGCCCAGGAGCTGTCTAGGAAATGAGTCGGTACAAGAACAACCTGGAGTAACTTTGGCTGTTTTCCACAGACGCACTTTTTATCTTTCTTTTTATGCCACATTAAAAAGAAAGACTTGCATTTATATAGCGTCTTTCACAACCTCACGATGTCCCAAAGCACTTTACAGCCAATGAAGTACTTTTGAAATGTAGTTGTTAAAATTGGATAGCCATATGGTGAAGGATTGAATGCTAGAGCCTGGTCTTCAGTTGCTTCCAAGCCTTTATTCACAGAGATTCCCCTTACACACACACCACATCCTAGATAAGCTGTCCTATAAAAAGGATACAAGAGAGTCCCCAATTGATACCCACCACCTGAATACAATTAACACTAATTGATAGAAATCATACAATTAACAGTAGTCACTGTTGTAATGTAGGAAACGCGGCAGCCAATTTGCACACAGCAAGGTCCCACAAACAGCAATGTGATAATGACCAGATAATCTGTTTTAGTGATGTTGGTTGAGGGATTAATATTGGCCCAGGACACCAGGGAGAACTCCCCTGCTCTTCTTCAAAATAATGCCATGGGATCTTTTATGTTCAGCAGAGGGGGTAGACAGGGCCTCAGTTTAATGTTTCATCAGAAAGATGGCACCTGCAACAGTTCAGCACTCCCTCAGTACTGCACTGGGAGTGTCGGTCTGGATTAGGTGCCCAAGTCGCGAGAGTGGGGCTCAAACCCACGACCTTCTGACTCAGAGGCAAGAGTGTTAGCCACTGGGCCACAGCTGACACCTACTGCCTGGCAAACGCTGCTATATAGCGGGCAATCTGCTGGCTGTCCCCCGATGTGGATGAGGTACAAAGCAGAGGACGGTGGGAAAATTGTTCGAGCTTGCCTCGCCTGCTCGCTCACGTACGCCTCCTAGTGGCCAGATACGGAACCGCCCCGGCAGAGGCCCGTCCATCTCTTGGGTGGAAAAGTGTTCCTTGTCCTTTTGAAGAAGGGGATAGGAAAAGAATTGTAAAAAAGGGAAGGGAAGGCACATAAAAGAAAGCGAGTGGCAGTGGTTCCTTCCAGCAACAACAAGACCAGTAAACAAGGTGATGCAAGCCATTTTTAATTATTTGGTAAATATCTGCTTTCGAGCAGACTTAATCCTCTGCCAAGTGTCCTCAGTCACACACTGCTGTATTGAAGATAACGGCAGTTTGTAATGTATGAGCCAGAGAACGTACCAATGGCTCGCCTTCATCCAAAGCATTCTGGGTAATAGTTCAGTGTTTGTTGTCGAACGTCCTAAAGTATTTTGAGTTGGAAAAAAAAAATACAAAGCAAAATTTATCAAGCATAAATATCGAATGCATACTGAATGTTTTACAAGTCAGAAATGAAGCTCCTTTTTTAGCTAGATTTGAACTTCTTGGGTGCTTTAAATCCCTCGTACCCCCAGGTAATGGTGTATCTGTGTGAAGGCTAGCAGGGTGATTACCATTTGTAAAGCCAAACATGGCCTTGAATAACCTTAGCCTGCAGTGGGACTGAAGGAGATGGAAAAAAGATTGATTGTTTGAGGGCGTGCAAAGCTTTTAAAAAAAATCTCAAATTACTTATGGATTAACAAAGTCCGTGAGACAGCAGAAGTGAATTTTTTTATGAGGATATTTTCTTCAGTGAAGCTTCAGTGGATGCGTTTTCCCTATAATCTGCCTGTATAATGTGATGTGATATTGAACGGAATCCAATCTTGTTGATGGAAGCTGTACCAATTGAAGGAGAAATATTCTCTCCCGTTTAAAAAGGTAGCAGGCTCCTGAGGGTGAAGATATTTTCATATATGTCATCCTCTTTGTGTTCCACGGCCTTTGGTACAAAGGCCTGACCTTTGCAGTGACATTATGAGAGCCCCTCTATAGTGGACACTCCACCATTGGCAGTTGTTCCTTTGGGAGTCTCTCCCAACATCCCTCCACCTTGTCACCTCCCTTCCAGTTCATAAAAGCCTCCTGAAAACCCTTCCCTTTGACACTGCTTTCCCTCACCTCTGCCCTTTTTCTCTCCTGCTCGATGTCCACCTTTCTCTAAAGTTCTCAGAGGCGAAGTTCTTTACATGAGGGAGTGGTATCTAAATGCAAGTTGTTATAGAGCCCAACTGACTGGAATTGTACAGACACAGATGGCCTCTAACAGCGTTTCCTACGTTTGAACAGTGTTTGCATTTCAAAAGTACTTCATTGGCTGTAAAGCACTTTGGGACATCCGAAGGCCGTGAAAGGCGCTATATAAATGCAAATTCTTTCTTTCTTCTGAAATGGGTGCGGGCAGCCCTGGCGACTCGATCGTTCCTTCCTGGCTTCATGCTCATCAGCTCAGTTTGGCTAAAATAGTGAGGGACCGGGTCTTATTATTCTTTGATTCTCGGGATGTGGGCATCGCTGGCAAGGCTGGCATTCATTGCCCATCCCGAGTTGCCGTGACAACTGAGTGACTTGCTAGGCCGCTTCAGAGGACAGTGTAGAGTCAATTACGGGACTGGAGTCACATATAGGCCCAGACCGAGTAAGGACGGCAGGTTTCCTTCCCTAAAGGACGTTGGTGAACCAGTTAGGTTTTTACGACAGTCGGACAGCGTCATGGTCACTGATACCAGGTTTTTAATTCCAGATTTAAAAAAAGAACTGAAGTCAAATTCTGTTGCACAAGACTCACAGACTATAAGAGAAGGCATAGTGAACTCCTAACGAGGAGAGTGTTGATTGCTTTCTTCTCTGAACATGGTTTCAATTCCATTTCACTCTGTATCTTCGTTCAACCTTCCAGTCATGGAGTCTCTCCTGACATGAGTAGAAAATAGAGGTTGCAGGCCGCGATGATGCCACCCACCGCGGTGCCCCTGAATGTCAAAGCAAACACGACAGACCAATGGACATATAGAATGAACTTGCTTGCATTTACGTAGCACCTCACCACATCCAAAGGGCGTCCCAAAGTTCTTCACAGCAGCCATTCTGTGCACAGTAAGACCGCCCAAACAGAAAATAAGATGCTTCTGGCAGTGCTGGGTGAGGGAGGAATATTGGCCAGAAGACCGGGGAGAACTCCCCATGCTCTTCCTGAGTGGGCAGGAGGGGACTCATTTTAACATCTCATCTGATGGAGCAACACTTCCTCAGCACTGCACCAGATTCTACGCTCAAGTCCTGGAGTGGGGTTTGAACTCACAACCTCCTGCCTCGGAGAGTGCGACCGACTGAGCCAAGCTGACACTTCACAGGTGTGAGCTTCTTTACTGATCAGCTCAGTGGTCACAGCAACTTTTTACCCCAACCTGCACCAATAACGTTGTAACTGTGTTGCTGCCTGACTCCATTGAGAGTTCTCTCCCACTTGATTTTATTTCTAAGCTTCCCTTAGTTTCAGGGACACTCCCAGCCAGACATGTGAGATGCAGTATGTGCGACTGTGCAATCAGCTCAGAATCTCAGGTTAGAAGGTACAGTGTGGGCTGTACTTCCAATTAACGGGCAGGTCTTTCAGAAACTCTCGTAACATCACCTCATCCCGCACCCCCCTCTTCCTGTACGGTCCCAACTCGCACCATCCCACCCCTTATCACCCTACACAGCCCCACCTCACCCCTTATCACTCTACACAGCCCCACCCCACCCCTTATCACTCTACACAGCCCCACCCCACCCCTTATCACTCTACACAGCCCCACCCCACCCCTTATCACTCTACACAGCCCCACCCCACCCCTTATCACCCTACACAGCCCCACCCCACCCCTTATCACTCTACACAGTCCCCCCCACCCCACCCCTTATCACTATACACAGCCCCATCCCACCCCTTATCACCCTACACAGCCCCTCCACCCCACCCTGTATCCCCCGACACAGTCCCCCCACCCCTTATCCCCCGACACAGTCCCCCACCCCACCCCTTATCCCCCGACACAGTCCCCCACCCCACCCTGTATCCCCCGACACAGTCCCATCCCACTCTGTCGCACACCATGCAGAACTTGGCATTCTTCCATGTACTGCATATTGTTTAAAACATGGCTCAACAAGGCATAAATAATCGTAATGATAGATCTGTTCAGGAAACGCAGAGACATAAAACAATACTCCTGTTATTAATAAATATCTATTAGTATTTGTTTAACCTCTTGATACGTGTCTAATCTATTTCATGCTTTAATACGCTTCTTTCATGAATCAGGCCAGATTTATTTAATTAAAAAGGAAAAGCTTTCATCATTCATTTCTTGATGTGCATTACAAATGTCGGACTTGTGATACCCATCTGCTAATACCCTTTGTGGCCTTTTAGTGATATAGGAAATCCTGTTCAATCTTTAATGTACTTGGGTTACAGAAGACTGTCACTGCTGGACCTAATGCTCCTGCTCGCATCTTACTGACTGACAGGCATAACCTATTATGTGACAGATACAGAAACAGAGAGATGGTGTTGAGGGGTGGTGGGGGGAGGGGCAAGGAAGAGAGAGACAAAGAGGGAGACGGAATTAAGGAGCATCAGAGAGAGAGGTGAACAGACAGACAGAAATGGAGATGGTTAGAGAGCAAGAGAGAGACAGAAAGTCAAAGTCAGAGCTCGTGAGGACAATACCATAGAAGGAAGATTTTTTAAGACAGGTTGTAATTTTATTGAACTGTTTTGGGACTTATTTTCCAGTTACAGTTTGCTTGCCATCCATGAATTGGGATGGAAGCGTCTAGGTTTTCTAAAAATTCAGAAAGAGCAGGAGAGATGATGAGGTAAATCAGGAAGCAGTGGGTAGTTGACACCAAGCTTGGCTTTTAAAAGCCTGGAGGTTGTAGGAGAAAGAGAAGACTGAGGGAGGTGAGGAGATCCACAGTTTTGAGGTCCTGAGAAAGACTGATTTAGAGTAGAGGACGGTGTGATGAGTCTTACTTTCAACACCGTAAGAAGAAGAGGGTATAGGATTGTGGGGCAGGGGCAGAGAGGAATGTTCAGGGGAGAAACAACAACAGGAGCAACACAATTGAGAAAGACGAGAAAGATTGAGATGGAAAGAGAGTGAGGCTGGAGGGGAGAGTGGACTCGACTGGGCAGCAATTTTTTTCTTGTATCTTGTGCAAGAGTATGAGACAAGTGACAGAAGAACCTCCGCAGATATGAGCACAGTACTCTAGTATTGGATAGGCTTGGGTTTTCTATCCAAGGAAAACCCAAGCCTGTTGAAGGAAAAACTGTTTCCTTAATTTATATAGTCAGTGTGTCGCCTAAAATGGTCCATTATGAAAAGCTGTAAAAGAGCCTTCGATTCATTTTGCTGACAATGTACATTTATTTATTTATCTCTTTAAATCTCTCTTTGAAATGTTGCAAAATCAATTCCAGCATTTTTACTAAAACGAGGAATCCAATAGTTAAGTCCAATCCTCTGACAACATCTGCTGATTGATTGCTTCTACGATCCAGGAGAAAACTCTTCAGCATTTCCACCCCCCTACCCCCCCCCCCCCCCGACAATTGTGCTGGGTTTCCAATTGAGCTGTGAGCGACGGAGAACAAGGCGTGCTCTGTGTTATCAAATAAAACGCTTTTTCTCAAAAGTATTCAGCGGTGTCGCTGCTGCACTAAATGAGAAGGTTTGCCCAACCCAGAGCACGCTGTCAGCCCAACTGACAAGAGAACACATCAAGCAGATTAGAATGGACTTGTCGAAACCCCGGAACTAAAATTACATTTAAAAGTCTTTTAAAGCCACAACCATTTTAACCTGAATTTTTAACAGAACAGCAGCAACTGCAATGCTATTCAGGTCCAGAATCCTAGCTATGGGGAAGGGACAGGCCTTTCAATAGGTTTGCAATGTGTTGGCTCTTGCTCAGAAGGTTATGAGGCTCGCTAAATTATTTAAGAAGGGATTCCTATAGCTTTACATCCCAAATATGGGTACAGGAAGGGATTTTCTATTGGATTTTCTGCCCACTGAACTGAATATTTAAAATGGCTGAACAGTAGGGAAAAATAATAACAAATTCAAAACCCCGCTGGCAATTCTTTAAAAGGCTGATTCATAGTGGAGCGTGATTATAAATAAAATATCTTAAATGAAGTTATATCGGTGTCTCCATGATTGTCGAGTGTTTCTCCTGGCTAGAGAGTCTAGAACTAGGGGTCATCGACTCAGGAGAAGAGGTCGGCTATTTAAGACTGAGATGAGGAGAAATTTCTTCACTCAGAGGGTGGTGAATCTTTGGAATTCTCTACCCCAGAGGGCTGTGGAGGCTCAGTCATTGAGTACATTCAAAACAGAGAGCGATAGATTTCTAGATAGTAAAGGCATCAAGGGATATGGGGATGGTGCAGGAAAGTGGAGTTGAGGTCGAAGATCAGCCATGATCTTGTTGAATGGTGGAGCAGGCTCGAGGGGCCGTATGACCTACTCCAGATCCTATTTCTTATGTTCTTATGTATGATATCAAAGCAAGGGCTTGTGATCAGAGATCCCCAGGAGACTTCAGGTAAGTGGGGAAGGGAAAAAGGGCAACAGGGAATGACAACAGCAGGCAGCAACGGAGGAGGAGCAAAGGAAGACACAACTAGTTGCATTTATACAGGGCCCTTCACATAAAGGAACATCTCAGAGCATATTACAAGGGGAGAAGTTGATATTGAGCTGGAAAACTGATGGAACGGTCAATGGGAAGCTTCTGAAGGCAGGGGGAGAGATAGTAAAGGTGAAGTAGTTTAGGAAGAGAATTCTGAAGGGCAAGATCATAATAGCTGAAGATCTACTTCTGATGGTGCAGCAGAGAGAGGGGGACAGGGGAAAAAGCATCAATCCAGAGTCAGAGGAACAGAGGGTGGGACATAAGGTTGGAGAAGATGAACCCAAATAGAGTGGGGCAAACCATGGAGGGATCTGAAAAGTGAGGAAGAGGACCTTGACCATGATTCACTGGTGAGACCCAGTGGTGTGTGCCACAGTGGAGGATGCCCAGGTTAAAGCAGAGAGAGGCTGTGAGCCAGGGGTGACAGCAAGATCGGAGCTGAGTGGAGGAGCCGTGACAGATGGTTTAGGGCAGAGACCTGGTGGAATCAATAAGGAAACTAGAATGGGTAGTATGAACAGCAGAGACCAGGGAGGGGAGGGGGAGACAGGGGATGGGATAGGGTTTTGGTAACTCTGCTGCCCATAATCTTAACTCGCACCAAGTCCCTGTCGCCCATCACCCCTGTGCTCGCTGACCTAGATTGGCTCCCGGTCCCTGAACACGTCACTTTTAAAATTTTCATCCTCATTTTCAAATCACTCCATGGCCTCGCCCATCTTTATCTCTGTAACCTCCTCCAGCCCTACAACCTCCGAGATCTCTGCGCTCTTCCAATTCTTGCCTCTTGCGCATCCCCAATTTCCTTTGCCCCACTATTGGCGGCCATGCCTTCAGCTGCCTAGGCCCTAAGCTCTGGAATTCCCTCCTCAAACCTCTCTGCCTCTCCACCTCTCTCTCCTCCTTGAAGAGGCCCCTTAAAACCTACCTCTTTGACCAAGCTTTTTGGTCACCTGTCCTAATATCTCCTTATGTGGCTCGGTTTCAAATTCTGTTTGATAATCGCTCCTGTGAAGCGCCTTGGGATGTTTTACTCCATTAAAGGCGCTATATAAATGCAAGTTGTTGTTGAGGGCAAAGCTAAGCAGGGGTGAAAGCCAGCAAGGCAATGGAGCTTAGGGTCTAGAGCAACAGGCAATAAGCATGCACAAGTGGTCAAGGAACTGATAGAGGATAAAATTCACAGTTAGCTGGAAGTTTTACAGACCAGATAAAACCATGCCGATTAAGGAAACGAAGTCACAGTGTGTAGCCAGTCAGATTCTCAGTAATTCCACAAAGGAATAATTAACATGATTTTAAGGAAATGAGGGAGGGGTGTAGTTTGTTGTTGAGAACAATCTTGTTTCAGTCGTCCAGTGACTGAGCACTTCGCTTAATGTATCTGAAGTACCCTGGACAACCTTCTCAAAGTGCCTGATGGTGCTCAACTTCTCACCATTCCTTTCCTTCCTCTCACTGCTGTTCTCTTTCGGTAATTCCATGATGCTCTTGTCATAGCTTGTTTGAGTAGGTAGCTGTCAGCCCTCTGGGTCAACGGGTTGTGGATTCAAGCCACTTGCCAGGACTGGCTCCAACTACCTAATCTGCTGGTGCAAGTGGATTTTAACAATCCCATTGTACTGTTTGAAGGAGAACAGCAGGTCCTCCTGGGGTCCTGGCCAACGTTCCTCCCTAAATTCACGCCATATCAAAAACAGATCAACTGATCATCCATCTCCTTGCTGTTTGCAGGATCTTGCTGTTTGCAAAATAGCTGCTATGTTTGCCTGCAGCACAGCGACTGCATTTTAAAGTAATTCACTGGATATGAAGCACTTGGACAGTGTTCTTAGTGATGTGATAAACGCAGGTCCCCAAAGTCTCTCCACCACCTACAAGACACAAGTCAGGAGTGTGATGGAATACTCTCCACTCGCCTGGATGAGGGCAGCTGTAACAATACTCAAGAAGGCCGACGTCATCCAGGATAAAGTCCGCTTAATCTGCAGCCCATCTACCACCTTAAACATTCACTCCCTCCACCACCGGTGTACTGTGGCTGCAGTGTGTACCATCTACAGGATGCACTGCAGCAACTCGCCAAGGCTTCTTCAACAGCACCTCCCAAACCCGCGACCTCTACCACCGAGAAGGACAAGGGCAGCAGGTGCATGGGAACACCACCACCTCCAAGTCACGTGCCATCCCGACTTGGAGATATATCGGCCGTTCCTTCATGGTCGCTGGGTCAAAATCCTGGAACTCCCTACCTAACATCACTGTGGGAGAACCTTCACCACACGGACTGCAGCGGTTCACAGAAGAAGGCGGCTCACCACCACCTTCTCAAGGGGCAAGTGGGGATGGGCAATAAATGTCGGCCTTGCAGGCGACATCCATATCGCCAGAATTAATTAAACAAAAGGTCTGATGAAGGGTACACACTTAAAACATCATGATGTGCCTTTTCTCTGTACAACAACAACTTGCATGTGTATAACTCCTTTAGTGGCATTCACATCTCTGTACATTGAACCAATGCAGCGCCTCAGTTATTAATATTGAAGAACCAGTGCTTGATGGCTACATGTAATTTTCAATTGCTGAGCTTATTGCTATTATACTGAGGTGCAAACCTCTCTGAAAAAACACATAAGCAAATGTTGTGATTACTGGGTATTGAATTGTAGAACCCTGACAGTTTTTTTTGTCGAAAGCCTTAGCCCTTTCATTGACCTCTTCTGCTTGAATAATTGAGCTTATCTGTGATCGGTGTGGATTTGCCTTAGTGTACAGAATAACAACCACACTTCTGGCAGTGGCAATAAAATTTTCATGTGCAGAATTAAGGACGCAAGAAACTGGAATGAATCGCTGCGTTTAATGCTCACAAAAAGAACAGAGCGAATATTGACAGCCAATGAGTTGGAGGCAGGGCGGGACTTGTGGTTTTAATTTGCAAAGTCTCCGAAACTCATGGCCGAAACTACAGCAGAGTCTCCCGAGTACGGCAGGATTATTTCTCCATTAAAATGCAGTGAGTGGAGGATAGTTATATATGTGCATCAAATCGATCCCAGTCACTTCCAGCAGGGAGTGATTGACAGGGGAATTACCCAATCATCTCCCTTCTGACCGGGACTTGTGGTGTCATTATATGCAGCCCCGAGACCGACTCAAGGCAAATGGCTCTTGCCTTAAGGCGAGAATGGATTCAGTTTGAGGAAGAGGGAAAATGCATTCATGGAAAGGGAAAATTGGATTCTCATTGCTTGTGTCTCAGTGTTGGCCTCAGTTTTGCTCCCCCACTGCTGCTCACAAGTTGGTCTCCATGTGAGGCTTTGTGTATCCTCTTATCCTGCCAATGGTGAGCAGTTGGTGCAAGTATTATCAGATTGATACTTTATGAAGAAAATATTTTAGCGTGCAAAGCAAAAATTGGAAGCAATTCACGGCAGAAAAAAAGGTCAATTTTGAAATTTTAGTATTAGTTGCAGTTTTCGAAGTGACGATGGAGGATATTCAATATTCTAAACAGTATTCAAGTGACAAGTCCATTGATCTGTCCCCTTGATGACTCTGTGATATGTCAATGGGAGAAACTACCCATCAGTGACAAACTCTACTTCTTAAGTTTCAATGATTTTCTTTGAGGAATTTTCATTGCACAAAGTTTGCTGAGATCATTTTCATGGACGTGCGAAGCATCTTGGCCCAGTGCTTCAGAGTTTTTAAGCTGAGTGCAGTTTCTTTTAATGGTTAGATGAATAATTCAGAGAGGTTTGCGTGCTGGGTTTGTCATATCCAAGACACTAATGATGAAGCATGGTTTGATATTTGACTCTGATTATGTTCCTATTACAACGTTGATTCTTTTCTCGCTCTCAACAGTCTCACAGCAATTTCCATTAAGTGTTCTTGACCCCTGTGTTCCAGAAGCTGCACTTTTTTTTTTGTAATCTTCCTTTAGCCGAGATCTGAGGATTAACTATCGCCCGATTTGCAGTAATCTGTTTACTCGATTAAAAATAGTCTTATGCTACCACATTCACTTATGAATGGTGGATCGTTAGCTCGGGCCAGTTATTACAACCTACAACAAGAACTTGAAAGAAAGAAAGAAAGTTGTATTTATATAGCACCGTGACATGTTCAGGACGTCCCAAGGTGCTTCACAGGCAATGATTTACTTCTTTTTGGAGTGCAGTCACTGTTGTTATATAGGCAAATGCAGCAGTCAATTTGCCCACCTCAAGGTCCAACAAATAGCACAAGGGATACATAACCAAATAATCAGTTTTGGTGGCGTTGGTTGAGGGATACATACTTTCCACGATAACACATTGTTCTTCAAATAGTGCCATGGGGTCTTTTATGTCTATCCTGAACAGGAAGACATGACCTGAGTTTAATGACTCATCTGTTAACTGGCACCTCTGACACTATCATTTGACCAATAGTTCCCTTTTGAATTTGAGAGGTCAGATATTCAAAATCTAGGGTTTCCCAGTAACTCTTTTCCACGATAAAAGAGGCAATTTGAGTCAAGACAATTGGATGTTCTCTTAAAGAAAGCAGTTGGTAGATCCGATGAGAAAAGCATAGTTGGAGAACCACATGAGAAGAGGCAGTTTGAAAACCTCAGTCTCATGAGCGCCGGTCGAGCGTGTTAGAATAGGAGGTGGTGTGATGTGTCTTGAGTTTGGCACAGTGAGGCTCCACAGATGAGGAAGATCAGTGGAGCGGATTTGGAGCTCAGGAGGGACATGAGAGGAAAATTCAAAGGAGCAGTGACCGCAGTGGTATAAATAGAGAAAGACAAAGACTATAACAGAAAGAAGTGTAACTTGATATGTTGAGATGGTGAGGGGGAGATGAAGTAAGGAGGGAGGAGGCTCGTGTGGAGCATAAACACTGGCATAGACTCGTTGGGCCAAATGGCCTGTTTCTGTGCTGTAACATTCTATGTAACTATTCAAGGCCATTTCTTGCAGCTCCTGATATGGGAGATGAGACGCTGACCAGGTTGTTGAAGCTCTGTGACACAATATACCTGTCAGAATAAATAAAACTGAACCTGGCAGAGAGCCAGGGTTACCTGGGGAATTAAAATCCACTCATCCTCAGCTCCCAGACTAATACCTGTCAATATTTGCATTGGTGTATTAGAGCAGTCAATAAGAACAACTGGCCCTTGTTGACTTAAGCCAATCTAGAGACTTGCGATAGAGTTGCCTTCAGGAGAGTAGTTCTGTCTGTGAAGCATACTTGATGTCATCATTATGCCATCGGCATACCACCATTCGAATGACCTTTCTTAATTGAAAGCATAATGCTTTTCCAAAATCCAAATGGCTCCTGCAGGATTTCATAGAAGTAAATTGCTGCTACATGTCTACAGTGACTGGAGCCAGCACTGGCAGTCTTTGCAATGTTTAGAGTCTTGCTTTGAGTTGGCCTGAGTAACAGTGAGGGATGTCAGTGCTGGAAAATGAAACACATTTCCAGGCTTGTGTGGCCAGTGTCTATCCTAATAATGCACCTTAACTGTCAACTACTCCAGTCTGACATCTCCATATCTTACCACTCCATTGCCCACTGCTCGGGCACATTGTGAAGATAAACAAAATCATAATGTAGAAATATAGAGAGATTTTAGTTTCAGTGCAGAGCTGTTGATAGGACCTATGGGTTGGTTATTTTTGCCAGTTTCATAACAGCAAGTAGCCTGCAAATAGAAAGGTGATAGTCTTAAAGATTGTGGTTTCAGATTTTGCACTGGGTTCTTTACTATCCCAATGTCTCTCCCTCCCTACTGTCTCCCCTCTTCACTCTCTTACTCACACAGTCTCCCCCCACTGACTCTTGTTTGCTCACTCTCTCTCCCCTACTGTCTCACTTGGGCTCTCTCTGCTCCCCACTGTCTCACTTGGGCTCTCTCTGCTCCCCACTGTCTCACTTGGGCTCTCTCTGCTCCCCACTGTCTCACTTGGGCTCTCTCTGCTCCCCACTGTCTCACTTGGGCTCTCTCTGCTCCCCACTGTCTCACTTGGGCTCTCTCTGCTCCCCACTGTCTCACTTGGGCTCTCTCTGCTCCCCACTGTCTCACTTGGGCTCTCTCTGCTCCCCACTGTCTCACTTGGGCTCTCTCTCTCCCCACTGTCTCACTTGGGCTCTCTCTGCTCCCCACTGTCTCACTTGGGCTCTCTCTGCTCCCCACTGTCTCACTTGGGCTCTCTCTGCTCCCCACTGTCTCACTTGGGCTCTCTCTGCTCCCCACTGTCTCACTTGGGCTCTCTCTGCTCCCCACTGTCTCACTTGGGCTCTCTCTGCTCCCCACTGTCTCTCACGCTCTCTCTCTCCCCACTGTCTCACTTGCGCTCTCTCCCCTCCCCACTGTCTCTCACGCTCTCTCTCTCCCCACTGTCTCACTTGGGCTCTCTCTGCTCCCCACTGTCTCACTTGGGCTCTCTCTCTCCCCACTGTCTCACTTGGGCTCTCTCTGCTCCCCACTGTCTCTCACACTCTCTCTCTCCCCTACTGTCTCACTTGGGCTCTCTCTGCTCCCCACTGTCTCACTTGGGCTCTCTCTGCTCCCCACTGTCTCTCACGCTCTCTCTCTCCCCACTGTCTCACTTGGGCTCTCTCCCCTCCCCACTGTCTCTCACGCTCTCTCTCTCCCCACTGTCTCTCACGCTCTCTCTGCTCCCCACTGTCTCTCACGCTCTCTCTGCTCCCCACTGTCTCTCACGCTCTCTCTGCTCCCCACTGTCTCACTTGGGCTCTCTCTGCTCCCCACTGTCTCACTTGGGCTCTCTCTGCTCCCCACTGTCTCACTTGGGCTCTCTCTCTCCCCACTGTCTCACTTGGGCTCTCTCTGCTCCCCACTGTCTCACTTGGGCTCTCTCTCTCCCCACTGTCTCACTTGGGCTCTCTCTGCTCCCCACTGTCTCACTTGGGCTCTCTCTGCTCCCCACTGTCTCTCACGCTCTCTCTCTCCCCACTGTCTCACTTGCGCTCTCTCCCCTCCCCACTGTCTCTCACGCTCTCTCTCTCCCCACTGTCTCACTTGGGCTCTCTCCCCTCCCCACTGTCTCTCACGCTCTCTCTCTCCCCACTGTCTCACTTGGGCTCTCTCTGCTCCCCACTGTCTCTCATGCTCTCTCCCCACTGTCTCACTTGCGCTCTCTCCCCTCCCCACTGTCTCTCACTCACGCTCTCTCTCCCTGCTGTCTCCCCTCCCCACTTTCTCTCTCCCCTGCCCACGGTCTCTTGCTCACACTCTCTCTACCCCCTCCTCACTGTCTCTCACTCAGTCTGTCTCTCCCCTCCTCGCTGTCTCTCACTCACACTCTCACCCCCCACTGTCTCTCGCTCACACACTCTCTCCCCCATTGTCTCACTCGCGCTGTCTCCCTCCCCTCACTGTCTCTCACTTACACTTTCTCTTCCATCACCACAGTCTCTCAGTTGCCCTCTCTTTCCTCCGCTGTCTCTCACTCCCCCTCAAAGTCTCTCTGATGCACGCTTGCTCGCCTGGCCCCTCTCTCTCTATCGCCCTTACACTGTGTCACACACGCAGCACAGGAAAGTGAACTCGATCCAAAAATACTTTACTCACTAGAAGTGTAAAACATCATCAGCTGTTCCGAAGAAACGGCTGACAATTTTTGGCGCGTAGCTGAGGTAAAACCTTATGTTGGAGAGGGTAGCGGTCCATGATGGAGATTATTGGCTATCAGTCACGTGTCACAGAGTGTGTGTGTGTGTGTGTGTGTGTGTGTGTGTGTGTGTGTGTGTGTAAAATCAATAATGTTTATTTTCTTTTAGGCGTGTGGCTTTTGCACTCACACCCTTCTCAACACTGCTAATGCTAGCCTGTTAATTGATTGTCCACATACTGACGTCTACCCTCTGTACAGTTAAGGACATATCAGTTTACATGGCAGATTGAGCCAAACGTTGTAATTAGCTAAAACTGCCTTGTAAAAACACGAGTGTGTTCCCTACAGAGTGCTGCCTGTCTCGTCGTCCCGTTCCTCCCCCACTCCCCACCCAATGCTGTGATGTTAATCTGCCTTCTCGGTGTAGCTGAGCCCAATGGGCACTGCCATTTAAACCCTGGTTGAGCTGGTATCATGTCGAAGGGAAGTGGACCCGCTGCCAGTCTCTATTTAATTTCTACAAGTGCCCTGTTCTTGATCACCTATCAGTGCCCCATTATTGACTGAGTGCGTTAGAGAGTCCGATTCAAAAATGAACTTGGATGCACGTCAACAACTCGTGTTAATACAGCGCCTTTAACGTAGTAAAGTGTCCCAAGGCGCTTCACAGGAGTGATTATTAATCAAAATTTGACACCGAGCCACATAAGGAGATATTAGAAATAAAAACAGGAAGTGCTGGAAATACTCAGCAAGTCAGGCAGCATCTGTGGAGAAAGAAACAGAGTTAACGTTAAGAGTTAAGGAGATATTAGGACAGGTGACCAAAAGCTTGGTCAAAGAGGTAGGTTTTAAGGAGCATCTTAAGGGAGGGGAGAGAGAGGCGGAGAGGTTTAGGGAGGGAATTCCAGAGTTTAGGGCCGAAGCAGCTGAAGGCACTGTTAAAATTGGATAGCCATGTGGTGCAGGATAGAATACGAGAGCCTGGTCTTTAGTTGCTTCCAACCTTTATTCACAGAGATTCCCCTGACACACACCCCACACCCGAGCTAAGCTCTCCGAGAGAAAGGATACAAGAGGGTCCCCAGTTGATACTCACCACCTGAATACAATTAACACTAATTGATAAAAATCATACAATTAACAGGCCCGGCCGTCAATGGTGGGGTGATGAAAATCAGGGATGTGCAAGAGGCCAGAATTGGAGGGGCGCAGAGATTGCGAACACCAGCGCTTGCTTTAACATTCAGTCTTGTCTTGTGCCAGAATAATCACTGATGTGGTGAAACCCTGCTGAGCACATGCCTTCACATTCATTATTGCCCCGCTCAATCGATCGAAACATCTCCATTTGAACGAACATAAAACTGCCCCATGTCTACTGTAATCCTCATTCGAGCACTGCAGCGGATGTCTGAGATATGATTGATCAGGTCCCTCTTCGACACTCCCTACGCAGAGCTCTGTGACAGGGCTGTATCTTGGGAGTTTGCGGGCCAGACCCTCATCGTCTTGTGTCCGTGCGCCTGAATTCCCGAAATATGAGCTCCCTGAGCATGAGACTCGGCCACCAGCAGAGCTAAAGCTGAAAATGACTCAGCTGCCGCTTCCCAGGGCAATCCAGGCCGTCCCTGAGAGTCGAGCACTGACCAGAGGGAGAATGACCAGCTTTTTTGGAACTGGGGTATTGACGGAGTGCATCTGCTAGGGTCCGTGATCCCTTTAGCATTTATCCTGAGGAGATAGTCAAGCTGGTTCTTGGTTGCTGCACAAAATACTAAATGGGAAGGGTTAGTCTCTTAAGCTTCCTTAAGGCACTTTTATTTTAGCACTTAAAGATTAGTTGAAGAGATCCAGATAGCAACCTCCTTCTTCCATTGTTCTTCCTCTTTTACCACTCGTACATTAGGGGACCCAAAAAGCAAACGTGCAGGGTCAGCTCCCCGCCTTTACTTTAAGTGTCAGCTGTGGGTCAGTGGGTAACACTCACACCTCTGAGTTATAAAGATCATGGGTTCAAGCCCCGCTCTAGGGACTTGGAGCACATAATCTAGGCTGGCACTTCAGTACAGGACTGAGGGAGCGCTGCACTGTCGGAGGTGTTGTCTTTCTGATGTGACGTTAAACCGAGGCCCCGTCTGCTCTCTCAGGTGGACGTAAAAGATCCCATGGCACTATTTTGAAGAAGAACGGGGGAGTTCTCCCCGGTGTTCAGGCTAATATTTATCCCTTAACCAACATCATTAAAACAGATTATCTGCTCATTATCACATTGCTGTGCGAGGGATCTTGCTGTGCGCAAATTGGCTGCCGCGTTTCCTACATTACAACAGTGACTACACTTTAAAAGTACTTCATTGGCTGTAAAGTGCTTTGGGATGTATTGAGGTCGTGAAAGGTGCTATATAAATGCAAGTCTTTCTTTTGACTGAAACAAGTGCCCTTTGACTCAGGTTCACCCCCTCCCAAAATCATCACCAACACCACTGAGAGCTGCATCACAGAGCAAGGACAGGACCTCAGGCCTTTCTGATCTGTTTGCCTCAGTACCACACCACACAGTGCATTCATCCACTGAAATGGGTTGCTCTTAACATCTTTCACAAACCAATCTCTATCGCCG
Organism: Heptranchias perlo; assembly: GCF_035084215.1. Classification (NCBI taxonomy): domain Eukaryota; kingdom Metazoa; phylum Chordata; class Chondrichthyes; order Hexanchiformes; family Hexanchidae; genus Heptranchias; species Heptranchias perlo. The sequence continues at coordinate 8,209,083 of NC_090370.1, forward strand.
TCCTTGAAGAAGGCTCTTTGAGAGCCAGACTCAGGCACAGTGACTGATACTGAGCTGACACAGAGCCTCCAGTGGGTAAAGGATACCTGACAACTGCATAATTCAACGAGGATTTTAACAGAATAAACAGTTATGAAACAATAAACAACAGACTTTTCAGCCACTGTAATGTATCAGTGAGCGAGGTTAATGGGATTCTAGTAATAAATACCTACCTTCCCAGTGATCCTAATTGATTTCAAAACTGGTGCCTGTGGGTAAATTGCTCTCAAATCTCTTTTTTGTCTATGTGGAGTAGTAAACTGTAAAATATAGCAAAGCAATTGTCTTAAAAACCAAGCAGACTTTGTTACATTGAGAACTTTGAATCATACCAGCTGGCCAGATTAAGATTTCAAAGACCATCTCTTCTAATGGTATTTGTGTTCAAATCCCTCATACCTCTGTAACCTCCTCCAGCCCTCCAAGAACTCTGCGTTCCTCCTATTCTGGCCTCATGCGCGTCCCCCACCTCCTTCGCTCCACCATTGCTGCCTTCAGCCACCTCGGCCCTAAGCTCTGGAATTCCCTCCCTAAACCTCTCTGCCTCTCCACCTCTCTCTCATCTCTTAAGTTGCTGCTTTAAAACCTACCTCTTTGGCCAAGCGTTTGATAACTTGTTCTAATATCTCCTCATGTGGCTCGGTGACAGTTTTTCTTTGATAATCGCTCCTGTGAAGCGCCTTGGGACATTGTACTATGTTAAAGGCGCTATATAAATGCAAGTTATTGTTGATAGGAATGAATGGTGTCAGAGGCACTGGGGTTTCCAAGATGTACCTTGGATATTGTTTAATGTCTCCTCTTTTTTGGTTTCCTGTACCCCATAACATACACTGTTAAGAGGGCAGGCAGCTCGCCTCCTCCCAGGCCTCTGCCAATGCCACCTTTGAATCGGCCTTGGTAAGCTGTCAAGAGATGCCCATGGTGACGCTTCCTCCTATTTCTTTACCCTAAGGCACAGGACAGGTATATGCTCGGCACATCTACGTGACAGATGCGGCTGAGACCAGGAACGCATTGTGGACATGAAGAATTGTCTTCCTACTTTCTGAGAGGAGTAGGGAGATGAGTGACACTTTGGGATTTTGGACTATTTGGGTCATGGAAGGATTTTGGTGTATTTTATATTGAAATGAAGATACAATGGGCCGAATGGTCTCCTTCTGTGCCATAAATTTTTCGATGTTTCTTTCTATGTTAAGTTGAACACGGCATATAAGTGGTTTAATCCACAGAAAATGAGCTTTTGGAAATGCTAATTACATATAGATGAAATGGCTGGGGCAGTGATGCCTCCTGCAGATCATTTTTTTAAAATTCGTTCATGGGATGTGGGCGTCGCTGGCGAGGCCGGCATTTATTGCCCCATCCCTAATTGCCCCTTGAGAAGGTGGTGGTGAGCCGCCTTCTTGAACCGCTGCAGTCCGTGTGGTGAAGGTTCTCCCACAGTGCTGTTAGGAAGGGAGTTCCTGGATTTTGACCCAGCGACGATGAAGGAACGGCCGATATATTTCCAAGTCGGGATGGTGTGTGACTTGGAGGGGAACGTGCAGGTGGTGGTGTCCCCATGTGCCTGCTGCTCTTGTCCTTCTAGGTGGTAGAGGTCGCGGGTTTGGGAGGTGCTGTCGAAGAAGCCTTGGCGAGTTGCTGCAGTGCATCCTGTGGATGGTACACACTGCAGCCACAGTGCGCCGGTGGTGAAGGGAGTGAATGTTTAGGGTGGTGGATGGGGTGCCAATCAAGCGGGCTGCTTTATCTTGGATGGTGTCAAGCTTCTTGAGTGTTGTTGGAGCTGCACTCATCCAAGCAAGTGGAGAGTATTCCATCACACTCCTGACTTGTGCCTTGTGGATGGTGGAAAGGCTTTGGGGAGTCAGGAGGTGAGTCACTCGCCGCAGAATACCCAGCCTCTGATCTGCTCTCGTAGCCACAGTATTTATATGGCTGGTCCAATTAAGTTTCTGGTCAATGGTGACCCCCAGAATATTGATGGTGGGGGATTCGGCGATGGTAATGCCGTTGAATGTCAAGGGGAGGTGGTTAGACTCTCTCTTGTTGGAGATGGTCATTGCCTGGCACTTATCTGGCGCGAATGTTACTTGCCACTTATGAGCCCAAGCCTGGATGTTGTCCAGGTCTTGCTGCATGCAGGCTCGGACTGCTTCATTATCTGAGGGGTTGCGAATGGAACTGAACACTGTGCAATCATCAGCGAACATCCCCATTTCTGACCTTATGATGGAGGGAAGGTCATTGATGAAGCAGCTGAAAATGGTTGGGCCTAGGACACTGCCCTGAGGAACTCCTGCAGCAATGTCCTGGGGCTGAGATGATTGGCCTCCAACAACCACTACCATCTTCCTTTGCGCTCGGTATGACTCCAGCCACTTCAACTAGAAACAATGGAAGTTCATTAAGGCAGTCCAATAAACATTCATACCTGTTTTCTTGGGGTTCATTTGAGCCCAATTGGCCTTTTTTCACGATCGGTTTTGTCCGATGCGATCCCGTTGAAGTGTAATTTTAAAAATTTGCATTCACAACTATCCTTTTGTATTCTGAGCAACAGCGCACAAAGATTGGAAGAAACAGACTCGTGAAGACACAAGAGGTGTAGAGAGCCAATAAATTTCCATACTCATAACTTTCATACAACAGTTTTCAGATGAAACGTTAAACCGAGGCCCTGTCTGCCCTCTCAGGTGGACATAAAAGATCCCACAGCGCTATTTTGAAGAAGAGCAGGGGAGTTCTCCCCGGTGACCTGGGGCAAACATTTATCCCTCAACCAACATCACTAAAAACAGATTATCTGGTCATTATCACATTGCTGTTTGTGGGATCCTCCTGTGTGCAAATTGGCTGCCGCGCTTCCTACATTACAACAGTGACTGCACATCAGAAAGTACTCGATTGTTTGTAAAGCGCTTTGGGACGTCCTGAGGTTGTGAAAGGCGCTATAGAAATGCAAGTCTTACTTTCTTTCATAAGTGGGAAGACATTCATAGGCCATAGCAAAGAGGCCTGCTGAATGCAGGCGTACGAGTTAATATGCCATTTGTTTTCTATCACTCTGTGTGAAGATAATGTCAAGCAGAAACTAATGATCCTTAACAAAGAGAAACAGCCTGAAGCAAGGCAGGGGGGAAAGAAACAAGCCACTCGCTGAAATGGATTTACTGCTGAGTTCTTCAGCTAACACAATAATTTGACTGGTCGCACACTGGAGTGACCCATTCATTCCGCTGCATAAATACTATGAATTAAAGAGAGACAGGGTTCATTATTTTTTCATTTGGACCTGTGATTAGATGGACAGATGCATAAGAAGGGTCTTGATGAGTTACAGCAGCCTTCAAAAAACACTGGGAGATGCTGCACAAATACACAGCAGTTGTAGGCAATGCTTCCGATGCTTTGGGACCTCATTTCCCAATTCTTTCGCTGCTGGAGGGAAGGGAGGGAGCACCATCTTTTCCATCTGTTCATCTGCTTCCCTCCGAATATTAAGCTATCACTGAGATCACAAGACAGATGTCGATGGGGAGGCCATTTGGCCTATCCTGGCTCGTCAAAGCCACAAACAACGTCCAGCTGTTTCTTAAATCATTTTAGGGTGCTTGTCTGCACGTCCCAGAAATCCATCTCACCTATTGATTAATCTCCTCGAAGGCTCGAACATGTTTCCTCTGATTTATAAAGAGCACTTGTCAGTGTATTAGGGCATCTCTCGGGCTGGTTAGGTTTCCATTCTTCATCATGCTTTTGGAGGGCAATGGAAAGGTGACACCCAATCACATACTCACAGAGAGGGAGGGGAAATTAGGAGGAGGTAGATGATCTTGGGGCTTCCCTTGAGGATTTCCTACCAAGGTAGTTAAAGTGCAGCCTTGGCAGAGGCTTTGGGACATGCTACTAACCTGTTCCAGCTCTATATCCCAGATTGCACTCTCCACCCTTCCAAATCTGGACTCTTGTGCAACTCCTTCCTGCCCCTCTGCTTTGCCATCTTTCAGCTATCACATTACTGTGCACTGCAATTGTCTTCCTTGTCTTGCCATATCTTTCCTCACAAATGCCTCCTTAAATCCTATCTGTTTGACCTTGTCTTTGGTCATCTCCATCAACTCTTCTCCCAATTCCTGCACAACATCTGATTTCTTACCTCCTCCGCACACCCCCCCACGCTCTGCAGTGAGGTGACTTGGGATGCTCTCACGGTGTTAAAGGCATTCTATGAGCGTCAGTTAGTGCTGATGGTTATTCAAAGCATGAAACATGGTGTGCCTCGAGTTTTCCCAATAATGAGGATGAAATTGCCACCATGAAGCACTCCAGGGAACTTATATTTTTTTAATGACACATCTTCTGGAAACTTCCTTGAGATTCATTTGTTCAGTCGTAAATGTCTCTTTTGACTGATCGCAGTTGTCTGTACAGATGTTGACAACCAGTACCTGTAATTGGTACATGATGACGCTTGGACTGACAGCGATGCTGTGAGCGAGTTTAATTGTCGGGCATGATTGGGTGTCAGTAGCACCGACGAGATAACCCACGTGACAGTAGTGTGTCATGGTTTAACACTTTTAAAAGCTGACCTGTGGTATGGGCCTGACCTCTGACCTCTGACCTCAACTGGCAGGAACAAAAAGGCCTTTGGAGCCGGTTTCCAGAGGATGAATGGGCAATTTTCCTCACGTGGGTCCCACCACTGAAATATGGGACCTAGGAGTTGGAGGAGAACATGGGAGAGAAATTAGTAAAAGTATTAAATTGTTAGAAGAGGATATATTAATTGGAAATAAAAGGTAAAGTAAAAGAGAATGACAGGAGAAGAAGACGGGCAAGCAGAAATAATGTTCTTTATTGTATTTAAAGTTAAATTATTTGAAGTGTTTATTATAGTGAATATTATTAGTAAAGCTAGTTTGTAAAAAAAAATGGCTGGACCAGGGAGCCTGGAATTTCTTGGAACTAAGGATTGAGATTCATGTCATAATCGAAACATTAAAGGGCTCCTTCCGAGTGCTCCCTCGATGACTCAGATGGTAAATGCACTGTTCAGTGTGGTACTGACCCCCCCACCTCTCACAGAGCAGGACGGTCCCAGGCTTTGAGCTAAGGCAGCAGCTGGGGTGGTACAATCTGCCACTGTGCCCCTACGCATGAGAGAAGAATCAAGCAGGGCTCCTGCTCCTGATCACTGCTCAACTACCCCTGCTGGAAAGGTACGCGCATGTTGGCATTGGGTGAGGGCAGTATCGGGCTCCGTGCTGGTGCCTGAATATCCTGCTATCTAGGTTCACACATGAAGAGTGGCCACTTGGATGAGATAATGGAAGGTAGCCAGCAAGCTTGGAATTTATTGCAGCAAGGAGTCAACGCATGTAGAGGAAGGGAGAATACTTTTCCAAAAAATCATTTAGTTATCATTGTATTATTACTGATGGGCACACGTAATGAATTTCTGGATTAGCTGTTAAGTGTCATCTTAACTCGGTGGGCAGCACTCTCTCTTGCCTCTTGAGTCAGAAGGTTGTGGGTTCAAGTCCCACTCCAGAGACTTGAGCACATAATCCAGGCTGACACTCGCAGCGCAGTACTGAGGGAGTGCTGTACTGTCAGAGGTGCCGTCTTTCGGATGAGACCTTAAACTGAGGCCCCGCCTGCCCTCTCAGGTGGATGTAAAAGATCCCATGGCACTATTCGAAGAAGAGCAGGGAGTTCTCCCCCATGTCCTGGCCAACATTTATCCCTCAACCAACATCACTAAAACAGATTACCTGGTCTTTCATCTCATTTACTGTCTATGGGACCTTTCTCTGTGACGTGATAAGGTGCTATATAAATGCAAGTTCTTTCTTATAAAAGAATAAAGAAATAGATTGAGATTTGAACACTCATCAAAATAGCAGGTGCTTAAATGCTTTCCGTGCAAACCAATCAGTTTTGTTGTTATCTGCACTGTCACTTTAATTTGAAATGAAACAATGTGCTGTTTAAAAGGCTTAATTTTATTTTAATTTAATTGAGTGCAGAATGAAAGGCATTATTGCTTAAAAGCTTATCAGCCCTTTTATTTGAAATGTTATTAAAAATTAAGCAGCAGATGTAATGATGAAGTGATTTGCACAGCAGAGGCCGAAATTCCTGCTGAGTTAATGTTCCTTTTTTTTTAATAAAGATGTAAATGAAGGAGAATTAGATGTACATATCCGAGAGCAGACTGAAGGAGAAATTTACAGATTAAGGATTGATACGGACTGCACAAGTTTCTGATGCATCCCGTTCCAAGCTTGTGACTGCAATTAATGCTCTGAGACTGAGCTTACAAAGGCAATGACAATAATTTGATGTGATCTTAATTGGCACAACCAAGTTCTCGAATTCACTACCTCCTTCCCTTTGATGTAACAGAGACATTTGAGTCAATTGATGGATGGGACAATTCAATTTCATTTTAATTGATATATTGTAATCATAGACTGTTGTTGGGCCCAGATGGCACACTAGGTTAGCACACCAATAGGGTGACTGAAGTGAGTTTGGACAATCGCAACCTGATTCTTCACGGATGCAAATCCGCCAGCAAAAGTACCCATAATTTGGCAAAAGTTGATCAAGTGCCACTCAGACAAGACTGGACTGCGATGCCGCAAATAATGAATGCCAGCTTCAACATCTGAAAGCAACCCTACACTGCATCTCCTTCGCCGTCTGTAGTTGTGGCCCCCGTGAATGAGATTTTCAGCTTCATTCTAAATTATGGACTAGTTTTGTGCTGTGACTTTCTCACATATAGAAGAGAGCATAACCTCGTCCCTCCCTATCTCTGTAACCTTCTCCAGCCCTACAATCCTCCATGATCTCTGCACTCCTCCAATTCTGGCCTCTTGTGCATCCCCGATTTTCATCACTCCACCATTGGTGGCCGTGCCTTCAGCTGCCTAGGCCCTAAGCTCTGGAATTCCCTCCCTAAACCTCTCTACCTCTCTCTTCTCCTTTAAGACGCTCCTTAAAATCTACCTCTTTGACCAAGCTTTTGGTCACCTGCCCTAATATCTCCTTATGTGGCTCGGTGTCAAATTTTGTTTGATAATCGCTCCTGTGAAGCACCTTGGGACATTCTACTACATTAAAGGTGCTATATAAATGCAAGTCGCTGTTGTTGTTGTTGAAGGGAGAGTGAAAAGAACACTGCGGCACCTCATAGGACTTGATAAGGTCTCTGAGAGCTGGTGATGGTACAAGCTCATGCCATTCAAGAAGCTCTACTACCCATTTTATGTCTATTGAGGACTGAGTTGTGACTGCCGAAACACACTTTGAACTCTCCATGTAAACTGGAAACTAGGACTCTCTGGCTCATTACTGCAGCCCTGCTTCCTCTCAAAAGTGTTATATTGTCAGTCATGTTGCAATTAAGTACCCATGAGTTGTTCAAATTAAAATTCGCGGGGCAATGGGGAAAGTGCCGGGGGGGGGGAAATGGGTCTAATTGGATAGCTCTTTCAAAGAGCCGGCACAGGCGCGATGGGCTGAATGGCCTCCTCCTGTGCTGTAAAGTTCTATGGGGTAGATTTTGACTTTGTGCGCTCGTGTAAAACGGACGATAGCGAGTCAGCAGCCTGTTTTACATCTCTCACGGTTTTTATTTCCTTTGACTTCACGATAGCCGATTCGCGATCATCCATTACACAATATCGCAAAATCGACCCCGTGATACCATTCTGTACAAAAGTAACATCATGCTCCGGTTGCTACGTGTAACAACATTGTAAGGACCACTATTTGGGGCGTCTCATTGCGGAATCAGGCCTATAGAGCATTAGATTTTGCATGTTTGCTATTTCTAGAAAAGCTATGAGTGTATTTACAAAGATCTGGTGGTGGATTTTAACCCTACCTGCCCGGTAGAAACTAGGCAGGTGGGCACTTAAAATGCCCGGCTTTTTTACCCATTTGAAAGCCACCCAGGTCCCACTGTTTCCGAGTTTAACGGCTGCTTCTGGAGAGGCAGCTCGGAGCCGGAAGGGGTCCTAATTCATGGTCTGTTGATGTCATCGTAAGCGATTTTAGCGTCAACCTGTGTGGGGAACATAGGAACAGGAGTAGGCCATTCAGCCCCTCGTGCCTGCTCCGCCATTTGATAAGATCATGGCTGATCTGTGATCTAACTCCATATACCTGCCTTTGGCCCATATCCCTTAATACCTTTGGTTGCCAAAAAGCTATCTATCTCAGATTTAAATTTAACAATTGAGCTAGTATCAATTGCCGTTTGCGGAAGAGAGTTCCAAACTTCCACCACCCTTTGTGTGTAGAAATGTTTTCTAATCTCACTCCTGAAAGGTTTGGCTCTAATTTTTAGACTGTGCCCCCTACTCCTAGAATCCCCAACCAGCGGAAATAGTTTCTCTCTATCCATCCTATCCGTTCCCCTTAATATCTTATAAACTTCGATCAGATCACCCCTTAACCTTCTAAACTCTAGAGAATACAACCCCAATTTTTGTAATCTCTCCTCGTAACTTAACCCTTGAAGTCCAGGTATCATTCTAGTAAACTTACGCTGCTCTCCCTCCAAGGCCAATATGTCCTTCCGAAGGTGCAGTGCCCAGAACTGCTCACAGTACTCCAGGTGCGGTCTAACCAGGGTTTTGTATAGCTGCAGCATAACTTCTGCCCCCTTGTACTCCAGTCCTTTAGATATAAAGGCCAGCATTCCATTAGCCTTCTTGATTATTTTCTGCACCTGTTCATGACACTTCAATGATCTATGTACCTGAACCCCTAAGTCCCTTTGGACATCCACTGTTTTTAACTTTTTACCATTTAGAAAGTACCCTGTTCTATCCTTTTTTGATCCAAAGTGGAAACCTCACATTTGTCTACATTGAATTCCATCTGCCACAGTTCTGCCCATTCACCTAATCTATCAATATCCCTTTGTAATTTTATGTTTTCATCGACACTGCTTACAATGCCACCAATCTTTGTGTCATCGGCAAACTTAAATATGAGACTTTCTATGCCTTCATCTCAGTCGTTAATAAATATTGTGAATAATTGAGGCCCCAAGACAGATCCCTGCAGGACTCCACTAGTCACATCCTGCCAATGTGAATACTTACCCATTATCCCTACTCCCTGTCGCCTTTCGCTCAGCCAATTTCCTAACCAAGTCCGTACTTTTCCCTCGATTCCGTGGGCTTCTATCTTAGCTAACAGTCTCTTATGTGGGACCTTATCAAATGCCTTCTGGAAGTCCATATAAATAACATCCATTGACATTCCCCTGTCCACTACTTTAGTCACCGCTTCAAAAAATTCAATCAGGTTTGTCAGGCACGGCCTACCTTTCACAAATCCATGCTGGCTCTCCCTGATTAATTGAAAATTCTCGAGGTGTTCAGTCACCCTATCCTTAATTATAGACTCCAGCAATTTCCCCACAACAGATGTTAGGCTAACTGGTCTATAATTCCCCGGTTTCCCTCTCTCTCCTTTCTTAAAAAGCGGAGTGACATGTGCAATTTTCCAATCTAGAGGGACAGTTCCTGAATCTAGAGAACTTTGAAAGATTATAGTTAGGGCATCTGCAATCTGCTCACCTACTTCCTTTAAAACCCTGGGATGGAAACCATCTGGTCCTGGGGATTTGTCACTCTTTAGTGCTATTATTTTCTTCATTACTGTTGCTTTACTTATGTTAATTTTTTCTTGGGATTTCCGGCATGCTATCCTCTTTTTCTACTGTAAATACTGACGCAAAGTAATTATTCAACATGTCTGCCATTTCCCCATTGTCAATGACAATATCCCCACTTTCAGTTTTTAAGGGGCCAACACTGCTCCTGATCACCCTCTTTTTCCTAATGTAACTATAAAAGTTCTTCGTATTGGTTTTGATATCCCTTGCAAGTTTCTTTTCATACTCTCTTTTTGTAGCTCTTACTATCTGTTTTGTGACCCTTTGTTGATCTTTGTATCTTTCCCATTCGCCAGGATCTGTGCCATTTTTTGCCTTTTTGTATGCCCTTTCCTTATGTCTTACACTGTCCCTTACCTCTTTAGTTGTCCATGGCTGTTTTTTTTGGCAAGTAGAGTTCTTGCCCCTCAGGGGTACAAACCGGTTCTGTATCACATTAAATGTTTCTTTAAATATTTCCCACTGATCATCAGTCATTTTACCCATTAACAGATTTGCCCAGTTTACTGTGGACAGTCTGTCTCATCCCATTGAAGTCGGCCTTGCCCAAGTCTAGAATCTTAGCAGCTGATTCACTTTTTTCCCTTTCAAACATGACATTGAACTCGATCATGTTATGATCGCTATTGGATAGATGTTCATGCACAGTTAAGCTGTTAACTAAATCTGGTTCATTACTCATTACTAAATCTAGTATGGCTTGCCCCCTTGTTGTCTCTAGGACATACTACTGTAGAAAACTATCCCGGACACACTCAAGAAATTCACTACCTTTCTGACAGTTGCTAGTCTGCTTTCCCCAATCTATGTGAAGGTTAAAGTCCCCCATTAAGACCACTATGCCTTTCTTACACGCTTGTCTAATCTCTGCATTTATACAATCTAGCACTTCAGAGCTGCTGCCAGGGGTCCTATACACAACTCCCACTATAGTCTTAGATCCTTTCCTATTTCTCAATTCAACCCATAAGGTCTCTGTTGGCTGCTTACCTCTCGTTATATCCTCCTTTATCATTGAATTGATTTCATCTCTAATCATTAAGGCTACTCCTCCCCCTCTTCCATTTTCCCTGTCTCTCCTGTAGACCTTATAACCCGGTATATTTAGTTCCCAATCCTGACCATCCTGCAGCCAAGTCTCAGTAATAGCTATCATGTCATACCCTCCAATTTGAATTTTAACCTGTAGTTCATTTAATTTATCCCTTATACTCCGTGCATTTGTATATGGAACTCTTAGTTGGGCCACACACCCTAGCCTGACCTTCAGCTTTGGTGCTGGGTTAATCGCCTGGAAGCTGGAGGTCCTCCAACCAAGTTTTTGACTTTCCTTTGTGGGGCCAGAAAGAGCAGGAATCTGAGGCAGGCCTTCTCTGCTCCAGACATTCCCCCCCAACACTTCACTACCGCAAGATGCCCACAGAACCCCCTTAACTGAGTGATGCCCGGTTTTCCGAAGGCTGGCAGCCACTTCCCACCCCGTTCCAGGCGGGAAGAGGACTGGCGGCATGTTAATGAGGCTCGGTGGTTAGCATTGCTGCTGCCTTATTCTGCCATGGGCAGGCGGGAAACTGACTGAAACTGGCAGTTTCCCGCAGTTAAAATCCCCCCAGCCCTCATTTCCAATCGCACCAGAAATAGTGAATATTGGAGATCCGGCTGCTGTGTTTCCATTGTCACCATCGCAAAGCAACCAAAGGAATTGTTCCCTCTGGTATCTTGCAAGGACTGCAATGGAAATGTTAAGAGATGGTATCATGAGCAGTAAATGACTGCAGAGAGGAGCCCTTTGCTGTGAATTCTTTGATCATTTGGCTCAGGTTACTGCTTTCATTTCTGACATCATTTAAAATCACTTTTCCCTTGGATCTCTTCTGAACCCAGAGGCGTCCGCTGCACGATTGCTGCATCCTCGATCTAGATGGAATGAATCACGAAACAGGGTCCAAAATGCACAGTGGTTTAGACGAGCAGCTAATTGGTAGCAGCAGGAATGAGCTGCAACATTCTGCGAAGAATTAGATGAAGTAGAGAAAGAAAAAAAGTTAAAGGACTGGCGATTGACTGAGACAGACACAGATCGACATTGCACACAAGCCAAATGAGTTGCTTATTTTTTTCAGCTCCTTGACATGCTTAGAAAGTAATCTACCCCTTCAATGCATATTTTGTTATCTGAAGATGGAAGTAATCTTTATTTTGAGGGCTAGCGCACTGTAATGATAATGGGATGGCGCAATTTAAGAGCTGAATGACTATCTGGTCAGAAACTGGATTGACGCTTATAAGGGTAAGTGAAAAGAGAAAATAGCAAATGCTGTGTGGAACATAGGGGATTCCTGAGCTGCACGGAGCTTGGAAATGTCATTGCAAGGAAGGCAAAAATCCAAGACTGTATACTGTAGGATGTAAAGTTAGATTGTTGAGATTCCCTCGCTGTGTGCTCCATGAAGACTCTATTGCCACAAAATCATTGGTTAATGACTTTGCTAAAATAATACACGCAGGATTTTGATGTGATCTTGTTAACCAAGGCACTAAAAATAGCACACAGAGGGAATTCGACCCTCTGGAGTTTTGTTTGATTTACCTTTTAGGGCTGAAATGGAATGGGGCAGAGTCCACGATAGAGTGACTTACAAATGGCCGGTGAATGGAGTTGGTTTGATGGGCTGGGCCATTTCTCACTCTAACCTTTATATTCTCATGACGTGGAGACAAAACCATTGTTGCTTCAGATCACAATAGTGACCCATCTAATTGATATGATTCTATCAGGATTTGACTTATACTATCACCAGAAGGACCCTATGGTGACATCCTTGATTGGGAAATTCTCTTGGATGCCCAACCTGGTGTTCACTGCAAACTGAAGGAATGTAACCTCTTTAATTGTTGAGGTCTTAAACATCAAGCTAACCCAAATATCACCTGACAATTGAGGTAGTACAGAGTTATCATTTGCATCTCCACAGGTTTAGTGCTCTGGTCCACAATACCTCTGTTCATTTACACATCTATATCGAGACGTTAGCCATAAACCTTTCAGATGCTGACAGTTATAAATTTAAAATTGTTCATGGTTTCAGAGATGTTGACCCCAAACAGTCTTGAGTGGGCATCTTATACCATTTTGTTTTGAAGTAACAAGCTCTTGTTACTGAAGCCATTTTCCTCGGGGGCTGTTAACATTTGTCTTTTCATTTTTCAAGCTGGTCACATTAATCAGTATAAAGATTTGGAGAGCATCTGTCGCACTTCAAAGTGTCAAAAGGCTTATAAAAATGGAAAGAAAGCCAGTCATTTCAGAATGGTTTTCTTTCTGACCTGGAGCTGGACAGCTTCCGATCTGTAAACTTCCCTGACCAAATAGCAATTGAGCTCTGATTCTCCCTTGTGGTTTTCTCCTCCTTTGTTTCTTTGAGACTAAGAATTGGATTTTCTTCAGATTTTCACCCTTGACACTAAAAAAAAATGTTAATATGTTCATTGACCCAAATCCGAACATGATGTCCACTGCCATTTTAAGTTACTAAATGAATGATTTATCACAAGATTGCATAACCTTTGCCCCCTTCCCCCAACAACCTAGGCCACTTGGGATCGGATGGACACACCGCAATGATGAGGTTTTCTATCCCCCACCCCCTAAACAGTGATCTGGGTACAACTCTAATCATCTCTCCCTGCGGGTAGCATTGGCTTTCATTCCCCAGTGAGATCGGTCCCAATCGGAATTGAAACTGGAAACCCATGTCCCAGTAATCATGACAGTAATATTGTAGAGCTAACATGGCATCTCTTCAAGGCTGATAATTATTTATTAAAGGTTAAATGATACTTGATAAAGTAGTTCATTAAACAGTTGAGATCACAGTAACATATTATTGCAGTTGTATTAATACCTGTCCACCATTTTGACAAAGGCATTGAAGAGAAGAAATTTCAACCACTTAATGGTTCATTACTCGACTTAAACCCCAGAAACTGCAAGTGCAAAGCTGAATCAGTGCTGTGTGAGCCCCAAGGTGACTTACTTCCTTGAAAGGCACTCCTACGTACTTTGCTTTTTCTAATTCTTCCCGATGCATAAATAATTTTAAAACATTCAACGGAAAAACTGGAGGCAAAAGCTTGAAAGCAAAGGAGGTAACAGAGTAACAACATGGAATTGTAAGCCTGTCAGGTGACTGAAGCTGAAGTGATACCATTTTAATCAACCATCTGATACCAATGCTCCACCTACTAGGCAGAGCCTGTGAATAAATACAGTGTTACAGGCAACTGTTTACATACAGGATTCCCGGTCTAAATGTTTACACAGGCAGTTTCAATAAAAACACCATCCAAAATTATGACAACAGGAAGTGCATGCATGCACAATATTTTTTAATAAATGGAGGCATTAATTATTCTATCACCTATTCTATCTATGCCTATCACCATGGGCAACTTCAGAACTCAAGCCATGATCCCAGCCCAGCTCTGCCCTGCCCCATCATGCTCTCTGGTTTTGAAGTTGGCCACCCTAAATGTCAAGGAATGCCACATTTTATGTGTGTTCTTCAACAATATTGAATATATATCGAGACAGGGCCCCTCTTACATATGAACATACGAGCAATCCATCTGGTCCATTCAGCCTGTCCCACACATTTGTGTATCACAATATATAAACTCCCCACCCCATCTGATCTCCCGGGAGAGGCGAAAAACCAGCGAAAAACACAGCTGCCTTCTCCCAACCCAGTAAGCGGCCAACAAGCAAAAAAAAAGACAATGTCTCACACTTTCTGCTGTTTGCTCAAAGGAACAGGCTGTATCAGCGAAAGAATCAGACTGCAGCCAGCTCTGGTGCATGCTGACTTTGGTTTTAAAGTCAGGGTGTAGACACAGGGATCTGATAGCTCGGAGAAATTGAAGCATTAAACTGTTAACAGCACCCTGACTCATCCCCGCTCTGCAGCAAATCCTGTTTATAATGTGATGTGCTGAGGTAAATTTGATATGCCGTCTTATCTGCAAAGGCTGTAAATGGATTTAAACCTTTGATGTATGTTTTTTTCTTTAAAAAAGTGTTTCATCTATAGCTTTCACGGTAGTTTTGTTAAAAATATTTTTTTTTTGCTTTTGGGACTCTGTGACCTGGGTCCTTGGCGGGAGAATTAACACGGCTGTATTAAACTGCAAAATCCAGTGGACAACCTTTTGCCCTTACACGCAGATTTATTTTCACCCAAAACAAAAGTAATTTGCTTCTCAATGGAAGCCATTTGCCAGTGAGGGTAAATGATGACTCTGTCATGCACTAAATAACCTAATAAGAAGCACGGCTCCTTTATTTATCTAGACTGCAGGCACAGTAGCACAGGGACTGAGTGGAACAGTGTATTGTATCATTATCCTCTCACCTCTATCATTTAGTTTTAAATCCAGCCAAGAAAGAAGGGATGAGAGTCTCGTATCTGCAATGGCTGTTAAAAGATCTTTCCCAAAATGACTTTAGTCATTTGTAATCCTGTTTCGACTCTACCTAGTTCATAGCAGAAAACGGCCCTCAAATTTTGCAGTCTCACAGAGGGAAATATTAGGTCACTGAAGTGCGGGAAATGGGACGGACACGGTCGAGGGCCCTGTCAACTACAGTGGAGGGGAATCCTCGGTTGAGGAAAAAGGAAGACATATCAGAAGCACTGGTGTGGAAGGTGGCAACGTCAGAACAGATGCGATGGAGACAGCAAAACTGGGAGAAGGGAATAGAGTCCTTACAGGAAGCGGGGTGGGAGGAAATGTAATCAAGGTAACTGTGGGAGTCGGTGGGCTTATAATAGATATTGGTTGACAGCCTATCCCCAGAAATGGAGATAGAGAAGTCGAGGAAGGGAAGGGAAGAGCCGGAGATGGACCATGTGAAGGCGAGGGAAGGGTGGAAATTGGAAGCAAAGTTGATGAAATTTTCCAGTTCAGGGCGAGAGCAGGAAGCAGTAACGATACAGTCATCAATGTACCAGAAAAAGAGGTGAGGGAGGGGACCTGAGTAGGACTGGAACAAGGAATATTCCACATTTTCCACAAAGAGGCAGGCATAACTGGGACCCACACGGGTTCCCATAGCAACACCTTTTATTTGGAGGAAGTGAGTGGAGTCAAAGGAGAAGTTGTTCAACATAAGAACAAGTTCAGCCAGGCGGAGGAGGGTGGTGGTGGATGGGGACTGGTCGGGCCTCCATTCAAGGAAGAAACGGAGGGCCCGCAGGCCGTCCTGGTGAGGGATGGAGGTGAAGAGGGACTGGACGTCCATGGTGAAAAGGAGATGGTTAGGGCCAGGAAACTGGAAACTGTTAAAGTGATGGAGGGCGTCAGAAGAGTCGTGGATGTAGGTTGGAAGAGACTGGACAAGGGGAGAAAAAAGAGTCGAGATATGAGGAAATAAATTCCGTGGGGCAAGAACAGGCTGAAACGATGGGTCTCCCAGGGCAGTTCTGTTTGTGGATTTTGGGAAGGAGGTAGAAGCGGGCTGTGTGGGGTTGGGGGACTATGAGGTTGGAGGTGGTGGGAAGATCTCCAGAGGAGATGAGGTCAATGCGGTCTGGGAAACTATGGCTTGATGTTCGGCGGTGAGGTTATGGTCCAGGGGGAGGTAGGAGGAGGTGTCGGAGAGTTGGTATTCAGCCTCCGCAAGGTAGAGTTCTGTTCACCACATAACAACAGCGACGCCCTTGTCAGCAGGTTTAATGACAATGTCAGGGTTGGACCTGAGAAGAACGGAGTGCTGCGAGTTCAGAGGGAGGGAGGTTAGAGTGAGTGAGGGGAGTGGAGAAATTGAGACGGCCGATGTCACGCCAGCAGTTCACAATGAAAAGATCAAGAGAGGGTAAGAGGCCAGAGGGAGGGGTCCAGATGGAGTGAGAATTCTGAAGATGGGAGAAAGAGTCTGCTGTGCAGGGGGAAGACTCCTGGCCAAAGAAGTGGGCGCGGAGGCGAAGACGATGGAAGAAGAGCTCAGCATCGTGTCGAGCTCAATTCATTGAGGTGGGGGCGTAAGGGGATGAAGCTGAGGCCTTTGCTGAGGACTGATCATTCGGGGTCAGAGAGGGGAAGGTCAGAGGGAATGGTGAAAACACGACAAAAGGTGAGATTGGAGGGAGGGATGGGGTCAGAGGAAAGTGAAGGGGAAGAAGGATCAGGAGGGGTGTTGGTATCTAAGAGTTGTTGAAGCTTGCGGGCCTTGACACCTGAAAGGAAGAAGAAAAGTTTTTTGTTAAAGCGCCGGATGAGGCGAAGGATGAAATGGAACTGCGGACCAGGACAGCTCTGAAACAGAGTGAGTCGGTGCTGCTGGAGAGAGAGGTCGAGAGTGTGCATGTGTCAGTGCACGGCACTGAGCGTGGATCTCAGGAAACGGCGAGAGCAGTGGTTCGAGGAACGCTGAATATAATACCTGTAATCACGGGTGGATCCGAAACATGAAGGGTGGAATTTAAGTTGGAAATCACATGGAATAAGTCGGAGCCGGAGACATTG
Organism: Heptranchias perlo; assembly: GCF_035084215.1. Taxonomy (NCBI): domain Eukaryota; kingdom Metazoa; phylum Chordata; class Chondrichthyes; order Hexanchiformes; family Hexanchidae; genus Heptranchias; species Heptranchias perlo. The sequence goes on from NC_090370.1 coordinate 8,226,364, forward strand.
ACTGAGGAAAGGCATGTGGCTGTGAAAGAGAGTTTTCGAAGAAACCTGATCAAACACGAGAAGGGAAACAGAAAGCAACGAAGGTGAACAAGGTAAAAGAGACAAACGGAAATCCCGTCGGAGAGAAGAGCAGAACTTCTTCAAGATGAGGCGTTTCTGGCCGCGAATTAAACACTAAATCAAAAGCAAAATACTGCGGATGCTGGAAATCTGAAATAAAAACAGAAAATGCTGGAGAAGCTCAGCAAGTGAGGCAGCGTCTGTAGAGAAAGAAACAGAGTTAATGTTTCAGGTCGATGACCTTTCGTCATAACCCTGGCTGGATTGTTACCGGGGATCTAGGTCAGGATCTGATCTGTCCCATCATGCATCCACTATACCCATGTTGCTTGACTTGATGTCAAATGGATGAATGAATTATTTACTATTCTGTTCCTGTAAACTGTCTAATCAGTTAATCAACTATTATTCATTTATGAGCACAATCACAGCTCAAAGGCAAAGCAGTGGCTGTGAACTGAATACATTTTTCAAATCCCTAATCCCCCCCGCAAAAAATGTAAATACGCCTAAAAAAAAATGAAATGATTAACTCCGAAGAACAAAGTTACGATAGAGTTACAATCCCATCTTGTTCAGTCTTGTCGTGGAATTGGTTTCAGCACTGATGTATGCAGAGAGAAGCTGGAGTGAGAGACCTCTCTAATCTCTCAAGGGCATCACAGTTGTGTGGAGAAGCATTACTGGAGAGAAGGTGTTAATTTATCTTTATTCTCCTAAAGCCTGTCAGCCGGGTGCTTTCAGGTTAACGTTTTTCTAAATGAAACCAAAAAAGAAAAAAGAAAATCCACTTTATCAACACATTCTTGTGGATTGTATCCTTCAAACAATCTAAGCTTACATCAACTGAACAATGCGTCAAAGATCTATTTGTTTTTCGTTTTTTTATGGTCCCATGCCTCTCCCCTTCTTCTGTGCTAAAATTCCACGGGTGTCATCTGCCCTCCAGCACCTCACGCAAGTGGGCATTCTTCGCGTGTGAGCCCAGACAACCTATTCCACCACGGGGGGCATCGCACTCAAGCCAGATCCTGTCCTCACCCACTTTCTACTCACTGCATCGAGATCGGGGACTAATTTCCCTTCTCTGTAGCCCAGGGGCCATTTGTAGCACCCTTCCTTCCAACTGAGATCAGCTAACTCGGATAATAGCAGCAGTCCATCTGTAAAGGCCTAAAACACCTTGTCGACCTTCCCATCTAGCACTCGGGCTTAAAGCACGGTACACAGGAAATTCGGGTGGGAAGGATCACATGCCTGTAACTCAGCCCATTCAATTTTCCGTTCATTAATCAGGTGGGCTCAATGAAATTCGTCCGATTTAACTGCATACACTTTACCCATGGAAGTGCGAAAGAGGAAAGTTTGCCCCCTTGTGTTCAAGAATGGATGAAGCAAGAGAAAGACATACTGAGTTGTTCAACTCACTGTGGAAGTGTTGCATGTACAACTGAATGAACGTACCGAATTTTTAAAAACTACAGGGACGAGTGGGACTGAGGAAAACTAAAATAGTTCCTCTTACCAGTACACTACAGGGTAATTATGCACCAAAATAGGCAGAGAAATCAATTAGCTTAAATACTGTACAGGTCACACAACAAACAAATCACCTGAAATGGCTTTGTAATTTATGTGCGTGGTGGTGTTGCGTTGGTCCTGATGTCTAGTTTCAGGGAGTTGGAGCTGCCAATATTCTTGTTTTGCTTGGTTCATTGGATTGTTTGTATGTTACATCAAATACTTGGGAAATAGCTTTTTAATCACTTGATTATTAATATTCTACAGCTGTAGCTCATTAAAACTTAATAGATGCAGGAAAGTGACAATAGCACCCCAGAGTACAGCCAATCGGAGGCTGCGTATGATTTAGTGGCACTATGATTATTCAGATACTTAATGGAGAATTGATTTTAAACATTTCAGTGGCTGGTTTCAAGGGAATTTTCGTATTTTAAAAAAATCTTCAGAAGAGGAAATTAAGCCGTAGATCATATTGAAGGTGAGTTAACAGCATTTACCATTTTAAACCATCCAAGACATTATCGCATTTGCCTGCATACAGTTATTACACTTCAAAACATAATTCACTGCATCAAACATTTTTGAAACATTTCACTATGATGAGGTAGAAAAGGAAAGGAAAAGAGGTTGCATTTATATAGCACCTTTCACGACCTCAGGATGTCCCAAAGGGCTTCACAGTCAATTAAGTACTTTTGAAGTGTAGTCACTGTTGTAATGTAGGAAAACACCAAATATTACTTTTTAAATTCTTGTTACCGTTATTGTGAGTTTATTTTAACCAGGAAACCATGCCTAAAGTGTAGGATAATACCAAGGATGAAAGAGGATGAATAAATCAAGAAGTTAGATGATTGGAATATTGAAAGGGAGTAAATAGGGGGAGAGAGATAGACGGAAGAAAACAGGATCTGGGACTATCTCAGGGCACTGAACATCATTTGAATTTAACAGTCTCTATGAAAGAGATACTGACTGTCCACTTTTTTTTTGGAAGATGTGGCCATAGGCACATTGATTTTATCTTTGTGACAGTTCGGAGATAGGTCATAGACTATGGGCCCAATTTTCCTCATCCTTAATGTCCGGCCTGCGCCAGTTTGTAGGGCATTAAGATGATGAAATTGGCGCAGAGACCCTGTGAACCGGGTCTCTGCCTTGCCCCTGCCCCTTCCCCTTGGTGCGCATTTGCAGGGGCATCGCGGGTGGGAGCATTAAATTTTATGTTAATGACATGGGAGCGATGTCAAAACGCCTCCTGAATCATTTTCCTGGCTTTCCGCCAGGTATCTGCCACGGGAAAGGACTACAGAGCGTAAAGTCCTCCGTATAAATCGAGAGCAATAAATGGATCTATTGTTCACCCAAATCTTGCCATCCCAGATTACTTTGCACCCAGTGTCTCCCTTCAGTGAGAGCTAACTTTTGTGTTGGGCACAAGAGCAAATGTCTGGAGAAGTCCCAGTCGCAACAGTGGAAACAGGCACATTGAGGAGAAGCCACTCAGCGATGAGGACTATCCATCTCTTCAAATGTGATGATGTTACTGAGGGCACAATTAATTGAAGCACAAGCATTTGGCATCACAGCCAGTTCAATGCAGACTTGATGCCCGTACTGTCACATTACTGTGTGGAGGCACAGAGCCAATGCCAATTACCTGCCCATATTGGAGGGACAGCCATCCCTGTGCCACTTAGTAGCTGGGTAAAGCGCACCGTTGGTGGAGGCCCAGGAGAAAGTTGCATAACTACCCTTTGTGGCACAAATGGTGCATGGCCTAGGGATACCTGGGGAAATGAGAAGCCCAGACTCTTATTTTTTTGAATTGATGTAACTGGGAACAATAATACTTCGATTGCACACTTCCATTCCACATGAAGTGTGGCTTTAAATGGAGGAGAACCCACCCAGCAACGAGGACCATCCATTTGGTAGGAGGCCAAGTGCTGCTTAGGCTCAGCTATTGGTCACAGGTGGTGTGTTACACAAGAAGGCCCAGGAAAGGGATGTAGAGAAATAGCTTAAAAAAAGACGGGCTCTCACTAAAAAAGAAGTAACATGTTAGCCTGAAGTGAAATGTATTGAACAAAACTGGTGTATTTTGTCAAGAAGCTCAAAATGGTTCGGTCAAGTTTGAATTTTGAATTCGATTCTGGCATCATTTCCAGGAACCATTAGTTTGGAACCATGCAGTGAAATAGTCCTTTCACGACTGGGACCTGGATTCAAATCCAGCCAGCAAATTGGTTCTCTTTAATGACCATTAAAGGTTTTAAGTAAGATGGATTTGGGAAGCCTAAATCTGGTTCTCAGTGGATATAAGTCCACAGCACTAAATTGCCCATAATTGCTGGGCAATTTTACTCGAGCCAAATGAATGGATAGTGTGACATTTCATTGTTTTTTTTTTGTACGTTGATGCAGTCCAGGTTGCTGTACTGAGCTTCGAGTTGCGACTGTATAAAAGAGTGCCACACTGTCATTAACTCCTGCTGTATCTGCCCCAAAGACTGACTGATGCTGTATCTGAGGGGAAGCACATTTGTTGCACTGCTACCCTGCCAGATCACTGAGCTCAAAGTGAACAAAGTATTTTTGATGTCTTTTAGTACATCTTCTTGGACTGGACTTAAACCCAGAGCTTCAGTAATGAAGGCAGTTATGCAGAGTACAGACTTAGCTTAATTTACACCAGCTGGTCCTGTATAATGAAAAATACTAAAGTCACACACAGTAAATTGAGTATGACAAAAGCTACATTAGTGTTATAGATCACATGAAGACTTGAATGGGGAGTGCCTTTCTGCCCAATTGATTCTCGTCCTCCCAGAATACCGATTCTGTAGAACGCCCCCTCTTCTTGTCTAGGTTACTGACATTTGACTAATTCACGTGTTGAGGGATGACTCCCAATGTCATCTCATAATTCAGTGAGGGTATCAGTGTTTCTAGGTGAGGCAGACAGATGTGTTGATTCACTCCCTGTGGCAGAAAGTATTCAAACACTGAAGAAAGGAAGGAGTGCAAGTGAAAAATGGAACATCTGCACTGAGCAGCCATTTTGAGGTCCGAGCTTTCTCTGAAATAGTTGCAGGTCAACTCAGAAGTCTCCGGAATGCTACTTTTTAAGGTTACCCAGATTGCTCGTTTGTAAAAGTGCTGCTCAGTATGGAACTGAGTCGCACAGACCAGGAGGGTCCTAGGTTCGATCCCCAGTCTATGCCAAGTTGGCTCATCTCAGCGGAGACATGTTAGGGGGTACTATAATTGGCCTTAGCACCCGGGCTAGAGAGAGGAAAATCAGCCAGGGTCCTGTAGCCTACTATTCAGTAGCCCCTTCTGGAAAGTTCACATGTGGTTGTTGGTCAAGATAAGATCAGACTCAGCTGTGATGCTCCTCACAATTGAATACCCTGCCAACATTCAACATGGAGACTCGCATATGACAAATGGACATTTAAACGAGGTACTGGAGGTGGCTCGCACCCATGGAACTGTACTCCAACACCTTCATGAGAGGAAGAGGGAATATATCTACAATATATATCTTCTATATGCATGCACTTCCTGTCCAGCTTCCTGCTGTCACGATTTGTGGTCACGCTTTGATGTGAGCATTTAATATTGAAGCTGCCTATGTAAACACTTAGAACTGAAACCCTGTATGTCAACAAGTAATGATGTAATAACAGGTTCTGGTCACTGGATGGTGCCGTGGAGCAAGTTCCTGTCGTTTCTCTCCCAACTCTGACACCATCTTGTATCTAAAAAAAACTTCTATTCATCAACTGATCATGGACAAGGTCACGGGAAACTCACTAGTATTTTAAAACATTTCAAATTAATGGTGTTCATCAGATTCATTGTGGAAGATAGGCTGTTAATGTTAAAAGAGTGATGCAAGAAACCTACTTCTGATTTTTTTGAGACTGGGCTTAAAATCTTGCTTCACTGGAACCATGTCTAGACACTTTGTGATCATATCATGATCAATATTGCTGTCCTGGTGTCTTTCAGGTTTGTTCACTGTCAAATTGGCTGCCTCACAATTCTGCTTTGTGCTGTAGGATTACAATGTGCAGTTTAATCCTGGTAAATGCTTAACTTGTTTGCCAAGAAACGTTATGCTTGAATCAGAATTGTGAATGAATCTGGATTTCTATAAAGCAGAGATAAAAAGGCAATTTGCTAATCAATCTGCCATAGCCAATTTAATCATTCATTTCAATCCAACCAACATGAGCAGCAAACATTGAACAAAACATCTGTTTGTACAAAATCATCAGATTTCGAAAACATGCTGCTTCAATGTGATGAATAGGAACAACGAGAGGATTTTGGAGCATTTTGTGCCAGTATCGGGGTTTAAATCGGACCTGAATTCCGAACAGTGGTATTGAAAAGAAGTGGCTTGGTATGCAGGGGTTCTACACAATGGGGATTGAAAGAATTGTGTTTCAGTGTTGGAATGATATACAATGGTAGTGAATAAGGAGTGGTTTGAAATACTGGAGTTCTACCACAATGGGAGTGAGTCAGGAGTGGCTTGGTCTGTTGTAATTTGACTCTTATGTGAGTGAATGGAAAGTGATTTGTTCAGTTGTGACCTTGCACAATCAGGCGCAGTATCAAGTGGGATCATACATCATTGGTAATGTGAGTGATTGAGGACTAGTTGGGTACATTGTGAGGCTATACAATGGGAATTATGGGAAATACTTGACTCTTTTGAGATTCCATGCACAGATGAGCATTATGTGAACACTGTGCTATAGGTGTCAGCTGTGGCTCAATTGGTAGCACTCCTACCCCTGACTCAGAAGGTTGTTGGTTCAAGTCTTACTCCAGAGACTTGAGTACAAAATTTAGGCTGATACTTCAATGCAGCATCAAGGGAATGCTGCACTCTTGGAGATGCTGTCTTTTGGATGTGACATTAAACCAAGCCCCGTCTGTCCTCTCAGGTGGATGTAAAAGATCCCATGGCACTCTTTGAAGAAGAGCAGGGGAGTTCTCCTCAGTGTTCTGGCCAATATTTATCCCTCAACCAGCATCACTAAAAAAACAGATTATCTGGTCATTTATCACATTGCTGTTTGTGGGACCTTGCTGTGCGCAAATTAGCTGCCACGTCTCCTACATTACAACAGTGACTACACTTGAAAAAGTACTTCATTGGCTGTAAAGCGCATTGGGACGTCCTGAGGCACGATATAAATGCACGTTCTTTCTTTCTTATAAGGAGATCATCCTGGCCTTGGGGGAGTACAAAGAAGGACAACTAAGTTAATAAAATGGGATTAGACATCTGAATTATCAGAAAAGGCTAAGTGTACTAGGGGTGTTTACATTGGAAACAGACTGGTTCGAGGTGACCTTATTGAGGTATTTGAGATCTTCGAAGGGATAGATAAACTGGATCCCTGAATGATCAATATTAACACAAGCTCGAGGACAAGGGGATAGTGGACTGGGGTTCAAACTTAGATGAGAAAAGGTTAACACCAGAACTTCTTAACACATAGAATGGTAAACATGGAAAAACCTACTTAGGGAGGTAATAAAAGCAGAGGATTTCACGAGGGTGGGAGATACATTTTGGTTGGCAGGGCGGTTGGAGAGTATCAGAGGTAAAGTGGGGTACAAGGTCTCTGATGTTGGGATTCACCTGATGGGTGGAGGTGGTTGATTCCAGTCCTGTTCCTAAGGAAATTAGGACATGGCAGGGAAGGAGGGAGGCGTTTATATGTGTCTGATGATGCATTGTGGGTAACCATGGTCTCCTGGAACTTGATCACCTTACAACAATGTATATTAACAACATTTATATAGTGCCTTTAATGTAGTAAAACATCCCAAGGCGCTTCACAGGAGCGATTATCAAACAAAATTTGACACTGAGCCACATGAGGAGATATAAGGACAGGTGACCTCGGTCAAAGAGGTAGGTTTTAAGGAGCGTCTTAAAGGAGGAGAGAGAGTAGAGAGGTTTAGGGAGGGAATTCCAGAGCTTAGGGCCCAGGCAGCTGAAGGCACGGCCGCCAATGGTGGAGCGATGGAAGTCCTTAGGGAGTTGAAAGACAATTTCCCAGCGCTTTTCTTGGATTGGTCACAAGTTTCTTTTCTCTCTTTTTGTCCCCCCTCCCCAAGGAGTTAGTGTTACTAGTGGTTGGGGAGGGTGAGGCACGAGGTTACAACGTCTAATACACAGAGTGAGCATTGATGGGCCTGATGGCCTTTTCCTGCCTTTTTATGTTTTTCTTAGCTTTCATATCTGTTGATTTGCCATCAACAGTCTTTATAGTTTTTAGTGTAGGAAATGGCAGATTTGCACCAGACGTCCATTCATTTTAATTTCATTTAATGTGCCACTTATATTTTACTGGGAAGACTTACCGGAATGCACTTTATTTTTCAAAACGATGGTGCATTTTTGTCAGTAACAGGATTGCATTTTCACATATTGCTTGATGCATTAATATCCTTTAAGGAATATTTAAGTGTACTCAGCATTTCATGTGTCACCTTTAAAACACTAAGCTCCTGTAAGGTAATATATTAAAATCTGTATTATAAATTGAATGCACTTAGTGATTGCAGGTTCCGCTGCCAGCGTATATAAACAAGCAGGTCACTGATTCATACAGCCCTGTATGAGGGAAGCATAATTAAACTATAAATCCCATTAAATATTGTTGTGTTGTAGCTGCTTTTTGATGTTCTCACACAGATATCAGGAGAAATGTTTTTACTTAAATAGTGATAGATGTCTGCAATAATCTAGCATGTCAAGTGATAGAGGCCAAAGCATTCAGGTTATTTAGAGTGAAACTGGATGTGGCCAGGTTGGGAAAGTTTTCCAACTTTTCATTGAAACCCGTTGCAAGTACTGACACGTTCCCAGGGACCCTCTGTAAATATTCACACCCTCCCAGAGACCCTCTGCAAATATTGGCGCACACACCCAGGTTCCCTCTGCAAATATTGTCACACTCCCAGGGACCCCTGCAAATAGTGACACACTCCCAGGGACCCCTGCAAATAGTGACACACTCCCAGGGACCCCTGCAAATAGTGACACACTCCCAGGGACCCCTGCAAATAGTGACACACTCCCAGGGACCCCTGCACATAGTGACACACTCGCAGAGACCCTCTGCAAATAGTGACACACTCGCAGAGACCCTCTGCAAATAGTGACACACTCGCAGAGACCCTCTGCAAATAGTGACACACTCGCAGAGACCCTCTGCAAATAGTGACACACTCGCAGAGACCCTCTGCAAATAGTGACACACTCGCAGAGACCCTCTGCAAATAGTGACACACTCGCAGAGACCCTCTGCAAATAGTGACACACTCGCAGAGACCCTCTATAAATATTCACACCCTCCCAGAGACCCTCTGCAAATAGTGACACACTCGCAGAGACCCTCTGCAAATAGTGACACACTCGCAGAGACCCTCTGTAAATATTCACACCCTCCCAGAGACCCTCTGCAAATATTGGCACACACACCCAGGTTCCCTCTGCAAATAGTGACACACTCCCAGGGACCCCTGCAAATAGTGACACACTCCCAGGGACCCCTGCAAATAGTGACACACTCCCAGGGACCCCTGCAAATAGTGACACACTCCCAGGGACCCCTGCAAATAGTGACACACTCCCAGGGACCCCTGCAAATAGTGACACACTCCCAGGGACCCCTGCAAATAGTGACACACTCCCAGGGACCCCTGCAAATAGTGACACACTCCCAGGGACCCCTGCAAATAGTGACACACTCCCAGGGACCCCCTGCAAATATTGACACACTCACTGGGACCCCCTGCAAATAGTGACACATTCCCAGGTTCCCTCTGCAAATATTGACACATTCCTAGGGACCCCCTGCAAATAGTGACACACTCCCAGGGACCCCTGCAAATAGTGACACACTCCCAGGGACCCCCTGCAAATATTGACACACTCACTGGGACCCCCTGCAAATATTGACACACTCACTGGGACCCCCTGCAAATAATGACACATTCCCAAGTTCCCTCTGCAAATATTGACACATTCCCAGGGACCCCCTGCAAATATTGACACATTCCCAGGGACCCCCTGCAAATATTGACACATTCCCAGGGACCCCCTGCAAATATTGACACACTCACTGGGACCCCCTGCAAATATTGACACACTCACTGGGACCCCCTACAGATCTTGACACACTCAGAGAGGACAACCTGTGTTAACTTCAGAAAGGTAGTGCCAGACACCCAAAGGAAAGCATTGTTTTCGTCGCAGAAAATGTTTTTTTTATTGGCACACAGCAACAGAAATAATGTCCGAGTAAGTAAACGGATACAGAAAAGTACAGAATACTGATGTACAGAAATCGGAGGGCCTCTGGGATTCCCTTGTAGACTCCCTCGGATCTGGCGACTGCCATTTGAAAGCCGATTCTCTGGAGGGATGAACTTTTCCGGCCCGAATAACCTGGCTTTTATTATGTTCCAACTAATTTGAACTGAGCTAATTATTTACTGCAGTCATGCAACATTCTGCAAGTCCAAGATGGCAAAGGGTCAAAATTAATGTACGGCGGGTCCAGTGTTAATGTCGCATGTCTCTCTCAGTAATCGTCAAATTGGGAACATCATTTTCTGCATTTATCAAAACAGCCATATATTCTATGCATCACTGTAGACGACTGCCTGGGATACTCTGCAGCTACAGGTACAGAGACAGCAGTAATGTATGTAGTTGTCTACAGATTAGTAAAGGATATGATCTTTACTAATGGAGATAATTGCAGTTATTGGGTAAACCACAGCTGAAACATGGTACATTAGCTTTGCACTGTCTGAGGTGGGTCACTGCATGTTCACTCCTTTCGGAATGTGTTTTATATCCACATTTCTCAATATCTCTGACTTGTGGAGGAGGAACTGTATCAGTCAATCCTTCTGTCCCATTTCACCTTAACATTTTCTCTCCTGCATCTCCACTATCCAGTTATATCTGAAAGGTGGGATGCTGAAGACCCTTGGCATTGCCCTCTCCCCTCTCAGATTCACCAGAATGATTCCAGGGCTTATAGAGTTAAATTATGAGGACCAGTTGCATTTACTTGGCTTTATTATTGCTTTAAAGTCCACTCGCTTTCTTTCCCTCTCTTTATTCCTCTTTGTCTCTATTTCACCCTATTTCCTTCTCCGCCGTTCGCTCTGCTTCTTCCTCTATCTTTTTCTTTCATTGGTTAAGGAGTTAAGCCATTGGGCACAACGTTCAGGAGGTCCCAGATGTGACATTGACATCGCCGTGACATTAGCGGATTGACGTTACAGCAATTTGCGGCGCAAATATAGTGCGGTCACTGGCGTGCACAAAATATCCAATTAACATCGTGCGCTGCCAAACCCGCCATTGCGGCAATTTCTGGCCCATTATAATGGATTTCACTCCACAAGCTATTGTATGCTCAGATACTGCAGTCAACGTAGGGGAAGGGCTGTTGTGGAGATGGGACATCCATCACACTACACATATGGCCATGAGTCAATAAACTGAGCACATTTGTCATTAGGAGATTTCTCTGGATAAACAACTTATTATTACACTTCAAGGAGAGCAATACTGCGACTGTTTTTATGGAGACTGTTAACCTCTGATACAAGGCACATTGAGTTTAGAAATTAGCCCAGAGTTTAAAACAGAATGCCAAATGCTGTTATTTATGAATGCTCTCGGGCCTGCATAACCTGATAACATGTTGAATTATGGTGTATGTGAAGAAAGGAAAGAGTCTCCATACTCGTATTGATATCGATTAGATTCTGGTGAGGACCTCCAGCGACTGGCACATCACCTCAATGGTGAAGGTTGACAAAGTCTTAGGTATCGCGTTTTTAAAAAAATTAGCGTATTTTGCACTCTTCATGTGAGGGTGCCACTATTAGCATCAGGTACTCCGAGTTCACCATTTAACCATGCGAGGGTGCCAGTATTAGTATAAGTACTTCCAGTTCACCATTTAACCATGTGAGGATGCCAGTATTAGAACAAGTACTCCTCGTTCACCTTTTAACCGTGTGAGGGTGCCAGTGTTAGTATAAGTACTTCCAGTTCACCATTTAACCGTGTGAGGGTGCCAGTGTTAGTACAAGTACTCCTAGTTCACCTTTTAACCGTGTGAGGGTGCCAGTGTTAGTACAAGTACTCCTAGTTCACCTTTTAACCGTGTGAGGGTGCCAGTGTTAGTACAAGTACTCCTAGTTCACCTTTTAACCGTGTGAGGGTGCCTGTGTTAGTACAAGTACTCCTAGTTCACCTTTTAACCGTGTGAGGGTGCCAGTGTTAGTACAAGTACTCCTAGTTCACCTTTTAACCGTGTGAGGGTGCCTGTGTTAGTACAAGTACTCCGAGTTCACCACTTATTAGCAGTAGGGTAAAGCAACACCACACTACTCTCCATCCCAACCTGAGAGGAGCATTGATGGGGTAGTGTTGCTATCGTTTTAGCCTACCACTAATAAATGGTTAACTAGGAGTACTCAATGCTAATACCATGCTAATTGCCATTTCTCACAGATGTCATACTTGTCATCTCTCTGACTGAGGCTGACAATTTAATGCTGAATTTTGAGCAAATTTGTTCTATTGATTCACGTCCAGTAGGAACCAGAGACTGCCCAACTGTTCAAAGGCTGATATTTGTAGGGACTTCCTTATTTCCTGTGATTCTTGGACACTGGACGAATAGAATCATAGAAAAGTTACGGCACAGAAGGAGGCCATTCGGCCCATCGTGTCTGCGCCGGCTGAGAAACGAGCCACCCAGCCTAATCCCACTTTCCCGCATTTGGTCTGTAGCCCTGCAGGTCACAGCTCTTCAGGTGCATATCCAGGTATTTGTAAATGTGATGAGGGTTTCTGCCTCTACCACCCTTTCAGGCAGTGAGTTCCAGACCCCCACCACCCTCTGGGAAAAAAAAATTCCTAATTTCCACTCTAATCCTTCCACCAATCACTTTAAATCTATGCCCCCTGATTATTGACCCCTCCGCTAAGGGAACTAGGTCCTTCCTATCCACTCTTATCCAGGCCCCTCATAATTTTGTACACCTCATTCAAATCACCCCTCAGCCTCCTCTATTCCGAGGAAAACAACCCCAGCATTTCCAATCTGTCATCATAGCTAAAATTCTCCAGTCCTGGCGACATCCTCGTAAATCTCCTCTGCACCCTCTCGAGTGCAATTACATCCTTCCTGTAATGTGGTGACCAGAACTGTGCGCAGTATTGAAGCTGTGGCCTAACTAGTGTTTTATACAGTTCCTGCATAACATCCCTGCTCTTATATTCTATGCCTATGAATAGTCAAGCAAAGAAAGTCACCCTCACTCACGGTAGTCTCGTTAATCAAAAGTAATTATTTAATGATGTCATCATTCATACGAGCATTCATGAAGCAAAATCAAACTATACAAATGACTTTCCTTTATAAAATCCCGTTATACACTTAATAATTCACAATGTTATTATGTAATGACTTAACTATTCATACACACATCAGGCAAATCATTAATACATATCTAACCTTTAAACCAAGGCTTTTGCTCATCGGGCCTGAAGGGTGATCAGCTCTTCAGAACTTGAGGTCCACCTCTTCTTGCGTGATGTTTGACTGCAGTGTGCGGTCCTTGTGACTGCCGGGTGGTGAAGAGGCTGTTCTTCTCTCAAAGTCCTCTTTTTATATTGTTTTTTTACCAATAGGGCGTAGGATTGGGGAGGGTCATTCTTTTTATCCAATCGCTCTCTGTTGCTATGCCTCAATCATTAATATACCCCAATGATTGACAGTTTAGGCTTTTATCATGTGACCGGAGACCCTTTGATGTAGAAAAGACCATGTGCTCGAACCATGGATTGTAAAAGGCCCCTTTACTGTCTTTGTTTAAGGCCTTTCATGTAGAGGTAGCCCCTTACATTTCTACACCCAGACATTCTTAATGGTCCTTACGTCTCCAATTTTGATTGCTTCAAATCCATTCCGTATACCATTTGACCATATGCCGGGTGCAACACTATTTGATGTTTTACAAATCCCGGTTCTTTTGAACAGATTACCAGGTACAAATGAGAGGCCCATGCTTTTTTCACACCTATAATTGCTTTCCCGATCCGAAGCCTTTGATGTATGTCTTTGTCGCCTTTTCTTACATTACCCCCCTGCTGTGTTGAAAAGCTTGTGTTTCCAAAAGCCCATGTGTTTTGAAAGCCTGACAAAGCTTTAAGCTCAATATTATCCATCCAGCTTATTTATTTAATAATCTAGATATCTATCCGCAGTACAATGTCTTCGATCCCGAAATTCAGACTTCTCCAATGCCAACAGTGTCATTGAGGGAAAAACAGGATCTGCGAGAACACAGTTTACCACATTACTGTGTTTGCAGGTTTTCAAATGTCTTTGTTTAAAAGGGGTACAGTTAACCCTTTCCTTCAAATGTCTTTTGTAAAAGGAGTTTTGAACCCTACATATTGATACAAAGCCTCCGATCCAAAAGCCCCAGACTTCAACTATAAAGCTAACCATTGCTCTTTCCCAGTGGTATCAGGCCTACATCAAGATAAAATCTGTCCCTCAAAAGAAATTTACTTAATCCTATAATCCCCTGCCAGGAAGCCCTGATCAGGATGACTGAAATACAAATACAGTACAGGGTTGAAAGTACACCATGGGAGTTTTTCTTTGAATGTGTTGTGTTTATGTTGAGGCCATGTCAGGGATTCGGACAAAATATTACGTTGTTTCCCACCAGCAAGATAGATGTTCTCAACATTGCTGTTCTTGTGAACCAATTCTAGTGCAAACTTTGTGTCTGTGAAGTGGTTGCAGCTTTATATCGACACCAATGGGTAAATTGATGCTTGGAGATAGGGCCACAACATTGTACACTGATTCTCTGGCCTCTGCTGCCTGCAAGTTGGGAGCACAGGATGGGTAAATGTTTCCTATAATCTGCAGTGCTGCTCGGCTGTGGAGTCTCTCTGTTGACAGCACTCTGCATCTCAAAGTTGTTTTGAACCTCACTAACTCTAGTCGGTTTTCTTTTGTCATTCGACGCTGGATTCCCAGAAAGAAGAAAGTGGGGAGCAAGTCAGTACTTTAGCACTATAGTGGCTCATCCAATTAGGTTGAAAGTACAGCACTGAGGAAAAACAATTTCAAGAGGACAGCTTTCCTGCTGTTGCTATTTATTCTCTCTTCTGCTCACTGCCTATCATTTGCCGTGAAAGATGAACCTTGCCAGGAATGAATAGCCATTGTCTACGTTTCGTGCTCATTTGCTAAGAATGTTAGAAACCCCTCTGTGCTACAGCTAAATGTTGTAATATTTTAGATACAGACTTGCAGTGAGAGTGAAGCTGGGACTTGGGAAATGGAAATGGATGTGGTAAGTATAGAGTGTGAGAAGGAGCAAGGAGATAGGGGTGTACAAGATTGGGGTGTATCAGAAAGTGAGCAGTGCAAATGTTTCTGAAGATCCACAGTTATTGTCTCTCTTTGTGCTTGGTCCATACAACACTCTCGGGATTATCGCCCTACTGCAGCTTGGGTCCCACTTAGTGGGGATAAAGAAATAGAGCCGGGAATTGTCCCAGTGTCCTGGCCAACATTCCTCCCTCAACCAACACCACCCAAAGCAGATGAACTGGTTATTCATCTCATTGCTGTTTGTGGGATCTTACTGCATACTACTTGGCTGCTTCAATTGCCTACATAACAATCACCGTGCTCGAAAGACTGAACAGGCTGGGGCTCTTTTCTCCAGAAAATAGTAGGCTGAGAGGTGACCTAATCGAGGTCTTTAAAATTAAGAAAGGGTTTGATAGGGTAGACGTAGAGAAGATGTTTCCACTTGTGGGGGAGACCAGAACTACGGGCCACAAATATAAGATAGTCACTAATAAATACAATAGGGAATTCAGGAGAAATTTCTTTACCCAGAGAGTGATTGGAATGTAAAACTCACAAGGAGGTGAATAGCATAGATGCTTTTCAGGGGATGCTACATAAGTACATGAGGGAGAAAGGAATAGAAGGATATGTTGATAGGATTAGATGAAGTAAGGTGGGAGAAGGCTCCTGTGGAGCATAAACACTGACATAGACCAGTTGGACTCAATAGCCTGTTTCTGTGCTGTAAATTCAATGTAATTCTATGTAAAGTAATTCATAGTATATAAAGTACTTTGAGATGTTTCTGAGAGATGTGATAAGGTGTTGCATCTTTAAAACAAGAATGCACTGTGATGAGTGATGTTATAATGGGGTAAGAATTATGTTCATTTTGTATTAGAGAACAAAAGACATAAAATTGTACAGGAACTTACTAGCAAAGGCGTAGCTGCAGATTGTAGGCAGGCCCAGACTGCCCTGAACAAGTCTTGGGCACGGAGTTTACTCTGTCCCATAAGGGTGGCACCCTGCCCTGTAAGGGTCCATGCCTCATAATAGCAGCATCTGCATAATACTGAGAATAACGGACGAGGAGGGACAAGGGCATCCACAGAAAGTAAGAGAAAGAGAGAGCAGAGAGAATTACCAGTGTGTGGGGGAAGGTCACATTTCACTGGTGGGTCTGCCACACATCTGCTTTTGACTTAAAGTCTGTTTTTTTTGAGTAGACTATCTTGAAAATGCAAAGTGGACCCTCAAAGTCTGATTTTTTTAAAGCATTTTTCACTTATTTTTGTATCTTATGATCTGGAGGTGTTAGTTATAAAACTGACTAAGAATCTCAATGAATCTTCAGCGGTAGAAGATGAAACATAGGAGCTCAAGTCATGATCCCAACTCTGTCATGCTCTCAACTCTAAAAGGCCCCTAAAAGGCCCAGCCTCCCCTCCCTCGCCGTCTGGTTTTGGACTAGGCAAAAGACGGCACCCCTACTGAGCTGGGAGTAGCAGAGGGAAAGTACCAGAGCTAGAAATGGAAGGCATAATACCCTGGAAGACATATGCCCCTCCGTGATCTCTGTGCTCCTAAAATTCTGGCCTCTTGCGCATCCCTGATTTTAATCGCCCCACCATTGGCGGCCGTGCCTTCAGCTGCCTAGGCCCTAAGCTCTGGAATTCCCTCCTTAAACCTCTTTACCTCTCTTTCCTCCTTTAAAACCTACCTCTTTGACCAAGCTTTTGGTCACCTGACCTAATATGTCCTTGTGTCAAATTTTGTCTGATTACCCACCTATGAAGCCCCTTGGGACGTTAAAGGTTCTATATAAATGCAAATTATTGTTCGGCAAAAAATAAACAAGATAAGCATAGCTGGGAGAAATGGTCCTCAGCACCCAACAAATTTACTTCTTGAAAATATGAAATCTCTTCAAATTGGATGCAGTTTATTAAGCATGGAGATACTTCAAAGTAAAGTTCATCATTTTGCAAAGCAGGCCGGAATTTAAATAAACTGCAGAATCTTTGCTGATGTCCTGCAGGGATTGTTTTGTACTGAGTTTGTATACAGCCTCCCACTCTGTGAAGCTGCTGTCTCAAGAGACTTCAGAGATTCTGTTCAAGCTCATCTTGACAAGTCTTCAGAGCGAGAAGGTCGTAGGTCAGGCTTCCTGTTTTCAATGGGAAGAGCAGATTTGGTCTGCGACAAGTGATCTTAATCATACTGTCTGAGGCTGGCATGATTTTCAAATTGCTTGACTTTTCTTATTGCATAATGGACTGCTGGAGCAGATTTCAAACTATTCCCATTTTCCTAAGGGAATTAGTCATTATTAATTATTATTGGCAGGAATGTATTTGTGACTCTGTGAAGTGTCCAATTTATTCGATGCCCTGTGTCTTCCATCCTCATTTGGTTTCATAATATTTATTATTTTAAAGTACATTTCAGAGACTGGGTACAGTTCAGCTCAAACAGAGATAGTGCTCAGTTTCCTCTTTCTGATGCCCTTTCTGATATTGGATGAGAGTGTATACGATGGCAGACTTGCTTTCAATCCCATTCCCAGTGGGTACTAGCAGCGCAAAAGGTCTTTTGAAATTGGCACTGAACTTGCTTCTGAGAGGTCAGGCCCAGGCACGCGATGGGAAATCAAGAGATGCTAGGCCTGTAGAGGGTGCTCTTCAGTGACAACACCGAAGGTTGTTGTTTTATTAGTTTTCACAGGGAGCCTCACCCACGGGCAGTGCGAGTTGGAAATTCGGACGCAGACTGTCACTGGACTCATTACCCAGCCCCTCCACCACTGGCGCACTGTGGCTGCAGTACATACCATCTGCAGGACACACAGCAGCAAATTACCAAGCTTACTTTGGCAGCATCTCCCAGACCCATGGGGAGCCAATTTTAACCTAACCCGCCCATCGGGAAACTGATGGGATCAGGTGCAATGCTGGTTTTACACCCTACCCGATTTTACTCTCTGTTTTTTTCTCTCTCTCTGTCCTGCTTTCAGGACTCTCAGTCTCTCTCTCCGTGTCTCTCTCCGTGTTCTCAGGACTCTCCTTCTCTCTATCTGTTTTTCTCTCTCTCTATCTTGCTCTCAGGACTCTCTCCCTCTCTGTGCTAATCTCAGGACAATCACAGTGTAAATATATCCGTGCCAACATGGCCATCCTGTGGTGCACTATCACAGTGTAAATGTATCCGTGCCAACACGGCCATCCTGTGGTGCACTATCACAGTGTGAATGTATCCGTGCCAACACGGCCATCCTGTGGTGCACTATCACAGTGTGAATGTATCCGTGCCAACACTGCCATCCTGTGGTGCACTATCACAGTGTAAATGTATCCGTGCCAACACGGCCATCCTGTGGTGCACTATCACAGTGTAAATGTATCCGTGCCAACACTGCCATCCTGTGGTGCACTATCACAGTGTAAATTTATCCGTGCCAACACTGCCATCCTGTGGTGCACTATCACCGTGTGAATTTATCCGTGCCAACACGGCCATCCTGTGGTGCACTATCACAGTGTGAATGTATCCGTGCCAACACGGCCATCCTGTGGTGCACTATCACAGTGTAAATGTATCCGTGCCAACACGGCCATCCTGTGGTGCACTATCACAGTGTAAATTTATCCGTGCCAACACTGCCATCCTGTGGTGCACTATCACAGTGTGAATGTATCCGTGCCAACACTGCCATCCTGTGGTGCACTATCACCATGTGAATTTATCCGCGCCAACACTGCCATCCTGTGGTGCACTATCACAGTGTGAATGTATCCGTGCCAACACGGCCATCCTGTGGTGCACTATCACCGTGTAAATGTATCCGTGCCAACACGACCATCCTGTGGTGCACTATCACAGTGTAAATGTATCCGTGCCAACACGGCCATCCTGTGGTGCACTATCACAGTGTAAATGTATCTGTGCCAACACGGCCATCCTGTGGTGCACTATCACAGTGTAAATGTATCCGTGCCAACACGGCCATCCTGTGGTGCACTATCACAGTGTAAATGTATCCGTGCCAACACGGCCATCCTGTGGTGCACTATCACAGTGTGAATGTATCCGTGCCAACACTGCCATCCTGTGGTACACTATCACAGTGTGAATGTATCCGTGCCAACACGGCCATCCTGTGGTGCACTATCACAGTGTGAATGTATCCGTGCCAACACTGCCATCCTGTGGTGCACTATCACAGTGTGAATGTATCCGTGCCAACACTGCCATCCTGTGGTGCACTATCACCGTGTAAATGTATCCATGCCAACACTGCCATCCTGTGGTGCACTATCACAGTGTGAATGTATCCGTGCCAACACTGCCATCCTGTGGTGCACTATCACCGTGTAAATTTATCCATGCCAACACTGCCATCCTGTGGTGCACTGTTACCGTGTAAATTTATCCATGCCAACACTGCCATCCTGTGGTGCACTATCACCGTGTAAATTTATCCATGCCAACACTGCCATCCTGTGGTGCACTATCACCGTGTAAATTTATCCATGCCAACACTGCCATCCTGTGGTGCACTATTACCGTGTAAATTTATCCGTGCCAACACTGCCATCCTGTGGTGGACTCACACAAATGCTTTCCTTGTCAGTCATACCTCATTTCCAGTACAATATTTTTTCACCAATCTTTTTAAAGAAAAGCTTCTTTTCCGTTTAGTTGGGACCTGAATACAAAATATCTTTTTAAAATGGAAACAAAGGGCTTTTGTGATGAAAGGATGAGGCAGGACAGCCCTCAATGCAGACTTCCCCAGTATAATTTTACAGTTCAATAAGAAGAAAATCCCAAGTTGGGAGAGCTGCTCCACAGACTAGTCAAGCAACAGCCATACACATAGTCAAACACACATAATCATCTAGATCAGCCAACATCCAACTCCTGCATCACCATCCTTAGGTACGCCCTGTCCCACCGGCAGTACAGATCCACTGGAAATTGGGGCACGATAATATGCAGTTGAGTGGGAGTTCTCAACATTGACTCCGTGAAGTCTCATGGCTTCAGGTCAAGCAAGGTCGAGGCAACCTCCTGTTGATCACCACTGACTGCCCTCCCTCAGTACTGCTCCATGTTAAGCACCACTTGGAGGAAGCACTGAGGGTAGCAAGGGCACAGAATGTACTCTGGGTGGGGGACTTCAGTGTCCATCACCAAGAGTGGCTCGGTAGTACCAACACTTACGGAGCTGGCCAAGTCCTGAAGGACATAGCTGCCGGACTGGGCCTGCGTTAGATGGTGAGGGAACCAACACAAAGAAGCAAACGATTTGACCTCACATTACCAACCAGCAGTCGCAAATACATTTCTCCATGATTATATTGACAGAAGTGACCACCGCACAGTCCATGTGAAGACAAAGTCTCATCTCCACTGTGGGGACATCCTCCATCGTATAGTGTAGCACTACCACTGTAATAAGTGCGACGGACTAAGGACAGATCTAGCAGTCAAAAACTGGGCATCCATGAGGCATTGTGGACCATCAGCAGCAGCAAAATTGTATTCCAGCACAATCTGTAACCTCATGGCCTGGCACATTCCTCACTCCTTGATCACCATTAAACCAGGTTCAGTGCAGAGAATAGAAGGGTGTACCAGGAGCAGCACCAGGCATACCTTAGAACGGGGTACCAGCCTTGTGAAGCTATTACCCTGGGATACCTGCAAACTAAACATTAAAAGCAGCAGGCTATAGACAGAGCTAATCGGTCCTACAAGCTACGGATCAGAGCAAAGCTCTGTAACCCTACCATGTTCAGTTGAGAATGGTGGTGGACAACCAGGCAACTAACAGGAGGAAGAGGCTCCATGAACATTCCCATCCTCAAACTCGAGTATAAGAAACAAGGTTTGCAAGTGTCTTCAGCTAAAATTTCCAGGTGAATGATCCTACTGTATTCCTCCTGAGCTCCCTATCATCAGAGAAGCCAATTCAATCATCAGAGAAGCCAATTCAATTCACTCCACCTGACATTAAGGAGAGGCTGGACACAGCAAAGGCTATGGTCACTGACAACGTCCTGGCTGTAGTGCTAAAGACCTATGCATCAGAGCTAGCCGCTGCCCTCGCCAAACTGTTTCAGTACACCTATCACACTGGCATCTACCCGATAATGTGGAAGATTGCCCAGGTATGTCCTATCCACAAAAAAAGACAGGCTAAATCTAACCCCGCCAATTACTGACCTATCAGCCTCCTCTCAATCATCAGGAAAGCAATGGACGGAGTCATTAATAGTGTCGTCAAGCAACACTTATTCACCGATAACCTGCGCAGCGACGCACTTAGATGTGTAGTGAGGACAGGATGGGGCTCAGATGTGATGCCCTCCACAGTCAAAGAGCCTGTGGGCAGTCATGTCCCAATTCACACCTGAAGAATGTCCAATTAGGCAAGGTACTGGAGGCCTGTGATTCATGCGAGCCTGCCCAGCATGAGTAAACATCTTCAGAACTGGAGGGGAGAAAATTGGGTGGGCAGGTGCGAGCAAGGGAGGGGTGCAAAGACCAGATGCCAGCCTTGAAAGATCAGCCCAAAGCTCCTCTCTTCAAGATTAATTAAAGATTATCCAAGTCTTGATCATATTCCCACCATGACTGTTAGGTCCTGTCCTCCTCTTTAGATTTATTTGTCTTACTTTAACGTCAATAAAAACATAAGAACATGAGAAATAGGAGCAGGAGTAGGCCATTCGGCCCCTCGAGCCTGCTCCGCCATTCAATAAGATCATGGTTGATCTTCTACCTCCAATCCACTTTCCCGCCCGATCCCCATATCCCTTGATTCCCTTAGTGTCCGAAAATCTATCGATCACAATGGATTAGTACATCAAAGAGAATAAGGCAACATTAACCACAGAGCAGTGTTTGGCCACAGATTGGAAATGGGTCTCATAAATGTTTATGAAACTTTTTTTTACTTGGCCGTACAAACACATTTTATTAAAGCCATAAATTAATATTTTAAGATATATCTGAAGGCAACAACAACAAAAAAAATCAGACATTGCTTTTCTTGAGGTCCAGGTTTCCAGCTGAGACTTTCCCAGATGTTAAACGATGCTGTAAATCTTGCCATGCCCTTGGAAATAGTTCCCACTGGAGCCGGAGCTTATACTGCAGTAAAAGAGTTACAGCTACAGAAGCTCTATTTTCTCATGTTAGGGTAATGCATCAAGAATCCGAGCAGGCAAAAGATTTGATAGCTGCCTCTTCTCAACAGTCCCGTCTGTGGTTAATGTTTGGACTGAATTAGATGGCCTTGCAGATCGGAAAGATGAATTCATAACTGTACGAGAGTCTTATCTTCAGGGACCCTGTTAAAAATCAGTTATGAAGATGTTTGATTTTTAGAAACTTGTGTCTATTTTTTGGCATATTTGTAGTTAAAAACTAAGTACAGCTGAATCCATCAGGGGAACCAAGTTGCAAAATCCACTCAAGCTGACAGGTGATTTAATTCATATTCCCTCACTCATTATTTCATTGTTGCACCACTTCTGCAAAAGTGAGGGGGGGGAACGCGAGGGGTGGGGGTGCATGGGTGAGAGAGGCCACCAATTTAACCCTGGCTGATAACTCTCCTGAACCAGCTGCAGGGAGGTGTACAAGAATTTAGCCTCTCCGTCTCGAGAGCTACCTCAATTTCACACTGCATCTCCCTTCAGCTCTGTTCCCAAACTGCTACTTAATTCCTTGTTGCACTTATCTGTGAATTATATAATTATTACATCACATAGTCAGTCAGTTTACTCCAGGCTCCACTTGCACTTGTAAGGGAGTCCAAAACTAGGGGCCATAAATATAAGATCATCACTAATAAATCCAATAAAGAATTCAGGAGAAATGTCTTTACCCAGAGAGTGGTTAGAATGTAGAATGCACTACCACGTGGAGTAGATGAGGCGAATATCATAGATGCATTTAAGGGGAAGCTAGATAAACACATGAGGGAGAAAGGAATAGAAGGATATGTTGATAAGGTTAGATGAAGTTAGTAGAGTGGGAGGAGGCTCGTGTGGAGCATAAACCCAGATGGCCTCTTTCTGTGCTGTAAAATTCTATATAATTGCTTCTCACGTGCCTTGATGTCGTCTGACGGCCATTCTGTGGGAGCTCATTCAGACAAGACAGAGCAGATGGACATGAGGCACATATCGTAGAACCAAACAGGGAACCAAATACACCAAGAACTTGGGAGACTCCACAGCTGCACTGCAGTCTAGGTGGGAATAAAGGTGCTTCCAATGGCTTAGTGGGTAAATGCATTGCCTGGTGTGGTACTGAACCACACATATCAGGATGGTCAATCACTGGTCTGTAGTTAATTTGTTGATCTCCGGGATGGTAGCGGTTCTACAATTGACCTCATCACCCCTGGGCTATATTGGGGAAAATTTCCCCACCTGACCATTTTCCAGTGACCCCTCCCCTCGCTTGTGGATGTCAAGCGAGGGGAGGATTGTGCTTGGTTATGATAGTCCCCATCGTCCAATAGACTGCCAACACTCACTGCCTAGGGTCACGCGTGAAGAATGGCCACTAGTAGGAACATAGGAACAGGAGGAGGCCATTCAGCCCCTCGAGCCTGTTCCGCCATTCAATTAGATCATGGCTGATCTGTATCTTAACTCCATCTACCCGCCTTGGTTCCATAACCCTTAATACCCTTACCGAACAAAAATCTATCGATCTCAGTTTTGAAATTTACAATTGACCCCCAGCCTCAACAGCTTTTTGGGGGAGAGAGTTCCAGATTTCCATTACCCTTTGTGTGAAGAAGTGCTTCCTGACATCACCCCTGAACGTCCGAGCTCTAATTTTAAGGTTCTGCCCCCTTGTTCTGGACTCCCCCACCAGAGGAAATAGTTTCTCTCTATCTACCCTATCAAATCCTTTAATCATCTTAAATACCTCAATTAGGTCACCCCTTAATCTTCTATATTCAAGGGAATACTAAAATTCAGTTTTAGATAATGGAGGAAACCTCTCATGTGGAATTGTATCCCAGCGCCTTTGAGAGACATGGGGAGAGGAGCAAAATCGGAGGGGGGGGTGAAAATGCAGCTTCAAATATCCTTCAACAGTTGTAACAGTGAATTTCTATAAAACTGAGAACAAGAAAAATGAATGTAGGAATCTGTTATTACAACCAAGTAATAACAGCAAGAAATATCAGTGTGACCCAGAGCCTACGTTTTATTAAAAGAACAAAACACTCATGGATAAAATTCAGTACCAGTCAATAATTTAATCTCAGGGTCCAGATGGATTTGATAAACTATTTCAATGTGCACTGTGGGTTAGGACATTTTGCTTTCACCTCTAGGACCTGAATTTGAATCCAGCCCAGACTGATTTAAAAAATTGGAAGGCTTGCATTTATATAGCACCTCATCTCGTCTCCAAAAAGGATCAAGGCGCTCCATGTACGACAAATTACTTTGAATCACCGTGACTGCTTTGTAGCAGCTATTTTGTACACTGTACACAGGTGAAGGAGCAATTTATCTGCTTTTGGTGGTGTTGGTTGTGGGAGGATTGTTAGCCAGGAAATGAGGACAATTCTCTTCTCCTTTTTTGAATAGTGCCATGGGATCTTTACTGTCCACCTGAATCACTGGGACTCGGTTTAACATCTCATCAGAAAGACGGCACCTCCGACAGTGCAGCACTCCCTCAGTACTGGCACTGAAATGTTAGCCTCGATTATGGGCTCATAATCCTTCTGACTGAGAGGGCAGAGTGCTACCAACTATGCCAAGTTGTGCAGTGGGATGAAAGTCTCCTCTTGTGTTGGCTGTAAGGGTCCTTGGTGGAATGGGTTAGGGCAGTCGCAATCCAGTTCCCAGGAGGTTTGAGTCTATGCCGCAGTACTGTGACAATTCTGGATAAATTCCGTCACTACTTCATTGAGGCTTTCAAGATGGCTACCGTGGAAAATGGAACCCAAGAATGTTTGGCAACAGGAAAAGGCCATTCGTGGCAACAAACTAATGCAGTAGAGAGTGCTCTTCTGATGCATGAAATGAACTCACATCATTGGGGCTGAGTAGATGGAGCTACACTAGAGAATCATAGGATTTTGCAGCACAGAAGGAGGCCATTCGGCCTGCTCTCTGAAAGAGCTATCCACTTACTCCCATTGCCCTGCCCTTTCTCCAGAGCCTTTGAAACGTACCCACTTGCCTTTTAAAAGCTGTAATGGATTCTGCTTCTAGTACTGGGCATTCTGTGTCCTAACAGTCCTCTATGTAAAAAAAACGTCTAACCTCTCTCTCTGTTCTTTTGGTAATGACCTTAAATTTGTGCACCTCTAGTTATCGACTTACTGATCAATAGAAATAGTTTTCCCTGACTTACTTTATCAAAATCCCTCATCATGTTGAACACCTGTATCAGATCTCCTCTTAACCTTTTTTTTTAGCAAAAAGAGCCCCAGTTCCTGCAGTCTCTACTCATAACTAAAACCTCTCTTCCCTGGTATCACTTTCATGAATCTCTTCTGTTTCCTCACAATAGCGTTGAAATCCTTTCGATCTCATTGAAACATACAAAATTCTTACAGGGCTCGACAGGGTAGATATAGGGAGGGTGTTTCCCCTGGCTGGGGAGTCTAGAACCAAGGGGTCACAGTCTCAGGATAAGGGGGAGGCCATTTAGGACTGAGATGAGGAGAAATTTCTTCACTCAGAGGGTGGTGAATCTTTGGAATTCTCTGCCCCAGAGGGCTGCGGAGGCTCAGTCATTGAGTACATTCAAAACAGAGATTGATAGATTTCTAGATATTAAAGGCATCAAGGGATATGGGGATGGTGCAGGAAAATGGCGATGAGGTAGACAATTAGCCATGATCTTATTGAATGGCGGAGCAGGCTCGAGGGGCCGAATGGCCTACTCCTGCTCCTATTTCTTATGTTCTACAGTAAGGTGCCAAAAACTGACCACAGTATTCCAATTGCGACCTAACCAATGTTTTGTATAAGTTCAGCATTACCTCTTTGCTTTTGTACTTTTTACTCCTAGTTAGGAAACCTAAGATCCCATATGTTTTTTTTAACAGCTTTATCCATTTTTAAAGATCTGTGTATCTGAACCCCTAACTCGCTCTGCTCCTCTATTTGTTTCAAAGTTTCACCATTTGGTGTATAAAATCTCTCAATCTGACCTATGAAAGATGTTCCTATCCCCTACACAGTCATCCCTCACCTAATGTGTATCAAAATGTGCTCATTCCAATTTTTGTTTCAAAACGACGCTTTCATGGTTTTCAGTGTCCCCTGAACCCCTCAGAAGCCTGAGCGTAAATAGACAGTTTGGAGTTAACTACTTTACATAGAAGGTGGTGAGACTGCCTGGAGGGAGAGAAAGAGGGAAAGAAAGAATTTGCATTTCTATAGCGCCTTTCACATCCTCAAGATGTCCCAAAGCGCTTTACAGCCAGTGAAGTATTTTTGAAGTGCAGTCACTGTTGTAATGTAGGAAACGCGGCAGCCAATTTGCACACAGAAAGATCCCACAAACAGCAATGAGATAATGACCAGATAATCTGTTTTTAGTGATGTTGGTTGAGGGATAAATATTGGCCAGGACACCGGGGGGATCTCCCATGCTCTTCTTCGAAATAATGGCCCTGGGATCTTTTATGTCCACCTGTAAGGGCAGACGGGGCCTCGGTTTAACGTCTCATCTGAAAGACGGCACCTCCGACAGTGCAGCACTCCCTCAGTACTGCACTTGGAGTGTCAGCCTGGATTATGTGCTCAAGTCTCTGGAGTGGGGCTTGAACCCAGAACGTTCTGACTCAGAGGTGGTAGTGCCATCACTGAACCAAGACTGCCTGCAGAGGCAGTAAAAAGGGATAGTATTGGCAAATTCAGGAAGAAACTGAGGGGTATGAATGGTGATTTTCACATTTTGGGATCAGCCAGATTGACCTCAATGGTTTCTTTTGACCTTTGCACAATCCTGTGCTTGTCCATTAATTACAGCCTTGTTATTTGCTGTCGGCCATCCGCTACCCAATTAAACAGAGTCAAGAAGCAGATGGGAATAAAACTTGTGCATATTTTCTTTTGTAAATCCAAATTTGATAGAAGGATTCATAAAATGCTGGCAGGCAAATGTCTTGTACGAGTGTTGCTGACCTTTAGCAATGGCAGTAGACCTTATACCACCGCAGTGATTGATAGTACAGGGCCTCTGTGTGGTAGTGATCTATACCCTGACAGTGCCAGGTGAGCTCTTGAGAGAGTAAACCTCTGTCAGAGAAGGTTATTGTGAAATTTAAAGGTCGCAAGTTTGTTGTAATCCCATAAATGCGAGATTCTAATGACACTGTCGCTTCTTAAAGAGGCAATGTTTTCATATTAGAGTTTTACGGTGGGCCCTATTCCTAACCAAACCCAATTTAGTTATTAAAAATGAACAAAAAAAAATTCAAAACTATGTTGCTGTATTGGTTACTGCTTTAAACCCCCTGGCCAACAAGCTGGGATGTCAGTGGGGTTTATCGAGTGGGCTCTTCCTTGTTCTCCTGAAAAATTATTTGATACAGCAACACTGTCTCATTTAACATAAATTTGTCATTAATAATTGTTATGTGCTTAGAATTGATTTGTTGATAACATATCTTCTTCTGGTCAAATGTTGTTTGATAACGCTCCTGTGCAGTGCCTTGGCATGTTTTACGACGTTAAAGGCGCTATATTAATGCAGGTTGTTGTTCTCCCTCTGGGACCAAAGTGTGAAAGCTGCCAGGAGTTGCAATACTTAGCACCATCTCACTTTGATTTGTTTGTTCTAGATTCTGGAACGGTCCCAGTGGATTGGAAGGTAGCAAATGTAACCTCGCTATTCAAGAAAGGAGAGAGAGAGAAAAAAGGGAACTACAGGCCAGTTAGCCTGACATCAGTCGTCGGGAAAATGCTGGAATCCATTATTAAGGAAGTGGTAACAGGGCACTTAGAACATCATAATATGATTAGGCAGAGTCAACATGGTTTTATGAAAGGGAAATCATGTTTGATAAATCTATTAGAGTTTTTTAAGGATGTAACTAGCAGGGTAGATAAAGTGGAACCAGTGGATGTAGTATATTTGGATCTTCAAAAGCCATTTGATTCGAAGGTCGAGGTCGAAGATCAGCCATGATCTTATTGAATGGTGGAGCCGGCTCGAGGGGCCGTATGGCCTACTCCTGCTCCTATTTCTTATATTCTCTCTCATAGGAACATAGTAATTGCTGGACGAAAAAAGACCAAGGTCCATCTCGTTCCCCTTCTACCATCCTGGTAGTCACATGATACAATGATAATGGAGCTGTTGACTAATCATAGCAATCAATCTCTATCAATGAGTCTACAACAGACCCAGACATGAGGTGAGGAAAACCCCCAGTGGTGGAGAGCTTTGGGAACCACAGGTCCAAAGTTACCTGTTCCTCCCGAGCATGTTACACTTACAACATGTCATGTCTCAAATTACTCATATATCGGATCCCAAAATGTTATTTTCTGAAAGAAATCTATCTAATTTGCATTTGAATGAATCAAAACTAACTGCTTTCACCATCTCCCTGAGGAGCCTGTTCCATAGAATGACCACTCGCTCACTGAAATATTGTTCCTGCAGATTGGTTTTGAATTTACCCCCTTCAAGCGCAGGCCGTGTCCTCTGGTTCTACTGTTCTGGACAAGGTGAAACAGTGGGTTATGGTCTAGATTATCTGTTCCCCTTAGAGTCCTAAAAAGCAGCAACTGGCAATAAAAGTGATGGAAATCCTGCCTATGGGTTCTGAAACCCTTGGAGCTGGAATGGAAGGAGTAGGGAGGAGAATGTGTGCACGTCAAGAAAAAATCTAAAAAATGTTGACGTTTCTGTTTTTGTGTGTACTGTAGTTTTGAAATTCTCTTAAGTGCTGCTCAGTTAACACTTTTTACTCCTACCACAAGTGAGGGAGTCTTGGCTTGTGTTCCCTTGAGCATAAAAGATTGAGGGGTGATGTCATCAAGGTGTTTAAAATGATATAAGGATTCGATAGGACAAATACAGAGAAACTATTTCCTCTGGTGAGGGATCCAGAACAAGGGGGCATAACCTTAAAATTAGAGCTAGGCCATTTAGGAGTGAAATCAGGAGGCACGTCTTCAAACAAAAGATATCCTCCAAAAGGCTATCGATGCTGGGGGACAATTGGAGCTTCCAAGATTGAGATCGATAGATTTTTGTTCGGTAAGGCTATCGAGGGATATGGAGCAACGGCAGACAAATGGAGTTGAGGTATAGATGAGCCATGATCTAACTGAATGGCGGAGCAGGCTTGAGGGGTTGAATGGTCTTCTCCTGTCCCTAACGTTCCAATGTAAAGTTGTGTCTAAAATGCAGAGCGCATTCTTTGCAAACATAAAAATATGTGTGGGAGTAATTTTACTTCTGTGTATTAACAATCCAATTGCGACTTATAACAATAATCGAAATACTCAGGTTACAGGAACTCATCATCCAGAATTACCTTTCCTGCTATTTAACTAACTCTGTCTGGTAAACATGTGAAGGTTAACTCAAATTCTGGGAAATTGGTCTCCGACTTCCAAAGACGATCAAAACGAGTTCCAGGAGACCACAATACCGCATCCACCTTTTGGACGCAGTGACATCAGCCTCAGTCAGGAAGTTGTCCAGCTCCCTTTCGAACCCTTGCATTGAATCCACACTCACTCCATGAGCTGGCAACTTGTTCCAAAGGTCGATGACCTGCTGTGAAAAGAAGAACCCCTGACATCTAAGCTGGTTTTATGCTGACATAACTTATGCCCATGTCCCCTGGTTCTCCCTAACCTATCGAACTCAAATTGTCTATCCACACAGACACAATCTGGTCCCCTCATTATTTTTAAGACCTCAATCAAATCTCCCTGAAGTCTACACTTTTGTCGAGTAAAAAGATCCAGCTCTCCAAACCGACTGTGGTAACTAAGGGCCTTTAAACGAGTGGCCCACCTTTGAACCTTTTCCAGGGCCTCAATATCACCCACCGTGCAAGGTGTCCAAAACTGGACACAGTATTCCAGATGAGGCCTAACCAAGTTCTTGTACAAGGACACCATGGTGCTCTCTGTTTTATGTCAGATCATCCTAGCAATACATCCTAATATTCTATTTGTTTTTACTATAGTCTCTCACTGGTCGTGAACCTCTAGAGACTCATGCACTATAACACCTAGGTATCTTTCCTGCTCAATATACATTAGTTTGGAGCACCTGCCTGGTATATACATGGTTGAAATTAGCCCTACCTACGTGCATAACACTACATTTATCTATATTAAATTAAATCTTCCAGATATAGGCCCATTGCGCCATCACATCTCGATCTGACTATCATAATTTTCCTCAACCAAGGTCCTAGAACTCACATAAATCATTGCATGATCCATGAACTTGCAGACATCAGATGCCTTTGTAACTTGTGTTCAGACGTGCCTCATCATAATGGGCCCCTTGACCAGGAGGCCTGTAACCAGTGGCAATGATCAGTTTGGGGCTGATAGCTTGATCCACTTGAACCCGCTGGAACACTGGTGCGGCCAAATCACCCGTTTCAACAGGGCATCTGTTTGAAATGCCATTAAGCACAAAAAGGTGCAGAAACAATGATTTTGTCAACTTCCACATTTCTGACACACTCAGGTGACGATGACTGACACTCTACTGACAAACAGCATTCCACTGAGACCAACGGGCCAGCAACATAGCTCAGAATTTTTGTTTTAAATTCACACAGCAATAAATTGGAAAATCCTGCAAACACCCAAGAGGGCCATTGGCATCTGACGGAGAATAATGGCATTGAACGTTTCAGGCAGAAACTGTTCACCTTGCCTTCGAAGCGTTGCTGGTGGTGGGCCTTCTGCTCGAACCGCTGCAGTCCGTGTGGTGATGGTATTCCCACATGGTGTTAAGTAGGATAGTCACCAGGCGACAGCAGCGAAGGAACGGTGATTTATGCCCAAGTCAGGATGGTGTGTGGTTTGGAGAAGGAACCTGGAGGTGATGGTGCTCCCGTGACATTGCTATTCCCGTTCTTCTCTGTGATAGAGCTGTGTCGGGGAGGGAGGAGTCCACCTGAAACACTACCCTGCCTTTTTTTTTCCCCTCTGTCAGATGCTCTGTACGTTTCCGGAATTTTCGATATCTTTTCAGACTTCCAACACTTGCAGTTTTTCCTTTCATCACTGCACTAACATTGGCAATCACTGCAACGCACTCGAGGACCAGCGGTCCCTGTGGTCCAACACATCAATTCTCAGGGGCGGGGGGAGACACTACAACTCCCAGAACGTACTGAGTGTCATGAAGGATGTTGTTTTGATGCATGCAGAGCGGTACTGTTACCTGCATGTTAATTAATGATTGGAATTGATTTAATCTAACCATCAAAACTGTCAGAAAAGTCTCTCCGCAGTCAAAACGCTTGTATGAATACATGGAATTGCTCATTCAGCTGTGTTTGATTCCTTGGAGCATCTTGCCATCTGCCAGGATACAAGTGTTACATACCCCGGAGACAGTGCTGTACGGAGAGCATTCGATTTTAATTATATTATGCTCACCCCACCTTTAAAGGGGTAGCACTGTATAATTAAAGCAGATACCCTCAGGGATTGATTCAGGAGGATCTTCAATATGGTGGCAGTGAAGGTAGAAATCTGTCCAGTTTTTGCAACTGCAGTGGATGACGGTCCATTCCTTTGCTGAGTCGTTGAATATATTCAAGGCTGAGATAGATAGATTTTTGGACTCGAGGGGAATCAAGGGATATGGGGATTGGGCGGGAAAGTGGAGTTGAGGTCGAAGATCAGCCATGATCTTATTGAACGGCGGAGCAGGCTCGAGGGGCCGAATGGCCTACTCCTGCTCCTATTTCTAATGTTCTTATAAGATAAGGGTTTTAACAAGAGCAAAAAGGGAAGCCTGTTATATTTTCACAGGTTCAGTAGGTCCTTGTCTACATCTTGTTTTGCAGTAAATTTAAGGATGGACACTTTAATTTTCTGGTTATTTTTCTCTTTGTTTGAGCTGCTCTCTCGCCTATTTTTGAGGCCTACCTGATCCCGAAAACCTGGAGGTGTTAAATTGTGTTACTGTTTCCATCGAATACAGCTTAAAATTTGGGAGAGAAGGAATTTGCACCCTGCCAAGGCCCAATCACTGAATGTCGAGTAGAAACTTGTATATTCTCCGAGAAGCTAAAACATCCGATTAAATTTTATGGCTGAACAAACCTTCTGCTGTGATCAATCAGGCATGAATTCTCATTTATTTGGGCAGCTGGAGAAATGCTGGCGGTAAGAAATTTGCAAAGCAGGTTTTCATTGTGCCTGCGACTGATCTGAACCTCATTGCAGTTCTATTGTCCCACAAGTCTTGCTTGGTATCTATTTTTTTTAAAAGAGGGAGGAGACGAGAGATGCGTGAGGGCACAGAGGGAAAGATGCAGAATCTGTCCGAACTGGGGTTGCCTCTCCCGGAATTGGAGACCAATGACCAGGACACTGCTGCGAGCAACCCACTTTCACTGACTAATTATTAAAATTATTGGCGATGGGAGAAAAAAAGGCAGTTTGACTGACATGTCAAGATGAATCCAATTGGGTGTCTGTTCGCTTTGCAATTGGACGTGGGAAGGCAGTACGCCTGGAGGATGGACCAATGGCAGGAGTGTGGGGGCGGGACGGTTCGAGGCGGGAGGTCATGTGATGAAACCTCCAGGAATACACCCAACCAGAGTTGGCAACTTTGGTTCTAACTTGCAGGTATTGTGGAAGGGCGAGTCTTTGGGATTAAGGTGATAATTGAATTATTTTGATTGTTGCAACTCCTACTGTTTATTCAAGGCGTCTTAAAAGTGAAGGCCCCATTTTAATTCCTTCTTCTCCTCCTCCCCCTTTTTATGTTAATGCGTGGAACTGTGGCCAGAGTCACAGTGGTGAAATCATAGGGTTCGACATGTCCACTGCCTCCTTGGTCACACGTAAGTAAATTGTGCATCAAATCCTTCTGGCTTTATTAACTCGACGTTGGCTCGATCAGAAGAAACAGGCATCCACAGTCTCGTGTCTTTTTGCCATTTGACAAAATAATGTTTGCAAACGTTCATGAGCTTCTCCCATGATGATGGGATTCCTTTTTCCAAGAAGTGCATTTTTCATTTGCTTTGTTCAGAATTTTTTTTTTGAGTCTGGGAAACCTTTTCTCCCCCCCCCAACAAAAAGAGCCATCGTGCCCAGGTGAGACTTGTTGCAGGCGGAGTGTGCGTACGCCAATTTGGGAAAAGTAGCATTGTGGGCCCCAAGCAGCCAATCCATGCCCTGCGTACAGCCACCAAGCAAGTACCGTTTTAAGTGGGATTCACAAGTTCCTGGTCTCCGTTTAGTGCAGGCTGTAATTAAAAGCTTCTACTGTTACTAGCAGATCTCTCATGGCGTTCTTCACAAGTAGTCTGAGGTCTGGAGCACAGTTGTGATGCTTCGTTGTTAATCTGGCCTGTGCCTTTGGCAACTGCTCAAGTACACCTGAAGGCAAGCCAGGCAATTGTAGCTGCTTGTCAATAGAGCTCAGTAAATTGCTCTTAAACTTTGGGCAGCAGGTACTTCTAACCGTGGCTGAAATGCATAACTTTCTTTTTCAAGACTGTTTTGCTAGTGTAGCAAAGTGTGGTGTCTGGAGTGCGATTGCTAGTGCAGACTTTTCTATGTATAGTATCATATCTCCCGTGGCATTGCTCATTGTAATTCAGATTATACCTGAACTGGGAGTGCTTAATGCCAACGATAAGGGCAAATATTGGAGAGATATTCCATTCCCCCAGTACAGAGATCCCTCATCTTGATGAGTAAAATAATTCTTCAAAAGTAAAATTATTCTGCAGTCACCGATCAACTAACTGCTCACTGCCCTGGACACAACCATGCTTAGCTGTTGTGTGAGATTGTTGCCATGGCATCAATTCCCCTTTAAACCACTTCCATGAACATGGTAACGCTGTCTCCATAAGTGATCTCTGACCTTTTCAATACCGCACCTCTGTCGGGCACTTCATAAATATTGCAGTACTTCAACCGTTATCTGTTTGTCACTGTGATTTCAGAGAAACTACTGAGAATCAAGAGTCGTTAGTCTCATTGCCACTATAATGGACTTGGCAGCAAAATATCCCATGCTGGAGCAGAACGCTGATCTTGTTTTTGACTTTTGCACGTCGCCCAGGTGTAGTGAAGGAACAACATCTTTAACGCGAGCTGCACTTGATTTGGACATCGACATTTAAAAAGTAATTGGCATTTATACAAGTGGAAGCTTGTTGTTAATCTGAAGGCGGCCTTTGACCAGCCTCAGCCTCTCAGTCATACGGAGCTTTCGTTACCTGGAGACATGACTGACCTCTTGTTTGCTGAGCGTCTTGGAAGACATAGGGTGCCATCTACTGGCCAAGAATAGAACAGTGGCATCCACAGTATGTCATTTGCTGGTGCCACATTTATGCGAGTGGAATCAGCAGGGTTTTTGCACAGAGTCCTTTATATTTTTTGGCCCATTTTTTAAAAATTCTCTGGCCAAGAGAGCAGGCAGGTGACCTGCTCCCAGTGTCTCTCTTGAGCTGGCTTCTGTGCTCAAGCAGCTCGGTGCTGAAAGCAACTTGGGTGGGGGAGGGGGAGGTATCGGGGATCTCAACAGCTCTCTGGTTCCAACTTTCACTTTTTGTCAAGAAGATCCCACAACCAGACATTGGATGAATAACCAGTTTGTCGGCTTCCGAGAGAGGAATGTTGGCCAGGACACCAAGAGAACTCCCCGCTCTAATTTGAACAGTGTCACGGCATCTGTGACATTCACCTGAAACACTGGAACAAGGCCTCAGTTTATCACTTCATCTAAAGGATGGCGCCTCTGACACTGCAGCATTCCCTCAATAGTGAACTGGAGTGTCAGCCTAGATTATGTGTAAGGTTGCCAACCCTCCTGGGTTATCCTGGAATCTCCTGGAACTACAGTGAAAACTCGCTCCGGCCTGACTCACAACACATCCTAGGATCCAGTGAAGCCCTGGTGCACCTAACCAATAAAACCACCCAATAGATACAGCAGTGTCTGGAGCGCAGAGGATTGTGGGTATTGCAGCCGCCATTATTGACTAATTACTGCAAGGATTGATGCGTCAGGCAACCATTGGCAGAAGCAAGGCAGTTAGAGGTGGGAGGTCATGTGATGAAGCCTCCCGGGAATACAGCCCAACCAGAGTTGGCGACCCTAATAATGCGCCACAACCTTTTGACAGCGAGGTGAGAGCACTGCCAACTAAGCCGAGCTGATATGGACTTATGATGGGTATGCATCTGATGCCTCTGGTATTGTTCAGATGTAATGCTGAGTGGCTGCTTTCTGTGGCTGAGGCCGCCACATGCAGGGAGTTTGCTGTTGTGGATTTGGGACATTGAGCTGTGATGAGAAACTGAGGAAGCTAAGGGGAGAATTCGAGAGGAACATGAGGCCTTTAAAATAATCCAGAGAACCAAGTGGCTAACGTCACAAGCTATACATGGCTGAAGGAGAATTTCTGAGCAATTACAGTGGCCAACTTTAGGCTTTCTCCTGCTGCACTGAATGGGAATTTAGTTAAGGCGTTCAAAAGGGAACCAGGCTGATTTCTGATTAGGAAGCTGAATGTTTGAGGTCAAATTATGAACCAGAAAATGTCAGTTTGGGCCCTTAAGAAACACATGGCTGATGGCTTGAGTCAGATGTGTCAAATGGCCTGTTTCCCTTTCTATATTCTTGTGAACTAAACTTAAAACCACAAAAGGAAGACCCCAGACAGGAAAACCCCAGTCACTGCTATGGAGGGTCCCCCTTACTTCGCAGGGTGTTTGGCAAAATAGGAATGAACTGCAAATGAAACCTCTTCTTCTTGGGGTTCGTTAGAAAACAGACGTGCTGTGCAGGGGTGGAGGTGGCTAACATTATCGAGATGTGTCTGCTTCAATTAATATGACGATGACCGCCCCCTCACAGGTGCAGCACACTGTCTGCTGCCTAGCTGGGGCTCGGAGAGGAACCAGGCCCTATCGTGTTTTGAGAGTGCAGGCAGAAACATCCGCTTTCTCAGAACATTAAGGACAAGTCTTTTGCAAACTTATAATGGGCCTGGGCTCCAGTACGACCGCCCGCCAACCCCGCAAGCATTTTTTGAACCCGGCTTGACGCTGTGTGGAAGTGATGCTTCGCACAGTTTCAAGCCTAAGCAGTGAAGATGTCCTCCTGCCAGGGGATAATTCCAGAGTCAAACTGGGATCTGCTTCCGGAATTATACTGCTACCTTTGCATCCCTGCAAAGCGAAAACCGCTTTGCAGCAACTTAAAAGTGGCAGTACAGTTGCACCCTGATAAGGAGATTTGTAGCCCGACGCAGTGAAGTGGTACAGGGCCAGGAATTCAGTGCCAGCAGAGGAATATTGCATTAAATGCCTCTCCTGGCTCGGCTGAGTCTAAATGTGCCTCTGAAGTAGATTAAAGCATGGTTTGCAGCACTTGACTAGCAGCACTCACTGGGGTTTTTACTGTGCTCAACCTGACCCTCCTCAGCTGTGGAAACACTGACCTGCTGCTAATGGGAGAAATAATAGATTGTCAGTGTGTGGCCATATTTCACAGCAAATCCGAATTTCTTTCTGTTTCTTAGTTTCATAAAACAAAGGGTATGCTGTACATCAGCAGATTGTGCACAGCTCTGGTCTCCATATTACAACAAAGGATATAGAGGCACTGGCGAAGGTGCAAAAAGGATTTACAAGGATAAGAACATAAGAACATAAGAAATAGGAGCTGGAGTAGGCCAATCGGCCCCTCGAGCCTGCTCCGCCATTCAATAAGATCATGGCTGATCTGATCCTAACCTCAAATCTAAATTCATGTCCAATTTCCTGCCCGCTCCCCGTAACCCCTAATTCCCTTTACTTCTAGGAAACTGTCTATTTCTGTTTTAAATTTATTTAATGATGTAGCTGCCACAGCTTCCTGGGGCAGCAAATTCCACAGACCTACTACCCTCTGAGTGAAGAAGTTTCTCCTCATCTCAGTTTTGAAAGAGCAACCCCTTATTCTAAGATTATGCCCCCTAGTTCTAGTTTCACCCATCCTTGGGAACATCCTTACCGCATCCACCCGATCAAGCCCCTTCACAATCTTATATGTTTCAATAAGATCGCCTCTCATTCTTCTGAACTCCAATGAGTAGAGTCCCAATCTACTCAACCTCTCCTCATATGTCCGCCCCCTCATCCCCGGGATTAACCGAGTGAACCTTCTTTGTACTGCCTCGAGAGCAAGTATGTCTTTTCTTAAGTATGGACACCAAAACTGTATGCAGTATTCCAGGTGCAGCAATACCTCCCTGTTTTTATATTCTATCCCCCTAGCAATAAAAGCCAACATTCCGTTGGCCTTCTTGATCACCTGCTGCACCTGCATGCTAACTTTTTGATTTTCTTGCACGAGGACCCCCAGATCCCTTTGTACTGCAGTACTTTCCAGTTTCTTGCCATTAAGATAATAACTTGCTCTCTGATAAGGAGACCAAAACTGAACACAATACACCAGATGTGGTCTCACCAAGGCCCTGTATAACTGCAGTAAGACATCCCTGCTCCTGTACTCAAATCCTCTTGCAATGAAGGCCAACATACCATTCGCCTTCCTAACTGCTTGCTGCACCTGAATGCTCGCTTTCAGCGACTGGTGTACAAGGACTCCCAGGTCTCGTTGCACCTCCCCTTTTCCCAATCTATCACCATTCAGATAATAATCTACCTTTCTGTTTTTACAACCAAAGTGGATAACCTCACATTTATCCATGATATACTGCATCTGCCATGTTCTTGCCCACTCACCCAACTTGTCTAAATCACATTGGAGCCTCTTTGCATCCTCCTCACAGCTCACATTCCACCCCAGCATTGTGTCATCTGCAAACTTGGAAATGTTACATTTAGTTCCCTCATCCAAATCATTGATATATATTGTGAAAAGCTGGGGCCCAAGCACTGATCCCTGCAGTACCCCACTAGTCACTGCCTACCACCCAGAAAAAGACCCGTTTATTCCTACTCTCTGTTTCCTGTCTGTCAACCAATTCTCAATCCATGCCAGTATATTACCCCCAATCCCATGTGCTTTAATTTTGCACACTAACCTCTTGTGTGGGACCTTTTCAAAAGCCTTCTGAAAATCCAAATACACAACATCCACTGGTTCTCCCCCATCTATTCTACTAGTTACATCCTCAAAAAACTCTAGTAGATTTCATGGTTTCACGGTATGTACCTATGAGGTCCACAAAAATAAAGGCCTGGGCGCCACTGACCGAAAGCACTCTGAGATGTCCCTGTCTAGGAGTAGCTTCACACACACAGACACACGGACACAGACACACACGGACACAAGATGGGAGACAATAGAAGAAATATCAGTCTATCTTAGTAAAAGTTTTATGCCTGTAAGACTATAGTCTGTAGTGCTGCTGATTCGTCCATGATAACCGTATGACACTGTGGACCAATACGATTCCAGAAGATCGCCATTTTTTCGTCAGTGCTTATTCTTAGCTTCCCTTTTGAAATGTTTTTTTCTCTCTCATGACCTGTCCAACCTTTCTGCTCCTCCCAACCCAAATCTCCCTTTCTCTCTGAGCACTGCCGCACAACGAGGTCCCAGACTACTCAGCCTCCATGTCTGACCCCGCCTCTCATCCTGGCCTCTCCGCCCAACCTGGCACCAACCGCCCTTCCCCGACATCTTCGCATCCATCTAACCCTGAAAGGCTTCTCCAAGCCACCCAACTCCACAAGCCCTGCAACAGCCAGTTTCCTTGCTATCCCTTCCCAGGTGATGGACTCCACGGGCTTGAAATTTTCTCACCACCTGTTCCCACCCTTACCCCGTGCCTGGGCGCATGAGGCCTAGGGGCATCTTGAGTTTCCGTTGCACATTTTTCTAGGGTTCACATTTGGGTTCCTGCACTCTAGGCTTGGGGGAACCGTACGAAAGATGGGAGGATTGCAAAATGCAATGGCTGATCTCTCGTAAATAAGCAAAGGTGAATATTTGGGTGCTGACAAAACAGTTTAAAAAAAAACATGTCCGTGTGTGTCCATGTGTGTGTCAGTGCATGTGTGTGTGTCTCCGTGTGTGTGTCCGTGTGTGTTTGTGTTTGTGTCCGTGTGCGTAGCTGCTCCCAGACAGGGACATCTCAAAGTGCTTTGGGTCAGTGGCGCCCAGGCCTTTATCTTTGTGGACCTCATAGGTGCATACCATTAAACCATGTGGAACGCATTATTAGGTTTAAATTTAGTGAGGCTCTGCTTTGCTGCTGGGGCCTTGCATGCAGCCAACACGCACTGGATAACCTCAGGCAGCATACACATGATTATTCAATGTGTGCTCGTTTCGTGTTAAGGCCCCACCTGCAACACAGGACCTCGAGAAATGTACTCTCTAAAGTCTAAATCCATGTTCCAGTAATTTGCATCAGTATCAAGTTGATCGAGATCTTGGTGTTTTTTGATTGAAGATTTCTCCATCAAAGAGGCAACAGTGCTAAAAACACAGCCCTCTCTGAACCTCTAGGGCCATAAAATGTAACCAGGACAAACCAGTAAATAAGAAATATAAACACTAATAGAATTGAGTTGCCTGGGCTTCAAGAGCCAGATGGCCAGAGGTCAGGGGCTGCAGGTTTAGGGTTGCCAACTCCGCTTGGACATATTCCAGGAGGTGTCATCACATGACCTCAAACCGCCCCCACGCTCCCGCCATTGGCCGCCCAACACGTCCATCCTCACGGCTCACCACCTTCCAACGGCCAATTGGAAAAAGAAGAGAGTCTTTGTTACCTGATTGGATGAATCTTGACTGTTAGTCAAACAGCCGTTTTCCCCCATTTCCAATATTTACAACTAAAGAAAGTATTCAAAGAAAATGAAGAAACACAAAAGTTCTTTAACGCTATCATTTTTCTCCTGGGTTGCTCGCAGCGGTGCCCTGGAGATGAATCTTTAATTCCTGGAGGTCCTTGGACAATCCTGGAAGGTTGGCAACCCTCTGCAGTTTGGACATTCCTGCTTTATGATAAGGAAGGCAAAAGGGGAAAGCAGAGGATTACGGTGGAAGTGGGGGACGAAAGCACCATTTAAACTAAGGAGATTTCTGCCAACAGCTGGCAATGTGGAGGGAACTGGGCAGAGAACTTCGGAGGACAGGAGCACAGTGGTTGAACGAGCGGCCAGCATTGTTGGAGTAGAGGATGGATGAGGGAACGGAGGGTAAGACTGGAAGAAATCACTCCGGTAGGATTGGGCGAGGGAAGATTTAAGAGTCAGAGTGAGAATTTGGAAAAACAAACTTAAAGTCTAACCGTGTGAAGGAGGCAAATTAACATCAGTGAAGAATACACTCTCACACATCTGACAAAGTGTTTCAGCAATCATGCCTTTTCCAATGTGTCTGTTCCTCCATCTCCCCTGCACTGTCTTGTTCACTAACTCCTCCACAGTACAGGTTTAGTACAGCTTTGACTAGCAGGATAAACACAGCTTAAGAAGCCAGACGCCTCAAAGTGAATCTCTCTGGAACCGGGAGCAAGTTTTATCCCCAGGTGCCAGTGCAAAGGAAAGTGGTGTAACATTTCAGACGGTGAATCTTCACACAGTGTTCTTCAGCAGTAACTGTGTAGCCTGAGTTCTTGCGTCGATATTGAATGCAGTAAACAGTCCCCGTCATTTTACCCTGCTGGGATCTGATGGCGACAGGATGAAGAGTAAACACTTTTGTGGTTATATGGGCCCCTCCTCCACAACCTTTTGGGAGAGAGGCAATTCTTGCACACAGCTTCTTGACAATGTGCAGCTGTTTCATTTCAAAGCAGAGCCAATGGGGTTAACAGTGCACTATGATAATATTGGTAATGAATGTTTTTGTCCGTTTGGATGATATCCCTTTGCCCACTACTTTAACAAAGGCTTCAAGTCATTTATTTTAAACAGGTTGACACTTTAAAAAAAATAATAGACAGAGGAACTTCATGCAAACACATGAGCGAGTTTGTTACCGAAAGCATACAATGCAAATTCGACCCCAGTATGTCTACCCTATCTGTTGATCATCAGCCTGTGTGTGAGCATATGGTACCTGTGTGTCAGAGTATGGTAGCTGTGTGCCAACATATGGTACCTGTGTGCCAGCATATGGTACCTGTGTGCCCGGTACCTGTGTGCCAGCATATGGTACCTGTGTGCCAGCATATGGTACCTGTGTGCCCGGTACCTGTGTGCCAGCATATGGTACCTGTGTGCCCGGTACCTGTGTGCCCGGTACCTGTGTGCCAGCATATGGTACCTGTGTGCCCGGTACCTGTGTGCCCGGTACCTGTGTGCCAGCATATGGTACCTGTGTGCCCGGTACCTGTGTGCCCGGTACCTGTGTGCCCGGTACCTGTGTGCCAGCATATGGTACCTGTGTGCCCGGTACCTGTGTGCCAGCATATGGTACCTATGTGCCCGATGTCTGTGTGCCAGCATATGGTACCTGTGTGCCAGTGTATGGTACCATGTGCCAGCGTATGGTACCCGTGAGCACAATGGCATGGCATAATTCAAGCATCAAAAAGACGCCTGGAGCTCCACCACAACGAGCACATTCGTATTGCACTGGTTTTAATGAGCTGCTCCATTTTTTTAAGGAGGTTAGAGTGACAGCTGGATCAGAATGGTTGGGAGGAGAACGCCTTGATGTGTAGTAGCTCAATTAATAAGGTAGACTATCAACACCCATTCGGTTCTCTGAGAAATGAGCTAGTTTTGCTGTGCAAATCCCCTTTTTGATAATATTCTCTGACTAGCGTTCAAAATGCTAATCTTGTATCAGAGTACCAAAGTAGTCTTTCTCGGTGTAAGCTCATTTTCAAGTTCACCACACACACAAAATGTAATTAAATTTCTATCCCCATTTAACTGAACTCTGACAGTGTTCACAGTGATATCCATTTTGCCCTGAATCTAATGCAGCAACAACTTGTATTCAAAGAACACAGTTAACGTCGCAAAATGCCCCAGGGCGCTTGAGAGGGGCATAAGTAGGCCAAAATAGATGCCAACTCAAAGAAGAAGATATTGGGAAGGGTGACCAAAAGTTTGGTAAAAGAGGTAGGTTTTAAGGAGGGTCTTAAAGGAGAAGAGAGAGATTGGGAGACAGAGAGGTTGAGGGAGGGAATTCCAGAGAGTGAGGCCCAGGCGGCTGAAAGCAGAAAGCTGGTAGTTAAAAATCAGGGCACAATAACTTCTGAAAAGGCTCTGCTCTGAGACATTACATCAGCTTCATTTCCACTGGTGACTGGGTATATTGCGATAGAAGTTATCCCAAACCTCAGAGATGAGCCTGAAGTGGAATGTAGTCTATACTGGTTAATATTTTGGAGAGGGAGGGGCTTGAAATCCCTCTCTACATTATTTTTAGTGCACAGGTTAATGTGTTTGCAGCAAACTCCTATGTGCGTTGTTTTAACTAAATTATTAACACTTTTGAAGTCACACACACAGGAACTTGATATGCTAATCAGTATGCCAAAAATAGCAAACAGGAATTCCAAACTTCTGAAATTTATCTTGAGTGATCTATTCACAAGAAGTTAATACAGTATTTTACACCGTGGCCACACCAGCTTTGTGATAAATTAAGACCTGCAAAATAATAGTTTAAAATGTTATTACAATGCACCCCTGTTAATTGTTTCACCAGCACAAATCTATCTTTAGTCTCAGGATTACTGCGCTATCGAGGGGCATACTCAAATAGTGATCCTGTTCCTGAGCACTATCCATGACAGAAGAAAGAGTGAACTTGTATTTCTATAATGTCTTTCACCTTGTCAGCACGCTCAAAGTGTCAGCTGTGGCTCAGTGGGTAGCACTCTCACCTCTGAGTCAGATGGTTGTAGGTTCAAGTCCTGCTCTAGAGACTTGAGCCCATGATCTAGGCTGACACTCCAGTGCTGTGCTGAGGGAGTGCTGCATTGTTGGAGGTGCCATCTTTTGGATGAGATGTTAAAACCGAGTCTCCATCTACTCTCTCAGGTGGATATAAAAGATCTCATGGTACTGTTTGAAAAAGAGCAGTGGAGTTCTCCCAGTGCCCTTCCATTTGACTCTGTGTGAAGCCCGTTAGTAGTTAATCAGGTCTAATCTGAGTCCACATCAGAAAATCCAGGCTGATTTGTTCTTGTGTACTGTGAGGACCTTTTAGATAAACAGGACGATATACGCAGTGTAGAGAAAGTTGCCTGAGCACCGAAGTGGGTTGCTGAGTTAAACTTTTAACCTCTGGATTACATCAGCTCTTTCTGCTGCGAATAACTAAGCTCTTGGGCCACTTTCACAGAAATATTTTGAGAGAAGAGATTTCTCATACAAATTCCAGAGAAGTGACCTCGGTCGAGCTTAAAGTACTGGAGAAATCAATGGATGTAAATATTCACGGCCGCAAACCCCTCTTCAGGTTTGCACACAGGTCAATAGGTGAGAAAAGAGCCATTTTTTCCCATGAAAATTTATGTACTGTGGTTCCAGCTTCCTGGAAATTGTTGTAGATCTTTCGATAAATCATTCAGATTCATCAGCAAAGGAGCTCAGACTGACCAGTCTGGCACTCAATCTTTCAGTCAGTAAATAACAAGGAAAGAAGGGTTCCTTGGGGGAAAGGGGATGGAAAAATAAACTTACATAGAATTACATACAGCACGGAAACAGGCCATTCGGCCCAACTGGTCTATGCCGATATTTATGCTCCACGCAAGCCTCTTCC
Source organism: Heptranchias perlo (assembly GCF_035084215.1). Classification (NCBI taxonomy): domain Eukaryota; kingdom Metazoa; phylum Chordata; class Chondrichthyes; order Hexanchiformes; family Hexanchidae; genus Heptranchias; species Heptranchias perlo. Next base: position 8,270,361 of record NC_090370.1, read on the forward strand.
CATTCTACTTCATCTCACCCTATCAGCATATCCTTCAATTCCTTTCCCCCTCATATGTTTTTCTAGCTTCCCCTTAAATGCATCTATGATATTCACCTCAACTACTCCTTGTGGTAGTGAGTTCCACATTCTAACCACTCTCTGAGTCAAGAAGTTTCTCCTGAATTCCCTATTGGATTTATTAGTGACTATCTTATATTTATGGCCCCTAGTTCTGGTCTCCCCCGCAAGTGGAAACATTTTCTCTACGTCTACCCTATCGAACCCCTTCATAATCTTAAAGGCCTCTATCAGGTCACCCCTCAGCCTTCTCTTTTACATGGAAAAGAGCCCCGGCCTGTTCAGTCTTTCCGGATAGGTATAACCTCTCATTTCTGGTATCATCCTAGTAAATCTTTTTTGCACTTTCGCCAGTGCCTCTATATCCTCTTTGTAATATGGAGACCAGAACTGTGCACTGTACTCTAAGTGTGGTCTAATCAACATTCTGCATGAGTTTAACATAACTTCCCTGCTTTTCAATTCTATTCCTCTAGAAATGAACCTCAGTGCCTTGTTTATAAAAGTAAATAAAGGTAATTGTATGCAAAGCAAATCTTTGGATGTGCTGAAAATCCACAGTGGGAGGAAGAGCGAAAAAGAAATCAGTGAAAATGACTGAGACTAAGAGGTTTTGCGGAGTGAAGAACAAACCAAAGTTATTTGCACCTTAGGCAAGTTATCTGAAGTGACAAATAAATTGTAGTACAAATATTCTATCTGTGAGGCCTGTATCCTTCAGTATCAGTCAGATGTCTTAATATCTTTACCTCATATCAGTCAGATTGCTTCAGTAAATTTGTTGTAGGCTACAGTAGGACCACAGTGAACACCAGGTCCCAGGTCACAGACTGTCTGTGAGCAGCACCACAGAAGATGCACTCGTAAATAAAATGCACTCAACTAAAATATTGATAAAAATATTCATGATTTTTTTTAAGAAAGAAAGTCAAATTTCTTACCATTATGGAGGGCACCATATTGGATGCCCTTAGCTCTGTGCCACTTGGGTGACATTATTGATAGGGAGGAGCCCCCCCTTTAATCTTGGAGCTGCTTCATTCATTAAAATGGGTACTGTGACTTTTGTTGGTGGTAATCAGCTGCTTCTAACGATCAGAATCGGCTTTCCAAAATCACAGCCCATCTGACACGATGTTACTGCGATTGTTCATAGTGATCAGTGCAGTCGTGCTCACTTTACTGGCTGTTTCGCAGTATTGAAAGACAGTTGCTTCAGGTGTAACATCGTTAATCTATCAGATCCAGCATTACTAATGGACAGCTAATTGTCCTTAATCGACCTTAAGTAGTTAACTGTAAAGCAGCCTGAGAATGCCGCAAGAACTGCTTTTATGTAATAAAGAAAGAAATAATTTGTATTTATATAGCACCTTTCACAACCTCAGGATGTCCCAAACTTTACAGCCAATGAAGTACTTTTGAAGTGTAGTCACTGTTGTAATGTAGGAAACGCGGCAGATAATTTGCCCATAGCAAGGTCCCACAAACACAATTGATTATCGACACAATAATCTGTTTTAGTGATGTTGGTTGAGTGATAAATATCGGCCAGGACACCGGGGAGAACTTCCCTGCTCCTCTCCGAAATAGTGCCTTGGGATCCTTTATGTCCACCTGAGAGGGCAGACGGGGCCTCGGTTTAATGTTTCATCCGAAAGCTGGCACCTCCGACAGTGCAGCGCATGTCTCCTAATTGGGATTGCTCTAGCCACCAAACATCTTATGAATTAAAACTTTATCTTTTCAAACCGACGAGCTGTACTTTGAGGGTCTTCCATGGGGTTTAACCTAAACAACTTAAGCCCTCCTTCACTGTATCATTGTGTAGCCAATTGATTGGTACTGTAGAGTCTCGGAGGAATGCTTTAGCAAGGGCTGCCTAATCGCACGCTAAGGTATTTTCCCTGGTGTAAATCTCCCATCGTGGTGATGTATAAACAGGCTGAGAACAAAACACCCACTCGGGTTAACATGGATTTGAAAATGGATCCTCAAGAATTTTTTTTGTAAAGATTTCCCTCTTGAAATCGAGGGCCAATTCACTGTGCTGTCCTCATGCAAGTAATCACATTCTCAGTAATGTTCAGTAGCTTCAAGAATGTCGAAGCAAACAAAGTGGAAAGATAGTCTTGTTTTTTTTTTGAGTCCTCCCTAGTGACCAATACTGGGCCAAACTTTCTTGCACTAGCAACCAAACCCTTATTAAAATGCAGCTCCATATAAGATGTGAAAGGAAATAGTGATTTTCTTTTTTATATTGATGGCTAACATTTAATTCTAACGCGTGCTGGTCAGCCATTCATTCAGGATCATTACTTTGTGCTTAACTACATCTAGTAACAATGGAAAGACCGAGATAGTCACCAAGTGTTTTTTTTTCAGTGGCTCAATAGTTGTAATAGAAATGATTCCTCCACATCAGTTGACTTCATCAGTTCCTTATAGAAAAGATATTTAGACAAGATGCGACTCCCCTCATATAATACATCCTTACAATGTGAACTAGTGCGCTGTGGCCAGTGAACATTCAGTACATATCCCCCATTGGTCACGTGTCGCTAAGCTGAACTGATTATTATTCCAGCTCTCCTTGATCTTTTATTTTTGATAGTGAAATACTATTTTTTAAAGTGTTCATTGGAAGACCAGGCTGGAGAAACTTGAATTTTTCAGTTTTGAAAGGAGGAGAATTCGTAGAGGTATATACGATACTACACAGTGTAGAAATGGTAAATCCATACACTAATTCAAACTAAACCGTAACAGTAAGAATAGGAAACTTGGGCTCAAACTGGCGAGAGACGAATTTATGCCAGGAAGTTGTCCACACTAAGAGTGACCAAAATGTGGAATGGACTTCCCTGTAGGAGAGCGGAGGCAAAAGCCCTGGAATCGTTTCCAAGACGGCTACTGTGATGGAGGAGGACTGTAGACCTTTTCTGGATGGATGAGCTAGGATAGTATGAATGGCCTTTCTCATCCGGATCTATCTTGTGATCAGCCTCTGTAAAGAAGTATTACACCTATTCTACATCAATACCAGAAGCTAATGCAAACTGGTGAAGTTTGCAGATTAAACTAAGTTGGGGGAGGGCGGGCTGATAAGATGGATGAAGCAGCCAGGGGCGTACAAAATGAATCAGATAAAATATGCAAATTGGCAAAGTTAGTGTCAGAAAAAATTCAGTACAGGTAAGTGCGAAACATAGAAACATAGAAAATAGGAGCAGGAGTAGGCCATTCAGCCCTTCGAGCCTGCTCCACCATTCAATATGATCATGGCTGATCCTCTATCTCAGTACCATGTTCCCGCTCTCTCCCCATACCCCTTGATGCCTTTTGTGTCTAGAAATCTATCTATCTCCTTCTTAAATATATTCAGTAACTTGGCCTCCACAGCCTTCTGTGGTAGAAAATTCCACAGGTTCACCACTCGCTGAGTGAAGAAATTTCTCCTCATCTCAGTCCTAAATGTCCTACCCTGTATCCTGAGACTGTGACCCCTCGTTCTGGACCCCCCAGCCAGGGGAAACATCCTCCCTGCATCCAGTCTGTCTAGTCCTGTCAGAATTTGATATGTTTCAATGCGAAGTACTACACATTGGTGGGTATGGGATCTGGGACTGATGGTAGATTTGACACTGTGGAGCAGCAGTAAACAAAGTGAATAGAGTGCTTAATTATGTTGTTCGGTCAGTTCAATGAAAATCACAAGATGTCAGGCAGAAGCTGTACAGTGCCCTGGTCGGACCACACCTTGTTCAGTTTTGGTTACCAAGACATATGGAAACCATTCAAGCCAGAGGGTGATGCAGAGAAGAGCCACAAAGGCTGGTCCCTGGTGTCAAAGAATTGAGTTCTGAAGAAAGACTGGAGAAACTGGAGCTCTTTAGCATTGAGAGGGGAGTAGATAAGATATAGATATGGCAAACCTGGAGCAGTATTTCAAGGTATGGGGGATACCAGAACAAGGAGAAATAGGGTGAAATGTGTGAAAGGAAAACCTAGAGCACATCTCAGGAAGGACTTCCTACAAAGCACATGATCTCCCTATTGATCCTATATTTTTTCCCCTTTATTCAATGGGTAGTATGAGGTAAGCGCCCTGTTCCCATGTTCTCCCAGAAGACCAGTGAGTTCATTTCCGAGCCATGTTAAGATAGATAGCCTGAGAATGGAAAGGTTGTGTCTGCCTCCTGCAAGGTCCTGCAAGGTCAGCCAGGAACAGTGGGCTAACATATTGGCTTCTTCTCTCTCCCAGAAGCAAGCACCGAACGTTTCTAACGAAGTGTAGAAAATCTCAGGCAAGGCCCGAGGCCCAAAGCAGGCTCTGTACTGAGACTATGGGGGCAATTTTAACCGAGCTCGCTGCGCGGGAAACCCACGGGATCGGGTGGAAAAGGTTATGTGGAATACGGAAGTTTAACATAGCTCATTTTTTTGCAATGCTGTTTCAGTGTTGATAAATTCACAGCGAGGGCTTAGAGTTTTTTTCCCTTGCTCAAGTATATTGGTTACTTACTGAGTAGTCTAGAGAAAGTTCTGAATTGCATTAGGGTTGGTCTAATGCATGAGCTGAGACTAGTGCCAACAATGGTGCAAAAAGCCAATACTGTCCATTCATTCATAGACTGCCATCACTCAGCTTGATGAACGTAGCCCACTCCCCCACAAAATTATAGATAAATCCAAAGGATTTCACTGGCTTCAGTGCCCACTGGAAATCTGAGATGTGTGACCTTGAAAATGCTTGTTTGTGAAAGCATCAACAACCAAATCCTTATAGCCTGTAAATAAAGATAAAGTCGATTTCTCATTGATATGCTAATGTTTAAAATTACATTTACATTTTAATTAGTGAATGTCCATAATACCTTGTTGTCCTCAAACAAGTTTTCCATCACACAGTATCTAGCTGAGTTACATTGTTTCAAATTGCAATGTCCTACAGAGCACCATGAAGAAAGCTCATTGTCTCCCAAGATGAAAGATCAAAGAACAAGGCCTTTTCATACAAGAGATAATCTGCAGATTTACAGAGCTCTAGGGAACGTATTTGTTCCATATACAGCACAGTCTTCCCATAATCACAGCCAATTTGTTGTATAATGGCCCAGAATTTGCTGGGAAAATAAAGGTGAGTTTAATAGCGCTCGTCATTATATGTGTGTACACAACCCAGTGGCGAGGAAGAGATACCCCCTGAGTTGCGAATCGCCACAAATTGCTGAACGAATTGCGCCACTCTGCCGTTAGCCTCGCGAGAACGGCAGCTCACCCTCAACCTCCCCGTGAGTTTCAAAAAATTGCTGCATTCGCACTGTTAAAATGAATTCAACTCGCCACAGAAAGTTAGGACCCTTTTAATGACGAGATTTATGTTCCTGCAATGCCACTCAACCTCTCCGGCCTAGAAAGGGAACAATTAAAACTGTGAAATCTCATTCCTGCAGGTTGTAAATTGTTCCTCGAGGTTTATAAATTTTAAATTTTAAACTTTTTTTCTTTCTTTACCTTTCTGTGTCTTTTATTATCTCTCTCTGTCCAATCTTGCTTCCCCTTTATTTCATTTTCTCTATCTAATTTGACTCTAATTCACCCTATTTCCTTCTCCGTCCTTTCTCTGTTTCTTTCTCTATCCTTAAATCTAATTTTTTAAGGAGATACACTGCTGGTCCTGTCGTTCACCAAGTTCCCAGCTGCCCCTGTTGCCCTCGTCACACCGTTATCAGCCCACACTTCCAGCAATTTGTGGCGCAAAAAAATTTCGAGCTGAAGGGTGAGAAAAAATATCTAACAAACGAGATGCCCCACTCCAGCAAATTCTGGGCCAATATTACAATTCCAAATCTAATATTACAATACCAAACCTAATACCATAATACCAAATCTAATATTACAATTCCAAATCTAATATTACAATACCAAATCTAATCCCATAATACCAAATCTAATAGTACAATTCCAAATCTAATATTACAATATCAAATCTATTACAATTCCAAATCTAATATTACAATACCAAATCTAATACCATAATACCAAATCTAATATTACAATACCAAATCTACAACAACAACTTGCACTTATATAGCACCTTTAACGTAGTAAAACGTCCGAAGGCACTTCACGGGAGCGTAATCGGGCAAAAATTGACACCGAGCCAATGGAGGAGCTATTAGGGCAGGTGACCAAAAGCTTGATCAAAGAGGTCGGTTTTAAGGAGCCTCTTAAAGGAGGAGAGAGAGGTAAAGAGGCGGAGAGGTTTAGGGAGGGAATTCCAGAGCTTAGGGCCTAGGCAGCTGAAGGCACGGCCACCAATGGTGGAGCGATGAAATGGAGGCCATGGAGGGATTTGAAAACAAAGACGATAATTTTAAAATCGAGCAGATCCAGCAAGCTTTGTGCAACCTCACAGCAAGCAAATAAAACCTTTTGAGTATCTGATAACTGGAACAGAACTATATTTTTCAGTTGTACAGTCAAAAGTGTCGCATAATTGGTTCAAAGTGTTTCAGCAGAAAATCTGTGTGACTGTCAGAAACCACACGTAGTTTGATAGGCTCTTTGGGGAATCATGTCATAGTTGTTTTTAGCTGTTTTGAGTGGGAGAAGACGTAATGCTGTTACAGTCAACTCCTGCTGATGTGAATGACTTGCCGACCCTGATTTTCTTTTCAAGGAGGAAGCCCTAGATAGCTTCTAGATCAGTACACTGAACTTCTAACCAGTGTTTGCATCCAAGACTCTATGAAATTTGGCTTTAAGAATTGTGCTGAATGAGCTTCCCCTCTCAGTTGGGTCATCAAGAGGGAGGGATTGCCTAGGCTGGCATTCCCTCCATCAGTATCATTCCAGCACATCCATTGGCTTCTGGGTCAAGGAGGGAGTGGCATTGTTGGCAGGCAACGCCTGTGGGTCAGACCATTGCTACCCTCCGAACTACACAGAGAGCATGGGCGAGGGGAGGAAAAAGAAAAATTACATACATAGATATTTTATTTTTACGTATAAAAATTTCTGTGTATATTCATTCCCATATATACTCATTTCCGAAGTACTCAGTGAAATACAATATTTATTGCTTAGGAAGTTGGGTCCGTATATAATTGTTACTTTTTACTAAACACTGTAATTGTACAGCACCTCACCTCCTGGCTATGGTATGATAACATCAAAGTAACTTTTTTAAAGTTCTTATTTTTTTCCCCCTACAAGTAGTTGTTTGCCAATGGTCATCATTCATGCGTAGAGTTTCTGCAGACACTGTCGAATCTTCGTGGAACACCACTGTCTGACGAGGTGCCACGGTGAATGCCAGCTCTTCAGAAAGGTTTGCAGAACTGCAAAATGAGTGCAACCCCTGTCTCTCCATGGGGTTGATATGAAGACCTCCGATGCCCACTTGCACGCAAGGTGAAAGCTGTGCCCTGTCCAGCTGATGCCTCCTTTCCACACATACCATAATAAAGGTGTTGCCCTCTGCAAACCTAGCGCTCGTCACTTCCCTGATAGAGGTGTGCACTGCAGACTGCCTGATGTGGCAGAGGTCTTTTGGGGTAGCTTGTTCCTGCCGGTGACTGTGTGGAAAACCGTAAAGACCACATTAATGTAGAAATACGTGAACAGTTACTTGACCATAATAAGAGAACAGCATGATGGGTATTTGACCAATGTTAACTCCTTGACTCCCATACATAGGGTAGCTACAATTTCACACACACTCACAGAAAGACACAATTGTCCTTAGTACGTTGATAATTAAGTTGGCTGTCCAGATGCTTGGTACTGTCTGGCCTCCCCCCCCACTCCCCCATGCAGATAAGGGTATTGCTGGCTTCTAATATAATGAGAATACAGTTCTTGAGAGGCCATGTAGCCTTGATTCTGACTTCAGCCCTGTGATTAACCAGCTTTGGAATTAGGGAGGGAGTCACCAGCTTTGGAATTAGGGAGGGAGTCACGCTGAAGGAACATTCTGTGGGATAGAGATAAGGATACAGCCTTTAGTCGGTTTCTGTAACTTAGCCCGCACTTTGTAACTAAGGCAGGATTGTGAAATGTATGTAAACGTGTCCCACTTGTGATTGGCTCTTGGAACTGTCAGTTAAGCTAATGCTCTCGCTGTAATGGTATAACTATGCAACGCACTGAATGTTAGATTGCTTGTTCTGTTGGACTTGACAGACTCTGGTGGGATGTGGTCTTTATGGTTTTCCACAACTGTACAGTGCTGGTCTCACTGTTTTCATTCTCAAAGTTGCCGCTTTGGACATGAGGGGAAGTGGATATTCACACACAAGACCTTATTATTTCAAAGTTTCATTGAACCCCTGAGAAGGCATCATGTATATAAATCTCACCCATTCCAACTTCACACAAGAACGAGTACTTTTGTCTGATGATAGTTAGATTTTTTTTTTGCTAATGTCATTAAGTGTCCTGCAATATCCACTGATTGATATGTGCGCTCCATTGTAATTATTGGCTCGCTAATGCTTGCTGAGATTGCAACAATATGCATTTTAAAAGGCAGTCTGCACATAGCTAATCGCATTACAAACTCAGAGCCCTGAGAATAAAAGATTAGATTCCCCCCACCCCCTCTCCCCCAACAATGTTATGTAGATATTAGTGCTGAACCTCATTTAATGATTTTTTTTAAAGATAATAATGAAACCTATCTATCTGGTAGCTGTTATCTCCCTTCCCATGTTCCCTTTTCGAATTGACCCAATTCCATATTTTTCAGTGATACTCGAGCAGTTGAAGACAAGTAGACAATAGCGAGAGTGACATTGCTTTTAGATTTCATGATTCAGAAATGCCGTGTAAACTCCATGGGCACAAGTAAGTCAAGCTGGCCGACTTCACCAGTCAAAGGAAAACTTACTTTTAATATATATTTGTTCTCGGGATGTGAATAAGGCTGGCAATGCCGCGGTTATTACGGGAAGGTAAATGAACCCGATGCCGTTTTCAGGCCGCCACCGCCCTGCTTATGCCCTGCGGGCAGTGTGAGTTAAAATCGGTTCTAATGGATATTTTTTAGCCCCTTTCCTTCACCAGAGCACTGAGGTCAAAACCCTACCACTGCCCCTAACTATACAGAAACTGGGGATCAAACCTGTAACCTTTCTGGTCTGTATATCTGAGACCCACAGTGGACAGTGTCTTTACCAACAGAGGGGGCCAGGGATGGTGCTAAAGAGAGAAAATATCCTCCTGAATTTCCAGTATGTGATAGGAATACTTTTTTTCCAATAAAATTATTAACAATTTGCTGTTTCCGGGGAAATCTGTGATTACTTACTCAGCTTACCTCTGTGAACGGATCGTAGTCAAATAATGACAGAGCAAACATGTTTTGAAGCCTGGGCCTTTACAACATCATTAGAAAAGTTGGAAATGGAAAAGCACTTGGGTGCAATTATTGATCATTCACCGAACATATTCACTCACTGTGAAACTATCATCAGCAAAGCTGATCAAATGCCAGGGGACGTCGCAAGGGCATTTTAATCGTAAGTCCAAATAAATTATTCAAACTATCTGCCAGTCACTGCGGACACTAAATTTGCAGTATTAACCGAGAAATGACTGGTGCCGGTATGTTGCCTTGATGTCGAGGGCAGCTACTCTCGCCTCTCCTCTGGAATTCAGCTCTTGCGTCCATGTCCGGATCAAGGCTGTGATGAGGTCTGGAGCTGAATGGTTTGGGCAGAACCCACACTGAGCATTGGTAAGAAAGAAAGGAAGAACTTGCATTCATATAGCGCCTTTCATGACCTAAGGATGTCCCAAAGCGCCTTGCAGCTCATGAAATACTTTTGAAGTGCTATCACTGTTGTAATGCAGGGAAATGCAGAAGCCAATTTGAGCACAGCAAGATCCCACAGACAGCAATGTGATAAATGACCAGATAATCTGATCATAATGATGTTGTTTGAGGGACAAATATTGGTCAGGACACATTGGTAGGTAAGCAAATGTAGTAGGGTGATTGAGGGCCAGTATGCCAGCCGCAGGCTGATCAGGGCCCTGATACCCGAGTAAGGGGAAGGCCCTTTACGAAACCTCACCTTTACGACAAAGGGTATGGCACCTTTAAGAACCTTGCCTTTAAAAGGTAAGTGCTACTGGGTCAGGTTCAAGAGAGAGCGAGAAAAAAAAAAGGGGGTTTGTAGGTATTGCTAAATTGAATGTACTGTATTTATAAAAAGTGTTTGAGGACCACTGTTTGTGGAACAAGAAGGCTACTAGATGGTAGAACTGTGTAACACAAGTTATTGATAAGTAGGTATTGTTTAATGGCACTATTGATGATTCCTTCCAACACTTTACTGATAATTGGGAGGAGATAATAGTGCAGTAATTGACCTTGTTGGATTTATCCTGTTTTTTGTGGATCGGATATACCTGGGTAATTATCAGGTAGATGGCAATGTCACTGGAACAGATTGGCTAGGGGAGTGGCTTGCTCTGATACACAGGTTTTCAGTACTGCAGCCAGGATTTAGTTAGGGTCCATATGCTTTGCTGTGTCCAGTGCACTCAGCTGCTTCTTAATGTCACGTGGAGTGAACCGAATTAGCTGGATACTGGCATCTACGATGGTGATGACCCAGGAGGAGGCCAATTAGGATTGTCCACTTTGCACTTTTAACTGAAGACACTTGCAGACATTTCAGCCTTGTTTCTCACACTCATGCACTGGGCTCCACCATGTTTGAGGATGGGAATGTTCACTGAGACTCTTCTTCCTGTTAGTTGCCTGGTTGTCCATCACCATTCTCAACTGGATGTGGCTAGGCTACAGAGCTTTGCTTTGATCCGTTGGTTGTGGATTTGCTTAGCTCTGTCTATAGCCTGCTGTTCTTGGTGTTTAACATGCAGCTCGCCCTGCGCATTAGCTTCACAAGGCTGGTACCCCGTTCTAAGGTATGCCTGGTGCTGCTCCTGGCACACCCTTCTATTCTCTGCACTGAACCTGGTTTAATGGTGATCAAGGAGTGAGGAATGTACCAGGCCATGAGGTTACAGATTGTGCTGGAGTACAATTTTGCTGCTGCTGATGGCCCACAATGCCTCATGGATGCCCAGTTTTTGACTGCTAGATCTGTCCTTAGTCCGTCGCACTTATTACCGTGGTAGTGCTACACTATACGATGGAGGATGTCCTCACAGTGGAGACAAGACTTTGTCTTCACAACAACTGTGTGGTGGTCATTTCTGCCACTGCTATTGTGGACATATTTGTTTGTGAGGGGTAGCTTGGCAAGGACAAGGTCAAGTAGTTTACTTCCTCGAGTTGCTTCCTCACCACCTGACACATGCCCAGTCTGGCAGCAATGTCCTTCAGGACTTGGCCAGCTTGGTTAGTGGTGGTACTCTGAGTCACCTGTCATGATGGACATTGAAGTCCGCCACCCAGAGTACATTCTGTGCCCTTGGTTCCCTCAGTGCTTTCTTCAGGTGGTGTTCAACATGGAGGAGGACTGATTCATCAGCTGAGGGAGGGCAGTAGGTGGTAATCAGCAGGAGGTTTCCTTGCCCATATTTGACCTAAAGTCATAAAACTTCATGGGGCCTGGAGTATATGTTGAGGACTCCCAGGGCCACTCCCACCTGACTGTATGTCAGTATGCCTCTACATCTGGTGGGTCTATCTTGATGGTGAGACAGGACACATCCAGAGATGGTCATGGAGGAGTCTGGGATGTTGGCTGATAGATATGATTCTTTGAGTATGACGAATTTGATTGAATTTTTTGAGGGGGTGACTAGGCGTGTGGATGAGGGTAATGCAGTGGATGTGGTATACATGGATTTCAGTAAGGCCTTCGATAAAGTCCCACACAGGAGACTGGTCAAGAAGGTACGAGCCCATGGAGTCCAGGGTGCCTTGGCACTTTGGATACAAAACTGGCTTAGTGGCAGAAGGCAGAGGGTGATGGTCGAAGGTTGTTTTTGTGACTGGAAGCCTGTGGCCAGTGGGGTACCACAGGGATCTGTGCTGGGGCCCTTGCTGTTTGTGGTCTACATTAACGACTTGGATATGAATGTAAAAGGTATGATCAGTAAGTTCGCTGATGATACAAAAATTGGTAGGGTGGTAAATAGCGAGGAAGATAGCCTCAGTCTGCAGGACGATATAGATGGGTTGGTCTGATGGGCGGAACAGTGGCAAATGGAATTTAACCCGGAAAAGTGCGAGGTGATGCACTTTGGAGGGACTAACAAGGCAAGGGAATACACAATGAATGGGAGGACCCTAGGCAAGACAGAGGGTCAGAGGGATCTTGGTGTGCAAGTTCACAGATCCCTGAAGGCGGCGGAACAGGTAGATAAGGTGGTAAAGAAGGCATATGGGATACTTGCCTTTATTAGCCGAGGCATAGAATATAATGATTTGAATCATCCACCGCTACATTTGAATCATCCACCGCTACAGGTGAGGTGCCTGAAGATTGGAGGGTAGCAAATGTTGTGCCTTTGTTTAAGAAGGGTGGCAGGGAAAAGCCTGGGAACTACAGACCAGTGAGCCTGACATCTGTAGTGGGTAAGTTGTTAGAGGGTATTCTGAGGGACAGGATCTACAGGCATTTGGAGAGGCAGGGACTAATTAGGAACAGTCAGCATGGTTTTGTGAGAGGAAAATCATGTCTCACGAATTTGATTGAGTTTTTTGAAGGGGTAACCAAGAAGATAGATGAGGGCTGTGCAGTAGACGTGGTCTACATGGACTTCAGCAAAGCATTTGACAAGGTACCGCATGGTAGGTTGTTACATAAGGTTAAATCTCATGGGATCCAAGGTGAGGTAGCCAATTGGATACAAAATTGGCTTGACGACAGAAGACAGAGGGTGGTTGTAGAGGGTTGTTTTTCAAACTGGATGCCTGTGTCCAGCAGTGTGCCTCAGGGATCGGTGCTGGGTCCGCTGTTATTTGTTATTTATATTAATGATTTGGATGAGAATTTAGGAGGCATGGTTAGTAAGTTTGCAGATGACACCAAGATTGGTGGCATTGTGGACAGTGAAGAAGGTTATCTGGGATTGCAACGGGATCTTGATCAATTGGGCCAGTGGGCCGATGAATGGCAGATGGAGTTTAATTTAGATAAATGTGAGGTGATGCATTTTGGTAGATCGAATCGGGCCAGGACCTACTCCGTTAATGGTAGGGCGTTGGGGAGAGTTATAGAACAAAGAGATCTGGGAGTACAGATTCATAGCTCCTTGAAAGTGGAGTCACAGGTGGATAGGGTGGTGAAGAAGGCATTCGGCATGCTTGGTTTCATTGGTCAGAACTTTGAATGCAGGAGTTAGGATGTCTTGTTGAAGTTGTACAGGGCATTGGTGAGGCCACACTTGGAGTACTGTGTACAGTTCTGGTCACCCTATTATAGAAAGGATATTATTAAACTAGAAAGAGTGCAGAAAAGATTTACTAGGATGCTACCGGGACTTGATGGTTTGACTTACAGGGAGAGGTTAGACAGACTGGGACTTTTTTCCCTGGAGAGTAGGAGGTTAAGGGGTGATCTTATAGAAGTCTATAAAATAATGAGGGGCATAGATAAGGTCGATAGTCAAAATCTTTTCCCAAAGGTAGGGGAGTCTATAACGAGGGGGCATAGATTTAAGGTGAGAGGGGAGAGATACAAAAGGGTCCAGAGGGGCAATTTTTTCACTCAAAGGGTGGTGAGTGTCTGGAACGAGCTGCCAGAGGCAGTAGTAGAGGCGGGTACAATTTTGTCTTTTAAAAAGCATTTGGACAGTTACATGGGTAAGATGGGTATAGAGGGATATGGGCCAAGTGCAGGCAATTGGGACTAGCTTAGTGGTATAAACTGGGCGACATGGACATGTTGGGCCGAAGGGCCTGTTTCCATGTTGTAACTTCTATGATTCTATGATTCTATGATTCTTCTATAAGAGCAAGGAGGTTATGATGGAGCTGTATAAAACACTGGTTAGGCCACAGCTGGAGTACTGTGTGCAGTTCTGGTCGCCACACTACAGGAAGGATGTGATCGCTTTGGAGAGGGTGCAGAGGAGATTCACCAGGATGTTACCAGGGCTGGAGCGCTTCAGCTATGAAGAGAGACTGGGAAGATTGGGTTTGTTTTCCTTGGAGCAGAGGAGGCTGAGGGGGGACATGATTGAGGTGTACAAAATTATGAGGGGCATAGATAGGATGGATACTAAGGAGCTTTTTCCCTTCGTTGAGGGTTCTATAACAAGGGGGCATAGATTCAAGGTAAAAGGCGGGAGGTTTAGAGGGGATTTGAGAAAGAACTTTTTCACCCAGAGGGTGGTTGGAGTCTGGAACTCACTGCCTGAAAGGGTTGTGGAGGCAGGAACCCTCACAACATTCAAGAAGCATTTGGATGAGCACTTGAAATGCCATAGTATACAAGGCTACGGACCAAATGCTGGAATATGGGATTAGATTAGACTGGGCTTGATGGCCGGCGCGGACACGATGGGCCGAAGGGCCTCTATCCGTGCTGTAGAACTCTATGACTCTATGACTATTTCAGACTATTGCTTGACTAGTCTGGGACAGCTCTCCCAACTCGGGTACCAGGCCCCAGATGTTCGATAGGAGGACACTGCAGGGGGGGCCGGGCTTGTATTGCCTTAGTCTTCTCCTGAGACAATGTCTGGGTCTTTTCTGATGGGTGTTTCTGGTTTTCCTCTTATTAGTGAACGCTGTAGCGATTGGTTACAACTAGATGGTTTGCGAGGCCACCCCAGAAGGCATCAAGTGTTAACCTTGCTTTCAAAAGGACATTGATACAATGAAGACAGTTCAAGGGTGGTTCCGGGCCTTGAGGCCTCAAGTTGTGAGGAGAGACTTTCAGACCTGAACGGGTTTTTAATTGTAGAAAGGAAGATGGAGGGGGGGAGGGTGTGATCTAAGTTTTGAAGATATTTAGAGGCATGGATGACACTGATGTCAGAGTATTGGACTTGGACTGAGTGCAGAACTCGAGGACACTTCACTGATTGATTTAAAATTAACAGGCCTGAAGCGTAGGGTTGCCAACTTTGGTTGGGTGTATTCCTGGAGGTTTCATCACATGACCTCCTTCCTCCAGCCGCCCCGCCCCCACACTCCTGCCATTGGTCGCCTGACACGTCCATACTTGCGTCACACCACCTTCCCTCTTCAATTGGAAGGCAAAAAAACACTTTGTTACCCAATTGGATGATTGGATGATTGGAAAGCCTTTCTTTCCTATCTCCAGTACTTTTACAAATAAACAGAAGTGTTCAAAGAAAATGAGAATTTTGTATTTAAATGCACCTATAATTGTTCTCCTGGGTTTTGCTCGCAGCAGTGTCCTGGAAATTAATCTTCAATTCCTGGAGACTCCAGGGCATTCCTGGAGAGTTGGCAACCCTACTCAACCGAGACGAGAGTTGAGATGAACCTTTGCTGCTGGATGTGTATTCTAGATCTTTGCTTGATTACCTTTGGCGATTAATCAGTATTTATCCAAAAATCTCCCTCAGGAGATTAAAGGATAGGGTAGATTATGCACGGCCTATGGAAGGATTGATGGACTGAATGGACCTTTTCACATGTCATACTTTCTTGTATGTCCTTGTAATTTTTCATTTAAGCAATTTAAACCGTTATTTTGGAGAAAGAGTAGGGGAAGCTTTACTCAGGAACTTTGAATGTTTGATTGCACCATTTATCCATAATATCAAGAAAAAGATGCCATGGCAACTCAATGTTCAGTCTAAAGTGAGCTCAGAATGGTCTCACCAGAGGAAGAAGGAACAGTTTCACAGTAACTTAAAAAAAGGGAGAATATGTAATAATGAGAATAATCTCTTATGGGCGGGGGTACCATCCCATAGGCACTGATTGCCTCCCAATTTCCTCAGGCCATTCTTCATGTGTGAGTCTAGATAGTAAATGTCAGCAGGCTATTAAACAGTTAGGGGGGTGGGGTTGTCCATCACAGCAGAGACCCAACCTGTTCTCATCCCAGTCAACCTCTGACTCTTCAAGCAGGTAACATCCCAAATTGACGGGGCAGCCATGCAATGTAACATACCTTGACTTCCAAAAGGCCTTTGATAAAGTACTGCGTGAGAGACTTCTTTACAAATGAACGTCATTGATTATCAAGGGCAAGTCACGGATAGAGGGATTTAAAATTATGAAGGGGTTCGATAGGGTAGACGTAGAGAAGATGTTTCCACTTGTGGGGAGTCCAAATCTAGGGGCCATAAATATAAGATAGTCACTAATAAATCCAATAGGGAATTCAGGGGAAACTTCTTTACCCAGAGAGTGGTTAGAATGTGGAACTTGCTACCACAAGGAGTAGTTGAGGCGAATAGCATCGATGCATTTAAGGGGAAGCTAGATAAATACACGAGGGAGAAAGGACTAGAAGGAAGGGTGAGATGAGGTAAGATGAGAGGAGTCTCATGTAGAGCATAAACACCAGCATAGACCAGTTGGGCCGAATGGCCTGTTTCTGTGCTGTAAAATTCTATGGAAATCTATGTATTTTCCCCATGGAGTTAATCCATCCACAGCAACCCTTACTGTGCTGTTTAATATTCTGGCTAGTTGGCAGTTGACCGTCATAGACCTTGCCTTGCTTTTGTTCGATGATGCCAACACAGCTTGCAGTGCCCTCAGTGCCCACTTGTTCTGGTGCAGTTGGTAAACAGGTTATCCGGTTTATGCCACCCGTGCAAAAGAGCTCCCAATGAGCCATGAGCTAGGCCGAGCCTGTAGTGAGAGGATTGCCAGTTGTATCTGGTGTACAGCCATTCCCAGGCATGCACTCATGTACATATTAAATAAGATGGGGGGGGGGTGGGGAGAGTGCAAAGGCTGGCACGAGAAAGAAATGTTCCTTTTAACATTAATTATACCTCGCAGTAACTGTAATTATTAGCTCGCATTGTTCAATTGCAAAACCTATAATTACGGATAAAAATATAAAAAGGTTTTGAGGGCTTCAGGCAGCAGCGGTTCAAAATATCGAGTTTTATTGCGTACAAGTGAATGTTATTTTCTTTCCGCAAGTAAGTGATAATTAACTTGAAGGAGGAAGAAAATAAATACTCAACTGAATTATCTGTTCTTGCTGGCTGCATGCAGTGTTCGGGAATGGGTTTAAATAACATCACGACGTTCCTTACTAATAATAATAAATTACGTGGAGGAGGGTGAATTTTTCAACATTTCACATCCAAAATAACTTTGTATCCGTGAAGTCTCTCAGCACAGCCCGACATCCTGCAAGGCCCCTTTGTCACAGTAGTGGAGTTACACACCATCCATTCTGTTGGCTTTTAGCATTTTCTCGTCCAGGTTTCTTGTTAAATGCGGTCAGATAGATGAGTGAAGGCAGAAAGAGGACAAGAACGGGTTCGAGTTAGGAGCGTGGGGGTGAGGAAGATGGTGTAATGAACAGCACGCACAATATATTTGAGTTCTTTACAAATGGAAGGGTACCTACCTCACATTTGTTATTTTCTCCCGATCTCACATCTTGTTAGCTTTTTAAAAATTCATTCTCTGGGATGTGGGCGTCACTGGCAAGGCCGGCATTTATTGCCCATCCCTAGTTGCTCCTTGAGAAGGTGGTGGTGAGCCTCCTTCTTGAACTGCTGCAGTCCGTGTGGTGAACATACTCCCACAGCGCTGTTGGGTAGGGAGTTCAAGGATTTTGACCCAGCAACAGCGATATATGTCCCACTACTACAACTTGTATTTATATAGCAGCTTTAACATAGTAAAACGTCCCAAGGCGCTTCACAGGAGAGATTATCAGACAAAATTTGACACCGAGCCACATAAGGAGATATTAGGACAGGTGACCAAAAGCTTGGTCACAGAAGTAGGTTTTAAGAAGATACTTAAAATAGGAGGGAGGGAATTCCAGAGCTTGGGGCCCAGGCAGCTGAAGGAACGGCGGCCAATGGTGGGGTGAAGGAAATCAGGGATGCACGTGAGACCAGACTTGGAGGAACGCCGAAATCTCAGAGGGTTCTAGGGCTGGAAGAGGTTACAGAGATCGGGAAGGGGCGAGGCCATGGAGGGATTTGAAAACAAGGATGAAAATTTTAAAATCGAGGCATTGCTGGCCCGGGAGCCAATTTGGGTCAGTGAGCACAGGGGTGATGGGAGAACGGGACTTGTCCAGGTTGGGATGGTGTGCAACTTGGTAGGGAACCTGGAGATCCCAGTATTCCTGTGCACCTGCTGCCCTTGTCCTCCTTCGGTGGTGAAGGTTGAGGGTTTGGCCACAAACATATAATACGGGAAACTCACCAAGCCGACGCAGGGGAAAAATGCTTGAGCTGCCTGAATAGGCAAATTGTGATCTGACAGATCCAGAAATTGTCTCGGAGCTAAGCCAATTTCAACTTGGATACATGGGGCAAAGTAATCTTTTGACACTTTTAACCTTGTTAACTGTAGAAACATAATTTCCATTCTGTGATTACCGCCGAAAGTATGAAAGGAAAAAAAACCTCAAATGTTAGAAATCTGAAAGGAGAAAAGATTGTCAGAACTGGAAACTGGAAGAAACACAAGCCCCTTGATCGGGCTGGACCAAACAAAGCGCGAGGAGGTGGGAGGAGAGAGGGGGGAGAGAACAACAGGTAAAAGTCAAAAAGCCAGGAATGCTGACTCCTGCCATAGCGAGAAGTTAATAGGTAAAAGGCCAGTGAACGGGTTGGAACAAACTAAAAAGAACTGAAAACTGGTGGACGATATAAGTTGCTCATCTCAATAAACCAATGTGAAATCATTAAAAGGTTAAATAAGGCAGGAAAATATCTTAGGAAGGCAGGGCTTAGGATAGTTGTGAAGGGAGGGAAAAATTCCAAAATGGAGGCAAATGAAGTGGAAGGAAAGGGGAGAAACAGGAAAGAACATGAAGGAATTTCCTTTTGCAAACTGCAAAAATCTAGAAATCTGAAATAAAGGGGTAAATTTTAACGGGGAGACAGGAAGAGGGCGGTGGGGGGGAACGCCTGACGGGAAATCAGGAAGTATGGGTTTCCCGGACGGCCTTACGATTTTGACGTAAGGACGGCTTTCATTTTTTTTTTGTAGGTTTCCCACCCGAAAGGCCAGCCGGTCTTAGATGATCGTGGGGGGGGGGGTGTCGGTCATTGTGAGGTTGCGGTTGGGTCATTGGGGGGCTCATTAGGGGCTCAGTCATGGGGGTGGGGGGTCGTGATGGGGGGTCGGAGGTCGTGCTGGGGGGGTCGGAGATCATGTTGTGGGGGGGGTCAGAGATCGTTTGTGGGGTTAAAATTTACCCCAAAGACCTAGAAAGTGGACAAGTGGCAGTCAAATCAGGCCCGGGAGTCAAACCCCTCCCCTACCCCCCCCACTGGATCTAGAACTTGTGCCAGCGATTGTGTTTTGCTCGGGGTTAAAATTGACCCTGTGATTTTGCAGGGTTTCGGTCATTGCCCTTTGTGAAGATTTGGGAGGATAGGGGCCATTGTTACCTTGTTTTCGCTTTCAGTCCTAACCTACTCTTTCCATTATTGGGGTGGTCTGGGTTTATTTGTAGGGGGGGATAGAGGGAGTTTACATCATGAGGGAGTTCAGATTGCCTGGTAAATTCCAAGGTCCAGACAAAGTCTGTACATTCTCCATTCCGACTCACATATCCATTGGTGCTTTACCTTCAGGCTGCACTGTGCCCAATGGAACGATGCACCTTTTCACAGCTAACAGTGAGAGTTGCACTGCATACATTGGATTACATAGATTCTACAGCACAGAACCAGGCCATTCGGCCCAACTGGTCTATGCCAGCGTTTATACTCCACACGAGCCTACTCCCACTCCAAGCACCTCTATTCCCTTCTCCCTCGTGTATGCATAAAGCCTCCCCTTAAATGAAGCAGTGCTATTTGCATCAACCACTCCATGTGGCAGTGAGTTCCACATTTTGACCGCTCTCTGCGTAAAGAAATTCCTCCTAAATTCTTCATTTGATCTGTTGGTGGCTATCTTTTATTTATGCCCCCTTGTCCTCGACTCATCCACATCTTACTCCACATCTTTCCCCTTACTTATCGAAACCCTTCATAGTTTTAAAGACCTCTATCATCTCTCCTCTTACTTGCTTCTGAAGGTTGGCTCCTCAGTTCACCATTTTCTTTAAGAACAAAATAATTTTCCTCCTGCTCTGTGTGTGTGTGTGTGTGTGTGTGTGTGTGTAATATTAATATATATTTATAAAAGCTCGGCTGTACATTCAGATACTTTGAGACTACTGACTGTGCAACTCAGTCCTTGAAGACACCAGCTCATTAGCCGAGAAAGACCTCAACGATTGTGTGCTTTCAGTACTGCCACGAGAATTGCTGACAAAAGATCTCAGCTCAGGTCACCTTCTAGGAAACGAGGGAATCAGGCAGCTATCAGATTCACTTCAAAGTCCAGAAATGTAGCTGACTTTGGTAACCTAAGAGGGGACTCTTGGCAGTGGATTGGGATAAAGAGCATTAACCTTCTGGCGAGCAGCGTAAATGAACACAGAACACTCTTGAAATGAAGTAATTTCTGCCTTCTCGATGTAATTTTGTATTTTCAGAATGGCAGCTTTTATTATGTTGGGCATCCTCAATTATGCATGAGAGAGAGAGTTTGTAAAGAAACACTAAAATATTTTGAGCTGCTTCAATTATTTATAAGATTGCCCTCCAATTTTTTTAGGATACTGTAAGAAACAACAAAAAGAAAAGTTGGATATCGCTTCAGACACACAGAAGTTTGTTACAATTAATATTCATCTTGCCCTTGAGGCTTCCATTGAAGTGAGTGCATCCTTCTTCAGAAGGAACTGAGGGTTGGGTTATTTTTAATGTTAATTAAAGAAGAATGAAAGCTGGTCGAAAATTATTGGTGTAATGGTTTTCCGATGAAAGGAGGAGAGCAGGACCTGAGGTCACAGATACCACTTGGTGAACGTTAAATTTAGGTCAAATACCAGAAAGAACTTCCATCACTGAAAAGGGTGACAACCGTCTGGAATATTCCGCTAGCTGAGGTAAATGGAGGTACAAACTTTAGGGATGTTCAAACCGCAGCTGAATGCCAGACTGGCTGAGTTCTGTTACAAGGAACCAGCTGCAATGGGCCGAATGGCCTTGCCTCGTCCTTGACTCTGGTGTGTCATTATAAACCTGGGTTCTCCCATTGCGATTTTTTTTATGGATTGATAGTTGTGTGAAATTGCTGTTAATGTTTCAGACCAAGAGCAAAGTCAAAAACAGTGGAACGTGTTTGAATTAGTGGGACTCTCTGAGGGAAAGAAGTAAAATGAGAGAAGAATTTTAATCCTGCATCCTTTAGGGTATGGGGCTGAAGAACTAAGTACACTTCAGAGTTTTGGAAAATTGATTAACAAGAGATGAGATGGGCAGTGCCAATGTGCTGGCAGTATGTGGACTCTTCCATTGTACCCCTCAACTCTCTCGCTATCTGAGGCAGTAAGTGGTAGCATGGTGCTTCCTCTGCAGGAGGGATAAATCATCCTTTCCACACCTTCCAGTAGCCGTTTCCAGAACAGCACAAAGATCTGGAGATAAGTCAGTGCTCACTGTCTATTATGGGGCAAAATAAGCCTTTTAACAAACAAGGAACCCAAAGCTGGTAATGTTTTTTGCATGGTCATGTGGCTCTTGGGCTGTGGCCAACTTGCACTCTTGAGTTCCACAGTTTCTCTCTTCCATCATCACACTTCTTCAATTCAGAGAACAACAATAGTGAACAATTCTTGTGACTTGAGACTCGGTGAGCCAAAAAGTGCGAGGGAACTCAGGGAAGTGATTTCTTGCCCTGTATCCTGGCCAACGTTGAGAGAGAGGTGCTGGATGAGCCTCCCCAGATATGGCAGCAGTGATCAAGTCTTGGATGGATCGAGGCTCCAAACAGGTGCTCCATTTGCTGAGTGTAGCATTTCTATAGCGCCTTTCATGACCTCAGGACGTCCCAAAGCGCTTTACAGCCAATGAAGTACTTTTGAAGTGTAGTCATTGTTGTAATGTAGGAAAACACAAATTTGTGCACAGCAAGATCCCACAAATAGCAACATGGTAATGACCAGATAATCTGTTTTAGTGGTGTTGGTTGAGGGATAAACATTGGCCAGGACTCCGGGAAGGACTCCCCCGCTCTTCTTTGAAATAGTGCCATGGGATCTTTTAATTCCTCCTGAGAGGGCAGACGAGGCCCTCATCCGAAAGATGGCATCTCCGACAGTGCAGCATTCCCTCGGGAAATCATGTATGGGTAAAAATCCCACTGCGCCCAATTCTGCCGCACATCATGGACTGCAAAAACCATGGGCTGGCAGTGCGCAATGACCCAGTTACAACAATGAAACAAATTTAGTCAAACAGGTAGAGGCAAACTTCAAACATCACTGTAGTCCTGGTGGTGAGAGCCTTTCATTAAACACTTGATATGCTGCACAGCCCACGAAGACCAGTAAGTGTTTGCATGTCTCTCTGGTATTTATCATGGCTGAGAGCATAATTAACAGGAATGTGATATTATTTTGAAGATGCGTTGCATCCTGTGGATAAAAGGTAGAGGAGATGACAGCGTCAGCGCCTGTAGTTAAATCAAAACGGCTAAAAATAGCAGCACGATCTATAAAGTACGGTGTAAATGTCACTTATCCAATTAAGTTTTGATTTGATCCTGATAAATTCTTATTATGAATTTGTAAAATAACAGCAGCCATATTTCAAAGGGGAATTCACCCCAGTCAGCCTTGCCTAATAGAGAAACAACAAAAGCAATTTTAATGAATTAAGTCCCATAACACGTCAGTTAGCTACATCGTCCTGGTCTTGTTCAAAATTGAAGCATGTTGCTTTACGTTAGGGGGAAGAAAAAGTTTTGTCAGCGCAGTCCAACTTTATTTCAGTAACTTTGATTTCTATTTGTTTTTGTGCTCATCAAAGTATCAGCACCGAGCACTTCCAGGTCAGGTACGGGTTAGATACAGAGTAATATCCTCCAGCACCGGGCACTTCCAGGTCAGGTACGGGTTAGATACAGAGTAATATCCTCCAGCACCGAGCACTTCCAGGTCAGGTACGGGTTAGATACAGAGTAATATCCTCCAGCACCGAGCACTTCCAGGTCAGGTACAGGTTAGATACAGAGTAATATCCTCCAACACCGAGCACTTCCAGGTCTGGGATGGATCAGACACAGAGTAATATCCTCCAGCACCGAGCACTTCCAGGTCAGGTACCGGTTAGATACAGAGTAATATCCTCCAGCACCGAGCACTTTCAGGTCATGTATGGGTTAGATACAGAGTAATATCCTCCAACACCGAGCACTCCCAGGTCTGGGATGGATCAGATACAGTGTAATATCCTCCAGCAATGAGCACTCCCAGGTCAGGTACAGATTAGCTACAGAGTAATATCTCCCAGCATCAAGCACTCCAAGGTCAGATACGGGTTAGATACAGAGTAATATCCTCTTTATATTTCCACCTTGCTGCTAACAACAGCCTTGACGATGGGGGTAGCACCGCAGGGTAAAGAGAGCAGAGTCAGTACCTCTGGAGGAATGGAGGGGTACCTCGAGTTGGTTTTCCCATGCTCTAATGGAGGCAGCAGCGTTATTGGCCGCAAATTGAAATAGCTGCCTCCCACTTCGCTGGCTGCCATTTTCGATGGGTGCCAATAGGCTGATTGGCAGTCCATGCCAATGGGCATCCTGAAATGCCCAGCAATCCAGTTTTCCCTCTTCTGTCCTGTACAGATCTTCCCCACAGGGAATGGAAAGTTCAGAGGGCAGAATGGAAAGTCATGATTGACAACTCTCAAACAACTGCACATGTGCAAAGGCCTTTGAACCCTTGACCATAAATTGGCGTCTCCCCGCAAGAGCTAACACTGAGACGAATCCCGGGCACACAAGCACAAAGTCACATGAGAGCTGCAAGCCTTTATACAGGAAGTGTATGTCATACCTGTGGCTGCTGCACCTCACTGAGATGTAGGTGTGATGGTACAGTAACTGTTCTCCAGATTTGATGGTCCAGAATTTGCTGCAATCTGATCAAGAAGATTTAGAATTCAGATCGCAACTGTATTTTAATGCCCAGAAGCTTTTTTAAACGTGTTCCTGTTTATGATTTCTGTATACTCAGCCCACCAGTGCCATTCTACAACGATCTAAGTGGCAGTGGAGATCTTAGCGGCTTTGATTCAGCAAACTCGATCCCACCGTTGGTTGTAATGGAGGGACGGGGCTATGATGATTAGCTGTTGAACTGTTTCAGCGAGGGAGGGCAGCGCAAGAGTCTCAGGAAATTATGGCATGGCGCAAATCATGGCTGAAGTTACTTACGCCGTCATCTCCTGGGACTTTTGCGTCGTAAGTCAGGCCCTGCGACGTTGATGTGCCGTTAGAATGGCGCAAATCTCCGGGAACTTCCGGACTGATGTTGTGGGGTGCTCCTGAAAATATTGAAAGATATCTGAAAAAATTGTGTGATTATCATTACCTCATTCAATTGCTCCCAGCTATGTAAATGATTTCTGCTGTTATTGTCGCAGAAAATTAGTTTGTTCCCATTAATGACCCAACAGAAGGAAGATCAGAAGCAATAATAGCTCATGGGAGTTTACAATTAAATCTGCTCTTGCTAGGATGGAAATAGCTAACACTGAGCTGCTTTTCCATTGAAGCACTCCTGGTGTTGAGGGTCACTTGGACCTGATCCCCAGAGACCCATTATTACTGTATCCAGTTCTGACAACAGGTCATCGACCTGAAACGTTACCTCTGTTTCTTTCTCCACAGATGCTGCCGGACTTGCTGAGTATTTCCAGCATTTTCTGTTTTTATTACTGTATCAGCTTTGTGGGTCTCGTAAGTTGCTGTCAAGTCTCCACTTAAAACCAAATCCACAGAGTCAGATCCTATCCTTTTTACTTTTCAGAACTTGCATTTCTATAGCGCCTTTCAGGACCTCAGGACATCCCAAAGCACTTTACAGCCAATGAAGTACTTTTGAAGTGTAGTCACTATTGTAAAGTAGGAAACGCGACAGCCAATTTGTACACAGCAAGATCCCACAAACAGCAATGACCAGATGATCTGTTTTCAGTGATGTTGGTTGAGGGGTAAATATTAGCTCGGACACCGTGGAGAACTCCCCTGCTCTTCTTCGAAATAGTGCCATGGGATCTTTTACGTCCACCCGAGAGGGCAGACGGTACCGTCTCATCCAAAAGGCGGCACCTCCGACAGTGTAGCACTCCCTCAGAAGTATCAGCCCAGATTCTGTGCTCAAGCCTCTGGAGTGGGGTTTGAACCCATGACCATTCTGTCTCAGAGGTGCGAGTGCTACCCACTGAACCACAGCTGACACCTCTGGAGCTCTTCTATTGTCCCCAACAGATGAGGAGTGCTTTGCTAGGCCAGCTCAGTACTCTGCTGGTGAAAGTACTGCACTTCTAGAGTTTGAAGCGAGTGGTTTGCCAATGCGTTCGACTGCATTCTTGGCCACTCTCTCTGCAGCCACCTTGGAGTGCCTAAACTTCCCTCGGGTTCAAACCCCTGATTAGCAATTTTGGATATCTTTCTTCCGTAACGCAACTATAAAAAATAAAATTACAAGAGCTGCCTAACCTAAACAGCTCATCTTGTTCCAATAATAATTGTAAAAATCCTCCTCGTGGTAAATCGAGCATTGAAACTGAGAAGACCTCAGGCACTAACTTTAAGTTGGATCAAGGTTGTGCTCTTGGGGGCGAGCCTGCGGAAGCTGTCTTCAGTCACACCATGGAACAGAATTGCAAGGAAATCCTTTCTTGGCTTGCGTAGGGGACGATCGGTCCTGAGCTCAGGCGCTGAGGGGTGACTGTAGCATTAAGTATTCTGCTTAACATCACCCTAGGGACAGTAATAAGGAGACAGCAAAGAATTACCTGCAAACAATACTGTTGCACTGCATTAGGAAGAAGTGTATGAGGAGGGGAAGAGGGCATGATCTAGAGAGGAAGGTAATGGAGAAGGGGCTGAGCAGAAGGAGAGACCATGGACTGGGAGGGGTCACCACCAGATACTGGGCTGACAGGGGAACATGGAGAGAGGGCTAGGTACCATGGGGACAGCTCGGTTGTATGGAGGTGTAAATAATTGGATATGAAACACTTGATTGCATTTATTATTAAGCAATCACTCTCTTTTATCAGTTATTATGCAATACATCTGAGGCGCTAACTCACTATCTCTCTCCACAATAAATAATGGATACTCAAGGCAGTAATCTCAGCGAGGAGTTCAGATTACAGCAGAGACGCCAAGAGCAAAATTGAAACACATTTATCTGAACATCCAGATGAGTTCACTGCCTCAAGTCACTCTGTTACCTCTACGAGAGGGCTCGATTCGATTTTTTTTGCCTTATTTCTAGTCCTGCCTGTTAGTGCTTGGCCTTATCCTCCTCATCGACAGCGAGAGCAGAACCACCATTGCTGCTAACTCGTTCAGCAATAACTTGCTGTTGCTCACGGCAGCAGACGTGAGGAGTCGTGCGATATGAAGCAGGGGGTTGCGGGGGGGGGGGGGGGGAAGGACGAGCAGGGTAATCCCGCTGCGGAGTTTGAAGGGCCTGACTGACCCTCCACACTCCCCCGGTGGGCCGAGCAAATGGCACAGTTCGAGTGTGCACGTGTATTTGGTGGGACGCCGAGGGATAGAGAATATTGACCCTGAAATGAGAGTGCACCGATTCACATGGACATCCTTCCTCCTCTATTTTAAACGGGCTAAGTGGGGCTGCAGGGACGAGTTGTCCGTCATTTATATTCACTGCAAGTCAACCCGGCAGCTTCAGTCTGAAGACTGACCGCCCTGAAGCAAAATCCTGGAGTTACCATACACTGAGACTTTAAAAGGTGTATTTCATTCCCAGCTAAAATGAATGTGCTTCTCCAACTCCCTCCTGGGAAAAGTTCGAGCTGCGATGTTGGATGTTATCTTCCAGCCCACCACCCCACCAATACATCATTTTAAACTCTCTTTGGCAATGCTTTGTCGTCCGTGAAACCTTTCTTTTAATCACTTGCTTGACTCTCTTCTCAAATGTGCTGCATGTATTACTCCATGGAAAATTTCCTAGAACAAGGAGTCCAGAGAATGATGGTAGATGTCTAATGTACTGTAAAATCCAGAGATGCAAGGTAAGAAGAAAGACTTGCATTTCTATAGCACCTTTCACGACCTCAGGATATCCCAAAGCACTTCACAGCCAATGAAGTACTTTTGAAGTGTAGTCACTGTTGTAATGTAGGAAACACGGCAGCCAATTTGCACACAGTAAGATCCCACAAACAGCAACGTGATAATGACCAGATATTCTGTTTTTTGGTGTTGGTTGAGGGATAAATATTGGCCAGGACACCAGGGAGAACTCCCCTGCTCTTCTTCAAATAGTGTCATGGGATTGTTTACATCCACCTGAGATGACAGACAGGGCCTCAGTTTAACGTCTCATCCGAAAGACGGCACCTCCGACAGTGCAGCACTCCCTCAGTCCTGCAGTAAAGTGTTAGCCTCTGGAGTGGGACTTGAATCCATGGCCTCGTGACTCAGGAGGTGACAGTGCTCCCCACTGAGCCAGGGCTGACACTGCAGGTTGATTACCAGTAATATCATCATACAGAATTAAAGGCTAGAGGAATTGCATTGGGTGGTTTTTCTTGTGTTTGCACCTGGATCGATTTCAGTAGGCCTGCTTTTAAAAAAAAGAACAATGCTTTGTCGAAAATAACTAATGAACCTTCATTCTTCCCAGTGATATATGTTTTATCTCCAAAATCACTGTGATAGTGCATCCTCAGATCAGCTCATCTTACTCCTCCCTTCCCCGCTACGAACCAGCTCAAGTACAGTAACTGACACAAAATTGAGCCTGAGGTGTCTGTTCCTCTAACTGTGCATTGTCTGGGACACATGTGACTCAGACTGGAGGTGTGTTAAGGTTAGGGTGAGCAGGAAGACAGAGTCATGGTGCTGTGCCCCATCTCAATTGGCAATGATGGCCCTCGGACTACCTGCTTTCAGTAATGAGGAGAACATAAGATATCATTAGGAATAGAGTAAGGCCTCTAGGCCCAATAAGCCTGTTACTTTTCCTTCGATCAACCCTCTCTCCCTCACAATGAAGAATTCCTCATCCAAAGCTCTGCTGCCCGTATCCCGTATCGCACTAAGTCCCGTTCACACATCAACCCCAATGCTCGCTGACCTACATTGGTTCCTGGTCCAGCAACACCTTAAATTTAAAATTCTCATCCTTGTGTTCAAATCCCTCCATGGCCTCGCCCCCTCCCTATCCCTGTAACTGCCTTGAGCCCTACAATCCTCCGAGATCTCTGCTCTCCTCCAATTCTGGTCTCTTGTGCATCCTTAATTTCCTTCGCCCCACCATTAGTGGCCGTGCCTTCAGCCCTCTAGGCCCTAAGCTCTGGAATTCCCTCCCTAAACCTCTCAACCTCTCTCCTCCTTTAAGACACTCCTTAAAACCTACCTCTTTAACCAAGCTTTTGGTCACCTGTCTAATATCTCCTCATGTGGGTCGGTGTCAAACGTTGTTTGATAATCGCTCCTGTGAAGCGCCGTGGGATGTTTTACTGCATTAAAGGCGCTATATAAATGCAAGTAGTTGTTGTTGCTTTTTCTTCGAACAGCCCCTTCCTGCCTCACAATGGAGGTCGCGCGTGTAGGAAAATCGTAAACACGTTGTTTTGGAACATTGCTACGATGTGACCAGACATGGTGGCCAGAGCAACTCTACCTCCAATATCCCTCAATCCTATTTCTCTCCAGAAACCGATTGTCCCTTGACGCCCATTTATTCTGCCCACCTTAACACGTTCGCTGGCAACATTCTACGACACAATGACCATTTCACACCTGATTGCCCTTCTTGCTCGGAACATCCTTTTCTTTTTAACTCAGTACAGAGAAAGATGAGTAACTGTAGCCATTCCAGCAGCCATGCTAACAAATGAAAGCAGACTGTTCCCAAAGATGAAGGAGACATATAAAGGACACTGCGATGCAATCATAGGGCTGTTTAAAAATTTATTGTGTGATATTGACGGTGACCAGACTCCAGTGGGCAGATGAATATTGAAAGTCTCAGAGTCCCACAGTTGCCACAAACAGTTATTTTTCCATTTCCCAGACCAGCTGGCCTTGTGGCCTGTTTCGGAGAGAGAGAGACACTGCCAATTTTGAACCAATTTGTGCTGAATTGCAAGCAGTCTTGTGTTCCAGACTCACATCTGCAAAGAATTTGGTTGAGACTTCCCGTATGCATTGAATGCGGGATCCACGAGGGCCACCAAAGGTGGAAGGCTTTTGTCCAATTGAGCTGAAAGGATCATGTTCAGATTGACAACACTGCCCAGTCCTAAAATCTTTGACGTTTATAAAAAAAAAGTGAAGAAAGTTGTTGATATTGCAAAAAAAAACCAAATCTCATCATTTCAAACATGATCATTTACGAACATACAAAATCGACGGGCAGGAAAAGATCGGCCGGTCCATCAAGCCTGCCCCACACTCATGGTGGCCGGAGCATCGTGACTGGACACTTCTCCCCCTCTGCCCCCGTTCCCCGCAGTCATGTAATCTCCTGGGAGATGCAAAAAAAATGGGGGGAAAATCCAGGGTCAATAAGGGAAGAATATACTCTGGAAAATTCCTCTCTGACCCCCTTAGGCGATCGAAACCAGTCCAGGAGATCTCAGGGGTCATGGAGTCATAGAATGATACAGCACAGAAGGAGGCTATTCGACCCATCGTGCCTGTGCTGGCTCTCTGAAAGACCAGCAGAGAAAAAAAAATTGTTATACTGAGTGTTCCGTCATTTAAAAGAAAAGGGCGACTGAATTCTATTCTATGACTTTATTATTCGGACTGAAAGGTTCAACCCCAGTAGGCTGAAGAGAACACAAACAGATTTGAATTTTATTTTGGGGGTTGGGTGGGGGGAGGTAGGAGTTTGTTATGTCGCGGTGAGTGAATGCACTAGGTGATGTGGTGCTGAGTCTTACAGACCAGGTTCAATTCTCGTTCCGGGCTGAGCTGGGTGATCTCAGCTGGGGCCTCGTTTCGAAGAGGACAATGCTCGAGGAGGAGAATGAACATCGTAAGCTCGAGGAGGACAATGAACATCGTACGCTCGAGGAGGAGAAAGAACATCGCAAGCTCGAGGAGGACAATGAACATTGTAAGCTCGAGGAGGAGAATGAACATCGTAAGCTCGAGGAGGACAATGAACATCGTAAGCTCGAGGAGGAGAAAGAACATCGCAAGCTCGAGGAGGAGAATGAACATCGTGAGCTCGAGGAGGACAATGAACATCGCAAGCTCGAGGAGGACAATGAACATCGCAAGCTCGAGGAGGAGAAAGAACATCGTAAGCTCGAGGAGGACAATGAACATCGTAAGCTCGAGGAGGACAATGAACATCGTGAGCTCGAGGAGGACAATGAACATCGCAAGCTCGAGGAGGAGAAAGAACATCGTAAGCTCGAGGAGGACAATGAACATCGTGAGCTCGAGGAGGACAATGAACATCGCAAGCTCGAGGAGGAGAAAGAACATCGTAAGCTCGAGGAGGACAATGAACATCGTAAGCTCGAGGAGGACAATGAACATCGCAAGCTCGAGGAGGAGAAAGAACATCGTAAGCTCGAGGAGGACAATGAACATCGTAAGCTCGAGGAGGACAATAAAAATCACAAGCTCGAGGAGGACAATGAACATCGTGAGCTCGAGGAGGACAATGAACATCGTAAGCTCGAGGAGGACAATGAACATCGCAAGCTCGAGGAGGGCATTGAACATCGTAAGCTCGAGGAAGAGAAAGAACATCGCAAGCTCGAGGAGGACAATGAACATCGTAAGCTCGAGGAGGAGAATGAATATCGCGAGTTTGTGGAAGAGAGAACATCGCAAGTTCGAGGAGGAGCATGAACATCGCAAGCTCGTGGACGAGAGAACATTGTAAGCTCGAGAAGGAGAATGAACATCGCAAGCTCGAGGAGGAGAATGAACATCGTAAGCTCGAGGAGGAGAATGAACATCGTAAGCTCAAGGAGGAGAATGAACATTGTAAGCTCGAGGAGGAGAATGAACATCGCGAGCTCGAGGAGGAGAATGAACATCGCGAGCTCGAAGAGGAGAAGAACATCGTAAGCTCGAGGAGGAGAATGAACATCGCGAGCTCGAGGAGGAGAATGAACATCGCAAGCTCGAGGAGGAGAATGAACATTGTGAGCTCGAGGAGGAGAATGAACATCGTGAGCTCGAGGAGGAGAAAGGACATCGCAAGCTCGAAGAGGAGAAGAACATCGTAAGCTCGAGGAGGAGAATGAACATCGCAAGCTCGAGGAGGAGAATGAACATCGTGAGCTCGAGGAGGAGAATGAACATCGTGAGCTCGAGGAGGAGAATGAACATCGCACGCTCGAGGAGGAGAATGAACATCGTAAGCTCGAGGAGGAGAATGAACATCGTGAGCTCGAGGAGGAGAATGAACATCGTAAGCTCGAGGAGGAGAATGAACATCGTGAGCTCGAGGAGGAGAATGAACATCGTAAGCTCGAGGAGGAGAATGAACATTGTGAGCTCGAGGAGGAGAATGAACATCGTAAGCTCGAGGAGGAGAATGAACATCGTAAGCTCGAGGAGGAGAATGAACATTGTAAGCTCGAGGAGGAGAATGAACATCGTAAGCTCGAGGAGGAGAATGAACATAGTAAGCTCGAGGAGGAGAATGAACATCGTGAGCTCGAGGAGGAGAATGAACATCGTAAGCTCGAGGAGGAGAATGAACATCGTAAGCTCGAGGAGGAGAATGAACATTGTAAGCTCGAGGAGGAGAATGAACATCGTAAGCTCGAGGAGGAGAATGAACATTGTAAGCTCGAGGAGGAGAATGAACATCGTGAGCTCGAGGAGGAGAATGAACATCGTGAGCTCGAGGAGGAGAATGAACATCGTAAGATCAAGGAGGAGAATGAACATCGTAAGCTCGAGGAGGAGAATGAACATCGTAAGCTCGAGGAGGAGAATGAACATCGCGAGCTCGAGGAGGAGAATGAACATCGTAAGCTCGAGGAGGAGAATGAACATCGTAAGATCGAGGAGGAGAATGAACATCGTGAGCTCGAGGAGGAGAATGAACATTGTAAGCTCGAGGAGGAGAATGAACATCGTAAGATCGAGGAGGAGAATGAACATCGCAAGCTCGAGGAGGAGAATGAACATCGTAAGCTCGAGGAGGAGAATGAACATCGTGAGCTCGAGGAGGAGAATGAACATCGTAAGATCGAGGAGGAGAATGAACATCGCAAGCTCGAGGAGGAGAATGAACATCGCAAGCTCGAGGAGGAGAATGAACATCGTAAGCTCGAGGAGGAGAATGAACATCGCAAGCTCGAGGAGGAGAATGAACATCGCACGCTCGAGGAGGAGAATGAACATCGTAAGCTCGAGGAGGAGAATGAACATCGTAAGATCGAGGAGGAGAATGAACATCGCAAGCTCGAGGAGGAGAATGAACATCGCACGCTCGAGGAGGAGAATGAACATCGTAAGCTCGAGGAGGAGAATGAACATCGTAAGATCGAGGAGGAGAATGAACATCGCAAG
Source organism: Heptranchias perlo (assembly GCF_035084215.1). Taxonomy (NCBI): domain Eukaryota; kingdom Metazoa; phylum Chordata; class Chondrichthyes; order Hexanchiformes; family Hexanchidae; genus Heptranchias; species Heptranchias perlo. The sequence continues at coordinate 8,303,158 of NC_090370.1, forward strand.
CTCGAGGAGGAGAATGAACATCGCACGCTCGAGGAGGACAATGAACATCGCACGCTCGAGGAGGAGAATGAACATCGTAAGATCAAGGAGGAGAATGAACATCGCAAGCTCGAAGAGGAGAATGAACATCGTAAGCTCGAGGAGGAGAATGAACATCGTAAGCTCGAGGAGGAGAATGAACATCGTAAGATCAAGGAGGAGAATGAACATCGCAAGCTCGAGGAGGAGAATGAACATCGTAAGATCAAGGAGGAGAATGAACATCGCAAGCTCGAGGAGGAGAATGAACATCGTAAGATCAAGGAGGAGAATGAACATCGCAAGCTCGAGGAGGAGAATGAACATCGTAAGATCAAGGAGGAGAATGAACATCGCAAGCTCGAGGAGGAGAATGAACATCGTAAGATCAAGGAGGAGAATGAACATCGCAAGCTCGAGGAGGAGAATGAACATCGTAAGATCAAGGAGGAGAATGAACATCGCAAGCTCGAGGAGGAGAATGAACATCGTAAGATCAAGGAGGAGAATGAACATCGCAAGCTCGAGGAGGAGAATGAACATCGTAAGCTCGAGGAGGAGAATGAACATCGTGAGCTCGAGGAGGAGAAAGAACAAGTTGATTATTTGGTGGCTTCACAAGCGTGTGGGGACCAATGAGTGGGTGGGAAGTCAGTTGCCCCATGCTGAGTGTCCACTGAGCAGTAGGTTAATGTTTTAACTGGAGCCGGGCGGTTGATGAAGGGTCACTCCCAAAGCATTCAGCTTCCCTTCACATGTTGACTGATCTGCTGAGCACTTGCAGTATTTTATATTTTTATACAGGGATTTAAGGAATATTTTATAATTTTATTTTTCTTTTCACTCAGTTATTATATTCAGCTAAAAAATTGCAGTAAATCAATTTGACAGATTGAAATGACAGAAAATCAATTGTGTATTTTTTTTGCCAATTTTCCCAGCTAAGAAAGATAGGGAGGCGAGTCCCTGACAGGCCGACTGAAGAAACAGGAGAATGTCTATTTTTTTGCCAATTAAAGGCTTGTTAATGAAATTGTACTCTCAGAAATTGTACATTCCAAAGCTGCACATTCTCACGACCTTGTTAACTAGTTGTCAATATCCCATTTTTTTGTGTTAGGAGAGGAATTTCACCTTTTATATGACTCCTGAGACAACTGTCGTATGAGAGCGGAACAGAGTGAGTTGGTTCACCCTGCCGATTTTGCCCCTCGCTGTTTGGGAGGAACATCACCTTACTTGGTTCCTCCAACTGATACCCTGAGACCAGGAATACTCTGTGTGAGAACCACTTGTGGTGGAGTGGTGCAGGGTACCAGATGGGGCTGACACAATGCAATGAGAAGGGAAGTGTGAATTTCAAAGTCTGCGTTCAGGACTGATTGAGTTAACAGCACAAACTCAGTGAGCTCATCTAACCCATCCTGTAATGGTTTGCGTTCTCCAATCTGATCGAACACAGTAGGCGGCCTGTTGTTTGCACGATCTAAGCCAAACAATTATGAAGTGACAACAGTTGGATTTAATTCTAATGTGATGTAATGTTTCTCGGAGATATATGAAAATGAATACATGGAGGCCAGGAGATGTGAGGATGGAGTTTTGCCTGACTACCTGTGGTGGTTCGGGAGCATTAAACCTCAGGAGATTAAATGGATGGGGTAGAGTCAATGATAGAGCAGACTGTACGTGATCTGTGGATAGGGTTGCCAACTCTGGTGCGATGTATTCCTGGAGGTTTCATCACATGACCTCCCGCCTCCAACCGCTCCGCCTCCACACTCCACACTCCCGCCATTGGTCGCCCGCCTGCACCAATTGGAAGGCAAACAGGCTCTTCATTACCTGATTGGATGATGCTTGACTGTCAGTCAAACAGCCTTTTTATTCTGTCTCCAATATTTTTGCAACTAATAAATGTTCAAAGAAAAAAAGATCAATTTTCTTTTAATGCCCCTATGATTTTTCTCCTGGGTTTTGCTCATAACAGTATCCTGGAGATTAATCTTCAATTCCTGGAGATTCCAGGCCAATCCTGGAGGGTTGGCAACCCTATCTGTGGAAAGAACATATTCCCTGACCATTGCGTCCGACAGAATACTTGAGTTAGGGCCTAATTATATAATAATCTTTGGTCACCTTGTATCAGCATAGACAAAGGCCTGGAATCAGGTCAGTTTCGGATTTTCCTGATTTCACATCCCACTCCGGACTCCTAGCTCAAATAATCCATCACGTTTGCTCTGTGTTTCCAAGCTCTCTTATTTACTGTGTCTGCATACTACTGAACTACCATTGAACTGCACAACACAGCACTTGTTCAAAGCCCACAACATGTCCAAGTATCTTCACTGAAGCACAGTCAGGCACATAGCAGCTTTCTGTGTGAGTGCTGAGCTCTGTAAGTTGTGTTATGGTTCTCGTCCAGATTCTAATCCTATTTGCACATAATGCCTGGTTTATTTCAAACAAAAATTAGTTTGGTGGTGACAAGTAAGAAAGTACGGATTCAGAGATGACCATTCAGTTCATCAGGCCTTTTCTTTCCACAGGTCACGTACAGTCTGCTCTATCATTGACTCTACCCCATCCATTTAATCTCCTGAGGGAAAATTCCACATAAGTACTCCTGAACCACCACAGGGAATTTAGCAAAACTCCAGCACATTCACCCATCCTCAATCTCCACTGTTCAACCCTGGTCTGTTGCCATCCACAGACAACATTCTCTTCTGCCTACAGAAACCATTGCCTCCCATCGAATGCTTGAGTTGGGGCCTAATTCAGTAATATTCCCTGATCACATGTTGGTGAAGCACCAGATAGCTGCAGAACTTTAACAACCTATGAAGCCTAGAGTAACATCTCGGGCTGGATTCTCCTCTTCTGGGTGGATTCTCCTCTTCTGACTCCACCCTGACGCCAACCCATTTCCCTGGGTCATAGGTCATCTTGATTTACATGGCGAGCTGCCAGTGGAATTCCTGTCACCAAGAAGGAGACCACCAGTGTCCCGGTCGTAAAACTCTGGCATCCCCGCAACAGATGAGGCAACTGGGCATTTAGAGGAAATTGCCAGCTTTGTAGGCCTCAGCAGAGACTGAGGCCTACACCAGACAGGTAAGTGAGGCCAGATTGGAGGGAGAGGAGGCCACAACAAGGCCCTCTCCCTCCATTGGGGGAACTTCAGAGTTGTTATTGCTGTTTCCCAGGACAGGGAGGCAGATGAGACAAGAAGCTTTTGCATCTGATTTACAGCCTTCCAAATTTTCCGGTTATTCCTTTTAATGACCAGAAAATTGGGAGGGCTACGAGTTAGGCGTGCGGACCACCCCCGCCCAGATGTCCGTTCTGCCCTCCAACGGAGCGAGGCTCCGCGCCGGGAGCCCCAGCTCCATCCAGAACGCCACATTCTATTGCCCCACACAATCTGTCAGCAAGGCCACGGGAAGTTGCCGAGAATTATGGTGAGGCAGTGCATCATTGCCACCGGTGTTCTGCGGTGTTTCTTTGTGCAGTGCTTATTGCACAGTCCTTGTTTTTTTATTTTCATGATTCATCATATTGTTTACTGCCAATATCTGTATCCAGTTACCCTAAAACACCGAGATATCAGACACCCTGATATAATGCCAGGAGTACAGATCCAGATCTATTCGACCTGTAAACCTGCAACACTCAGGGATATTCTTGTCACAGAAGGGCTTCACCCTGGACAGAGGCAGCAATTTACTGACTTCCATTCCCAACCCCCACCCAAAGTTCCATGAATAAAGTCATGATCACTTGCATTTTTCTGCCGGTCTTCATCATTTTGTTTTATGCAGGTACAAAAGTACATCAGTCCTCAACTGAATTTTATCCTAATTGTTTGGACCGTAGACTTACTTAATGTGCAGCAATTTATCCACAGACAGTCTATGTGGAGCAAAACCCAAGTATGTAGAGCAGCGATGCTTGTAATACGGCCCAGTGGTTATTTGCAGGACCACCTCTACTTCACCTCTTGCTGGGTGCAGTTCTACAGGCTCTGGCCATCTCCCCAGTACCTCACCCAAGTGACGAGTCTTCCATTGTGAGCCTGGATGATGAGTGTCAGTGGGCTGTTTGACTGCAGGGGATAACTTGACCCGACGTCCACAGATGCTCAGAGATTCCAGCAGGAGGCGCTGGTTGGGACTGTGACGAACACTGAGGGAAAGTCGGCCAGTGGATGACCTGTCGTCATAGAACCTTTTCTCTATTCGCACTCACCCGCTGTGCGTTCTGTTTAAATCATGTAGCCAGACCCATTTCAGATGTTGCAATCTTATTTATTTCTCCCACTGAGTACTTGCTTCAACAACAGCTGAGCAAATACCTTACTGTGCTAGAGCAAAGGGAAATGGGATTTGAGACGCACTCACGTTAAAAAAGATATCGAGGCACTGGAGAAGGTGCAAACTAGATTTACAAGGATGATACCAGGACTGAGAGGGTATACTTATCAGGGAAGACTAAACAGGCTGGGGCTCTTTTCTCTAGATAAAGGTCTTTAAAATTATAGAGGAGTTTGATAAGGTAGACGTAGAGAAAATATTTCCACTTTCGGGGGAATCCAAAACTAGGGGCCATAAATATAAGATAGTCACTAATAAATCCAATAAGGAATTCAGGAGAAACTTCTTTACCCAGAGAGTGGTTACAATGTGGAACTCGCTACCACAAGGAGTGGTTGAGACGACTAGTGTAGATGCATTTAAGGGGAAGCTGGATTGGTACATGAGGAAGAAGGAATAGAAGGATATGCTGATAGGGTGAGATGAAGTAGGGAGGGAGGAGGCTCGTGTGGAGCATAAACACCAGCATAGACCAGTTGGGCCAAATGGCCTATTTCTGAGCTGTAATTGCTATGTAATTCTGTGCATTAGTCAGAAGCTGACTCCCAATGACACTAGCATTTAATGGTAATATGGTGCATAGCTGGACCCAAGTATAGCCCTTGCTTTGCATTATAGTCCATATGACTTTTACAGTGAGGAAGAAGCACCTATTACATTAATATCAGGTCTTTTTATTTCCATATTTATGCCCCTTTCTGCCTTCCTCTCTTGAAAGTGCTGACTCTGGCTGCAGGTTAGTCCCATGGGTACCTGCAGCCCTACAGGACCTGGCCCTAATGGCTATTCCCCAGCTGCAAACCTGGACAGTGAGTTGTTGGCAGGCTATTTCCCCATGGACGGCATCACCTCCAGGCCCAATTCTGTCCTGACTTCCACTCGTGTCTGAACATTCCAGCAGTGGTCGGTGAATGGCACTCAGGAGCTTGAACCCTGGCTGATTATCTTTCCTCCTTCGATAGCCCAGGCTACTTGTAGCGTCAGAACCGTCACTCCCACTTGGATCAACTGCGTGAAATTGTGTCCAGTTTGACTGCCTTGACAACGAGAAGAAATCTCAAGTTGCCGTCAACCCGTTTTAGAATTTAACAGGGTCAAGGGTGGTACAGTTTGTAAAGGGAAAGAGGGAGGGCTGTCACACTGCCAGTACAAATTCTATGACAGCATGGGACTTTGACAAAACAGTGTGACAGAGAACATGGTACAGTGAATGAAACTGATTGAAATTAACACGTAGAGCAGTGGAAAATAGGGCTGCCAACTCTCCAGGATTGCTCTGGAGTCTCCAGGATATTGAACATTAATCTGCAGAAAAATCATTGGGAATGTGGGATTCAAAACCCCTTTAACAAAAGACATTTGAAGGAAAGGGTTAACTGTACCCCTTTTAAACAAAGACATTTGAAAACCTGCAAACACAGTAAAGTAGTAATTGTGTTCTCGCAAATCCTGTTTTTCCCTCAATGACACTGAAGTCATTGGAGGAGTCTGAATTTCGGGATCGAAGACATTGTATTGCGGATAGATATCTAGATTATTAAATAAATAAGCTAGATGGATAATATTGAGCTTAAAGCTTTGTCAGGCTTTCAAAACACATGGGCTTTTGGAAACACAAGCTTTTCAACACAGCAGGGGGGTAATGAAAGAAAAGGCAACAAAGACATACATCAAAGGCTTCGGATCGGGAAGCAATTATAGGTATGAAAAGGCATTGGCTCTTTTATTCCTATCTGGTAGGCTGTTCAAAGAGCTGGGAGTTGTGAAACATCAAGTGGTATTGCATCCAATATATGGTCAAATGGGATAAGGAATGGATTTGAAGCAATCAAAATTGGAGACGTAAGGACCATTAAGAATGTCTGGGTGTAGAAATGTAAGGGGCTACCTCTACATGAAAGGCCTTAAACAAAGACAGTAAAGGGGCCTTTTACAAACCATGTTTCGAGCACATGGTCTTTTCTACATCAAAGGGTCTCCGGTCACATGATCAAAGCCTAAACTGTCAATCATTGGGGTATGTTAATGATTGGGGCATAGCAACAGAGAGCGATTGGATAAAAAGAATGACCATCCCCTATCCCACATCCTATTGGTAAAAAAACAATATAAAAAGAGGACTTTGAGAGAAGAACAGCCTCTTCACCACCCGGCAGTCACAAGGAACGCACACTGCAGTCAAACATCACGCAAGAAGAGGTGGACCTCAAGTTCTGAAGAGCTGATCACCCTTCAGGCCCGATGAGCAAAAGCCTTGGTTTAAAGGTTGTATATGTATTAATGATTTGCCTGATGTGTGTATGAATAGTTAAGTCATTACATATTAATGTTGTGAATTATTAAATGTATAACGGGATTTTATAAAGGAAAGTCATTTTGTATAGTTTGATTTTGCTTCATGAATGCTCGTATTATGACCATGTGCTTGAACCATGGATTATAAAAGGCCCCTTTACTGTCTTTGTTTAAGGCCTTTCATGTAGAGGTAGCCCCTTACATTTCTACCCCCAGACATTCTTAATGGTCCTTACGTCTCCAATTTTGATTGCTTCAAATCCATTCCTTATACCATTTGACCATATATTGGATGCAATACCACTTGATGTTTCACAACTCCCAGCATAATAATTACTAAGTAAATAATTACTTTTGATTAACGAAACTACCGTGAGTGAGGGTGACTTTCTTTGCTTGACTATTCGTCCAGTGTCCAAGAATCACACAAAATAAGGAATTCCCTACAAGGCATTAAAAAGAAATCTTTTCTTCAAACACTTTTGTTTATTGGGGGGGGAAGGCTGTTTTCTATCTCTGTAACCTCCTCCATCCCTCCAATCCTCTGCGATCTCTGCGCTCCTCCAATTCTGGCCTCTTGCGCATCCCTGATTTTCAGCGCTCCACCATTGGCGGCCGTGTCTTCAGCTGCCTGGGCCCTAAGCTCTGGAATTCCCTCCCTAAACCTCTCCGCCTCTCTCTCTCCTCCTTTAAGACGCTCCTTAAAACCTACCTCTTTGACCAAGCTTTTGGTCACCTGCCCTAATATCTCCTTACGCGGCTCAGTGTCAAATTTTGTTTGATAATCACTCCTGTGAAGTGCCTTGGGACGTTTTACTACATTAAAGGCGCTATATAAATGCAAGTTGTTGTTTGGCGGGGTGGGTGGAGGCAGGAGGTCACGTGATGGAATCTCCAGGAATACGTCCAGCCAGAGTTGGCAATCCTGGTGGAATAGGGAACGTCTCAGAGGACTGAAATTCTACAGAATAACATGGATATGGAGAATGCTAGAAAGCACCCTCATAGTGGAAAATTCTATGCTCAGAGGGTTAACCCCTTGAGGACCACTGCAGAATGACAGTGTAGTGATATGTCTTCACTCTTTAGCGAATGCTGCAAAAGGATATCTGGTCTACGACCCTCCAGTTTCTATCTGATAGCTGAACATTTAGAGAGTTGTCATGTTAAGGGTTAAGAGATGATGGTGCTTTGTGATCAATGGGGGAGAACAAATACTTTCTCACTAAAAGCTGCCAGTGTATGTAAGGAACTGTCCTGTGCTGCATTTTCAATACTGTTGGAATTATGGGCTGCTTAACTCTCAAACGCAGCCCTTGCTGAAGTTTTCGAGCAGTTTTGGATTGTAATCCTGTGTAAACTGGGCTCCCCTGGCGAGTGCAAGTTTGTAATCGATGCTGTCAGCAAGATATAAATCAAACGCAGGCTTCAATTGTTGCTAACGTTCTGTGAGATGCTGCTTTCAATGAAGTTTCTTTAATATCCTTGATCTTGGCACTTGACTGCTCATTACTCAAGACCCTTCCTCAATGAATAGTACAGAAAATTGGTCAACAGACAGCAATTACAGGACGATAAATCTCAATTGCAATGAGAGGCTGATGCATCACCTTTCAGATTTTGACTCATTAAGAAGATTGAACTCTTTGCTGAGGCTATTTTGGGAGAGGGAGAGAAGAGTGGGAAAGAGACTGAGAGACTCGTGTGTTTTATTTTTCCTCTCCACCCTTCTTGCCGTGCTGTTTTTTTTTCACGAGTGATATCTGGAAGGTACGAAATGCCTCGAGAGCTTGTTTAGAAAGAGAGGGTGCGTCGGAGATTTAGGTTGTCATGAGAGTTCTATATGAACCTGGCTACAAATTGAACGCTGGATCAGGGCTCTGTGATGAGGCAGCAGTGCCAAGTCCACTGATAAAACCCCTCCCTACAGTCAGTTGGGACGGGCTCCTTATAAATTATTAAGCTGCTCATCATCCTGGCTCCAGTACTCTCTGGCAGCATGAACATATAGCACAGTACTTCTTCAGTGGAGCTGACTGGGACTATTGTGCAACAGAGCAGCTTAAGATTATATCCAATGCCTTTTTAACTTCCTGCAGTACGTAATGATTTTTCCATTTACTGATCGAAATGCATCTTATTAATTTGACTATGTGACTACAAGATATTTCGACATCAAAACTGTACTTTTTTTAAAAAAAAACATATTTTAGAGGCAAATCGATACTGCTAGTCTTGGGAATTTAAAAAAAAACAGCTTCCCTTCCGTGTGTTTATTCAGAATGCCTGTCCAGATATTTTGCACTATTTCGTTTGCGGCTGACGATGAGAAGGGAGAGGAGAAGAACAGAGAGGAGAGTTTCGATCAGTTTTCCGATGAGGAGGAAGGCCAGTCGAACGTGATCAGCCTCACTGCTTTTGCCGGCAATTCTAACCTGCACGGAGTGAACCATATTTTTGTCGAAGGTGGCTGTGGAGTCCGGCAAGTCCTGTGGGGCTGTGCTTTCCTCTCCTCTCTTGCCATTTTTCTGTACCAGGTGGTTGATCGGATTATGTATTACCTGGAGTACCATCACATCACGGCTCTCGATGAGATCGATAGCCCCTTCATGTACTTCCCGGCTGTAACCCTCTGTAACTTTAACAGATTCAGACGCTCCAAGATCACTTACTTGGACTTGGCCTTTGCTGGCTCACTAATGGGGTACACCGAAGACATGGATCTAGGATTCCAACTGGCACCGTCGGTCGGGAATGATGGCTCGCCCTTCAGCATGTACGAATTGTTCAACAGGACAAGCCATCAGTTGGAGGACATGCTAAAGGAATGCAAATACCGTGCGCAAGAATGTGGCCCTGAGAACTTCACTGTGGTAAGTCAAGTTTACTCGACAAAGGATTCAGTGATTCCTGCCACTAGGAGACCCTTAAACTTCGGAGATAGACGTTCCCTTACTTTGTTACGTCAATCGCACTCTTATTTTGTTCCTGTTTGCGACCCTGAGTTACGATCCTTGATCCTTGCTGAGGTTTATAGGTAAATAATGTAACTAATGCCTAATAGTTCCTGTCTAAAAGTCACCCTCCACTCCAAGGCATCGGTTCCATTGCTTCAGTGACAATGACACCACTGGGTGAAGTTCTCAGAGGAGTAGGAAGTCTGGAGTGGCACCGGTTCCCTCTTAGCAGGGAAAGAGTTTCTCTCAGCGCTATTACCAGAATTAACAGGGAAATGGCAGAGAACATTTCATAATGAATGAGTAACATAATCAAAGTGATTTCACCACTGACGTTTAGATCCACTTCCAATTCAGTGTCATTGGTAGCATTGCATTCCTTGTGTCAGCCATGGCTCAATTGGTTGCACGTTTTTTTTATTCATTCATGGGATGTGGGCGTCGCTGGCGAGGACGGCATTTATTGCCCATCCCTAATTGCCCTTGAGAAGGTGGTGGTGAGCCGCCTTCTTGAACCGCTGCAGTCTGTGTGGTGAAGGTTCTCCCACAGTGCTGTTAGGAAGGGAGTTCCAGGATTTTGACCCAGCGACGATGAAGGAGCGGCGATATATTTCCAAGTCGGGATGGTGTGTGACTTGGAGGGGAACGTGCAGGTGATGTTGTTCCCATGCGCCTGCTGCTCTTGTTCTTCTAGGTGGTAGAGGTTGCGGGTTTGGGAGGTGCTGTCGAAGAAGCCTTGGCGAGTTGCTGCAGTGCATCCTGTGGATGGTACACACTGCAGCCACAGTGCGCCGCTGGTGAAGGGAGTGAATGTTTAGGGTGGTGGATGGGGTGCCAATCAAGCAGGCTGCTTTGTCCTGGATGGTGTCGAGCTTCTTGAGTGTTGTTGGAGCTGCACTCATCCAGGCAAGTGGAGAGTATTCCATCACACTCCTGACTTGTGCCTTGTAGATGGTGGAAAGGCTTTGGGGAGTCAGGAGGCGAGTCACTTGCCGCAGAATACCCAGCCTCTGACCTGCTCTTGTAGCCACAGTATTGATACGGCTGGTCCAGTTAAGTTTCTGGTCAATGGTGACCCCCAGGATGTTGATGGTGGGGGATTCGGCGATGGTAATGCCGTTGAATGTCAAGGGGAGGTGGTTAGACTCTCTCCTTGTTGGAGATGGTCATTGCCTGCCACTTGTCTGGCGCGAATGTTACTTGCCACTTATCAGCCCAAGCCTGGATGTTGTCCAGGTTTTGTTGCATGCGGGCTCGGACTGCTTCATTATTTGAGGGGTTGCGAATGGAACTGAACACTGCAATCATCAGCGAACATCCCCATTTCTGACCTTATGATGGAGGGAAGCTCATTGATGAAGCAGCTGAAGATGGTTGGGCCTAGGACACTGCCCTGAGGAACTCCTGCAGCAATTCCCTGGGGCTGAGATGATTGGCCTCCAACAACCACTACCATCTTCCTTTGTGCTAGGTATGACTCCAGCCACTGGAGAGTTTTCCCCCTGATTCCCATTAACTTCAATTTTACTAGGGCTCCTTGGTGCCACACTTGATCAAATGCTGCCTTGATGTCAAGGGCAGTCACTCTCACCTCACCTCTGGAATTCAGCTCTTTTGTCCATGTTTGAACCAAGGCTGTAATGAGGTCTGGAGCCGAGTGGTCCTGGCGGAACCCAAACTGAGCATCAGTGAGCAGGTTATTGGTGAGTAAGTGCCGCTTGATAGCACTGTCGACGACACCTTCCATCACTTTGCTGATGATCGAGAGTAGACTGATGGGGCGGTAATTGGCCGGATTGGATTTGTCCTGCTTTTTGTGGACAGGGCATGCCAGGGCAATTTTCCACATTGTCGGGTAGATGCTAGTGTTGTAGCTGTACTGGAACAGTTTGGCTCAAGGCGCAGCTAGTTCTGGAGCACAAGTCTTCAGCACTACAGCCGGGATGTTGTCGGGGCCCATAGCCTTTGCTGTATCCAGTGCACTCAGCCATTTCTTGATATCACGTGGAGTGAATCGAATTGGCTGAAGACTGGCTTCTGTGATGGTGGGGATAGCAGGAGGAGGCCGAGATGGATCATCCACTCGGTACTTCTGGCTGAAGATGGTTGCAAACGCTTCAGCCTTGTCTTTTGCACTCACGTGCTGGACTCCGCCATCATTGAGGATGGGGATGTTTGCAGAGCCTTCTCCTCCCGTTAGTTGTTTAATTGTCCACCACCATTCACGACTGGATGTGGCAGGACTGCAGAGCTTTGATCTGATCCGTTGGTTGTGGAATCGCTTAGCTCTGTCTATAGCATGCTGCTTCCCCTGTTTAGCATGCATTTTTTCCTGAGTTGTAGCTTCACCAGGTTGGCACCTCACTGAAACATTATCTGGTCATTTATCACATTGCTGTTTGTGGGACCTTGCAGTGCACAAATTGGCTGCCGCGTTTCCTACATTACGACAGTGACTGCACTTCAAAAAGTACTTAATTGGTTGTAAAGCGCTTTGGCATTGCTATTATTTCTTGAATGGGTTATCCTGAGATTTCTGGGGAGTGAGTGCATCATTGGCATGTAACTGTTAGCCGCTGCCCCATTAAGCTCAAGAAGTCACGTAACGTTACGTCTGCAATGCCATCTACAGCTGTAGTACCTTTGGAATTTTGAGAGCGCTCGCTGTTTTTTAATATGTAATAGATAAGGCATTAGGACTGAAAGTATCAGCACATGAATGAGCTCCATCTGCCCTCCTTTTAAAAAAAAAACATACAAGGCAAGCTTCACTAAAACAGCAGTGTCTTCAAAAAAAAATTATACAGTGTGATTAGTTTAATTTTAACACATAACTTCCCCAAAGAGTTGGACCTTTTGATATAATTAAAGGCGCAATCCTTTGATCTTAATTTCATCCCTTTTTCTTTTACTTCCTTTCCTCTGGCACATCAATGTCCTTTGCCATATCTCCCTGCCTCCTCCCCCCCACCCCCCCGACACCAGTTCCACTTGTGTGATTAAGTTTTTTGTGTTGCTTCATGAACAGCTGTGAGCCTGGCTGCACTCGGTTACTATAAAAAGCATTGGTCCCGTCGTTTAGAAACATGCTGCCAGCCTGCACAATATATTGCTGACAGATAGCATTGTGCTTTCCGTCACCCATGAGTGCTCTGGCAGCTTTGGTCAGTGACGATCTGGTCAGGTATCAATTTCGAAGGTTTCGAGGGCATGTGAACCAGGAGAAAGTGTCAGCCCCTCATCGTGTTTCTGTCGGTCGATTTTGACGAGGGGGAAAAGAGCTTTCATCACGTCCCTGTGATGTCCCCAAGTGCATCGCAACCAATGAATTACTTTCAAAGTGCGTTCGCTCTTGTTATGCGGATGAATGCAATGATGCTTTGTCTTTTGCTGTGGCCTGCCTGGACTTGTGGAAGTGCATGAAGGGATACTTGACCATATTAATGTGGAAGTGCATGAAGGGATACTTGATCATATTAATGTGGAAGTGCATGAAGGGATACTTGACCATATTAACTCTTTATTAACTCACATAATAGGTTTAGCTACAACACACAGAGAAGTACAAATGTGTAATTACGTTTAAGCCTTGGTATGTTGATAATTAAGTTAGTTGAACAGGTGCTTAGTACAGCCTGGCCTCTCTAGCGGATAAGGGTATTGCTGACTACAAGAATATAATGAGAATACAGTTTCTTGAACGGCCATGTGGCCTTGAGACTGACTTCAGCCCGACTGATAACCAGGACAGGAATGTAGGGAGGAAGGGAATGCTCAGGCCTACGTGCAAAAGTAATAGATGGCTATGGACGTTCGGGGGGCAGGCTCACTACTTGATTGACCAACTACCTGAGCCAATAAAGAATGTATATGTACGCCCATATTCTGTAGCAGATGGGCGTTCTTTATTGAACTGTATAAACATGAGCTGTTTCACTGACTCGAGGAAGATGTATCCTCAACCATTGTTTTGAGGTGCTCTTCCACTTGTATACAAGTTGGGCTCAATAAAGTTTCTCTTTGTACTACTGGTTTGGGTGTTAATGCATTGGTATAGTGTTAAATTTCGACAGACTTTAACTCAAAACGGCTTCATTAAAAATACTACAATCGGGGCACCACGTGGGCAACCACAGATGCCAACCCTCATGCCACTACTCCTTGGCACAATATGTTTGAACTTTGAAATACCGTGCTATGCCACAGCATTGTGGATTGTCTGGGTGCGGGTTTGCCCTGGAGAATTCATACACGGTAGCCCTGCATGCGCCCAGTTATTCTGTAGTAATATGTTTGCTGTTGATGAGTTGAAGTATTTTAACATCAGATTTGAAAGTATATAATTGTTAGGAATGGGTTTTAAGGGTTACGGAACCAAGGCGGGTAGGTGGAGTTAAGATACAGATCAGCTATGATCTAATTGAATGGCGGAACAGGCTCGAGGGGCTGAATGGCCTACTCCTGTTCCTATGAACGAGGTGGTTTTCTTCACAAGGTTGGTGAATTAGTTTGGATTTGGAAGAATAATCACCGAAGTTGTCTGTAAAAGCTTCTCACCTGAAAGGAGTGGCTGTTTATAATATCAACAAATGATAGAAACACCAACTTGCATTTATATAGTGCCTTTAACATAGAAACTGTCCTAAGGTGCTTCACAAAGTCCCCCAGGTAACAAACGAGATGGAACTCTTCCTCCACCGATCGATAGGCCCGTAAAGCCCAATCTTGGTGCTACCTTACCGTTACTTCTGTTCTTTTCAACATTGGCACTGTGCTGCACATGGACATTGTCCCTTCACCCAAGTTTCTCGGTTTGAGAAAAAGAACATTTGGTCCGAGGTGAATGTTTGCCATTATGTTCCTGGCTTTGGGCCCACAGCAGCCAGCGAGAAGTTCCAGAGTGCGTCATTATCCAGAGTTGTTAGCAATTAGCAACAAATCTTTTTGATAGAAGTGTACATGCAGTTGGCAGGGAGCCCGATTCATTTTTGTGATCGGGCCTACTTTAACGTAACTGGTGAGCTGCCAGCAGTAATCGGGCTCGCTGTAGGCATCCCGCCGATTGGGAGGACTGAAAATCCGGCAGCGTGGCTCCAGTTTAAGGCAGCCCCTTAAAGGGGAGGTGCACATTCAATGGGGGTTAGTGGAAAGTGATTTTCTGAAGCAGCGGGCGGCATGGCATCATCCACAGCCCCCCAAGATTCTTTGACGCAGCCCTGGAGGTGTTCAGAGAGCAGGTGAGCAGCAGGAAGAAGCTTCTGTTCGTCTCTGATGCTCTGTCAAACGAGTCAGCAGGGATGGAGAGAGGTGGCAGTGCAAGTCAATGCCACCAACATTGTCCCCAGGCCCTGGCTGCAGTATGGAAAGAAATTTAATGACCTCACCAAGAATGTCAAGGTAAGTCATTCACATCTCTCTTACACTCTGCATAGCCCAGCAATGCCAGACTTTAGCCTCACACTAGCAATCCTTCCCTCTTGTCTTTCCATGCCTCTCCTCCAATCTCAACAGGACACTTCACTGTACGTCGTTTCTGCTTGCACTCACACCCTCAACACCTGTGAGTAGAGAAAAAGTTTCCACTTGTGGGAGAGTCCAAAACTAGATATAAATATAAAATAGTTGCCAATAAATCCTATAAGGAATTCAGGAGAAACTTCTTTGGGTGAAGAGTGGTGAGAATGTGGAACTCACTACCACAAGGAGTAGTTGAGGCAAATAACATAGATGCATTTAAGGGAAGCTAGATAAACACGAGAGAAAGGAACAGAAGGATATACTGGTAGGGTGAGATGAAGTAGGGAGGGAAGAGGCTCGTGTGGAGCATAACACCAGAGTAGGCCAGTTGGGCCGAATGGCCTGTTTCTGTGCTGTAGATTCAATGTAACCAGCTACATCCCTCACATGACTTCCCCCCCTTTAGCCTCTGCTTCTTCCTCTCAGCATACACTCTATGTTAAGCTGCCTCATGCCTCTTCAAAAACCTTTCAGTAGGGCACACACCCACTCCCATTCTTCTTGCAGAAGAAGCTGGCACGTAGCAGAAGGGAGAGTACAAGAACAGGAGGGGTTCCTGCCTCTATACCCATCCTGATGCCAATGGAGGAGGTGGCCATCAACATCATTGGCAGAGAGATGGCATGCAGCATTGAGATGACCAGGCTGGAGGCCAGGGACAACAGGGCGTTTGGGCATCTTCTCTTCCTTTTATTTATATTTAACTTTCTCACTCATACACTCAGCATGACAACCTGGTGGTGTATTGAGCTGCCACACATATGCTACTGCTTACCCTTGCCACTATGTGCAGGACACTCTTTCTGGGCTGTGTTGCAGGAGGCCACCAGACCAGTCCAGGCAGCGAAATTGTTGCTTGAGGCCTCCAGTGGTCTGCTCAGTGAGGGCTCCAGTTGAGCCATGGATATGATTGTGGTGCAGCTGAGCATGAGTTCCTGAGAGGAGTCATGCACCAAGTGTGGAGGGGATTGCCCTTATCCCCAAGCATCCAGCCTCTCACTTGCTAGTGCAGGGGCAAAGAATGGGGGGTGGAGGATTGCCGCAATATAGAAGTGTTATGACAGCTGGCTGGAAAGCGGGCACAGACCTGCATCATACGCTACTGGTGATCACATACCAGTTACACATGGAGTGGAAGCCCTTGCAGTTCATGAAGGCAGGGCGGGGTCATCTGAAGGATAGGTGCAGTCAGTGACACCCTGGACTTGGGGGGAAACCTGCAATCTGTGCAAAGCCCAGAGCATATCCTGCTACTTCTGGTTGTCTATGGGGAATGTTGATGAACATTGGCATCAGTCACCTGCTTAATACAAGCATGAGCTGCAGATTGACTGATGTTACTCATATCCCCTGTGCAGCCTGCAAGGAGCCGGAGACAAAGAAGCTCAGGACTGCAGTGATCTTGACTACAATCGGCAGTGCTGTGGGAGTTGGTTGCGGACTCGTTACAGGAGTCGACACAACTCTGACAGCCTCTCAAGGGAAGAGCAGTCTTCTTTCGCCCTGCTCCTCAGAGAACTGCAGGTATGTTGTCCTGGGCCTATTGACTCTGCTGGGAGGGTGAGAATTCCTGTGAGCTTGCCTCCTTCTATTTGGTCTCCCTCCAGCTGCAGTTTTGTTTGGTCCTTCCTCCTCCTCCTTCTCCCCTAGCCAGAGTGGAGTTGCCAGAAAGACCCTCATCAAGAGAAAAGTTCAAAAAAAGAAGCCCTTTAAGAGTTCAGAAGGTTCTACAGCCACTACAAGCACTTTGAAATGGTGTAAGTAGCCAAAAACCACAAAGTGACACAAGGCAAATGTCTCCCAAAGCTTTTCATGTTGCCTCCTGACATGTACCATCCACTGTTTGTAGGTAGGGTGAGGAACTGCCGGTAGCAGATATGAAAATGATGTTGGGGTTTGTGACAGTCATATGACCCCGATTCACATTTATTATATCTGCATTTTTTTTCTGACGGAACCTCCGGCCACCTAAATCATGGTCCGCTGGTAAATCGGAACGGGAGGACAACCAGTTGTAAGTTGGCAGGTCTGTCCTCCACGCAATTTGTGTCTCGCTACTGCCCTGTTTTTAGGCATAAACAAGATGGTGAGTGAGATGAAAATCACTCCCAGAATGTCCTAACAAAAAATTAACTACACGTTAAAAGGCCAGGGTGACAACTTTCAGATCGACTGATAGATTTAATCCAGTCAACAAAGAAACCAACAGTATTGACTTCACATAAATAGGGCTGAGTGAGTTGGCAGCATCACTGTCTGGATCAGGGACTTCCCCAGGTAGACGGGAGATTGATTCAAACCCCATCACTCTCATGCACCTCTTAATAGCTGACCTTATGGCAGAGGCCCGGGATAGGGTTGCCAACTCCGACTGGACATATTCCTGGAGGTGTCATCACATGCCCTCTTGTCTCCAACAGCCCCGGCCCCCGCTCCCGCCATTGGTCGCCCAACATGCCCATCCTCGCAGTGCCCCGCCTTCTCACGGCCAATCGGAAAGCGAACAGACTCTTCATTACCCAATTGGATGATTCTTGACTGTCAGTCAAACAGCCCTTTTTCCCATCTCCAATATTTTTATAACTAATAAAGGAAATTTTCAAAAAACAATTTTTTTAATGCCCCTATGAATTTTCTCCTGGATTGCTCCAAGCAGTGTCCTGGAGATTACTCTTTAATTCCTGGAGACTCCAGGGCAATCCTGGAGGGTTGGCAACCCTTCGCCTGAGATCATAAAGTATGAAATCAGAAAAGTTAATTCAGCCCATCAAACCTGTTCCTTCCAGGATGCGCTGTCATGAACTCAACCAGGGATGCAGGAAGTCATGTGTAATGTATACGATTGTGATTTCAATGTTGTGTCGGCAGTACAGGGAGGGATCTGGAATGATGTCACTACTTTAGCAAGTGACCTTTATGATGATGTCAGCGATTGAATCCAAGGGATGCACAGCTGGAGAGATGGGTTCCACACTTTTAAGTTGCTCGCGACACCCCTTGTTCTCTCCCTCAGCACTGCAATGGAGTGTCAGCCTAGATTATGAGCCCAAATCCTCCACAACCCTCTGATCCAGAGATAAGAGTGTTAACCAACCGAGCCAAGATAGCATATATTACACAGTTCTGACCGGCTGCAGTTCACAAATGAGATTCCCGTGGTGCGACCAGCAATGGAACCACAGTGATCTACAGTATTTCATCATGAATGTCTATATTTATGACTTCAATCCCATTCTTAATCCGATAATCCACCCACCGCTTTTTAAAGGAATTATTAATAGACACAGGATTAATTGCCTTCAATAGGAGTCTGTTTTGTGCGGGAGAGGAAGTTTCTAAACTTTATTATTGTGCTCTCGTCTTGGGAGCACAGTTGATGATTTAAATAAAGGCTTGTATTCAGATCACCCGATTGTACTCTCGATCACAGTGTGTGCACAGAGGGAACCGAAAACAACATACAATTTAATAGCACTTGGCATGTCCCAAAACTTCCCAGAGTACTCTGCAAGAGACATTGAGCAGGGCGTTGGAGAGAAGTTAGGGGAGGTGACCAAAAGGCCAAGTCAGGAGGGTGGGAGGAGGAGGCCTTTGGAAAGAGGCGGCAAGGGGGAAAGGTTTAGGAAGAGAGTTCAAGAGAGCAGAGGCTTGGCAAAGAACAGGCACACAAAAAAACACAATGGGGGAAGGAAGGTTGTTTCCAGTGCAAAACGGTTTTAAAATGAGTAAATATTGGACATAATAGGAAGAATTTAATGTCTAGTGGTAGCAAATACTTTTTGAGGCTGACTAGAATGACATTTAATTTCTTTGAGTAATTAATTCTAAAAGCAATTTGTTTAAAGAAAAGCAATTTGGCTGTAATTTGTATCGGTTGTAGATATTGAACCATTTCAGTCTTTGATCTTGTATTTATAAACTTGACTTTCAGAAATCCTTTACATGAAATGATTAAATAGAGAGGAACATCATTAGATAAGCCGTGTCAGAAAGGCAGTGAGGACAGTCAGTATGTCTTTTCTAATAAAACCCATAAGGAGACACTGGGGTCAAACAAAAGTGTCCCCTTTTAGAGAGGCACAACTTAATAAGGAACTAAATCATAAAACAAAAAGGAAACTTATAAAATGTTTCTTCGAATAGTGCCACGCAATCCGAACGGGCATACTGGGCCTCTGTTTAAGGTCTCACCTGAAAGATGGCACATTGGACAATGCAGCACCCCCTCAGTACTGCACTGGAGTTTCAGCCTAGATTTTTGTGCTCAAGTTCTGAAGCGAGTGTTCCTACTCCTGATTGTGATGCAGCGACTTCACCCTACCCCTTGCCGAAATGTGTGTGTGTGTGCATGCGCCAATTAAGGGCAGGAACCCCCAAAGCCAAACAGCCTGCCCACTCTTACACTCTAGGCTCACACATGAAGAATGTCCACTGAGCTACCAGAGGGCAGCTAATACCAGGGAAACCATACTCAGCCAGTGTCAACAACTTCAAGAGAACATGGGAGAAATAAACAATGAACAACTGATTAACCTCCTCCAGCCCTACAACCCTCCGAGATCTCTGCGCTCCTCCAATTCTGGCCTCTTGCGCTTCCCTGATTTCCATCGCTCCACCATTGGCGGCCATGCCTTCAGCTGCCTAAGCCCTGAGCTCTGGAATTCCCTCCCTAAACCTCTCTGCCTCTCTATCCCTCTCTACCTCCTTTAAGATGCTCCTTAAAACCTACCTCTTTGACCAAGCTTTTGGTCACCTGTCCTAATATCTCCTTATGTGGCTCGGTGTCAAATTTTGTTTGATAATCACTCCTGTGAAACGCCTTGGGACATTTTACTATGTTAAAGGTGCAATATAAATGCAAGTTGTTGTTGCTGTAATGGGAAATAAAATAACGAGAGAGAGAAAGAGAGAGAGAGAGTAATGGAGAATGAGAAAGGCACAAATGAATTTGCAGAGGCAGGTTTTGTGGGGCCAAATTGCGTCAAGAAGTCTCAACTCTCATGTCTTATTAGCTGGTCGATTAACAAATTAATGGCTGATATCGACCAGTATCGGTCTAGTCTGGTAAATTTCGGAACTGGTTCCATCGATGCAGAAGGGGTACTGTTTAGTCACTAATTGGATACTGTTGCAAAAAGCAGAATGCAGTCAGTGATCGATAGTGCACAGCATCTGTAACAAACAGCAGTTATTTACTTTGGTAACCTACGTATGAAGATTAATAGGTGCTGGGAGCAGGGCTGCAGCAGCCAAACGGAGAGCTAAAGGGATAGTGTCATCAAACAGCAGGTACAGTGTTTGTTTCTGTTGGGAAGGAGACTGAGAGGAACTATGTTTTGCCTTGCGCTATGCGCTTTCGTGTGATGTCTACTTTTGATTCCACAGAAAGTCGCCTGGGATAAAAGTGTGTAAACAGTTTAAAAACATTTAAATTTTTTCATCCCTCTGCAGTTACCTCTCTTCTTTAAACAATTCTAAGCACACATCTCTATTTCTAAAGTCTTACTAGTTGATCTCTTGTGGCATTGCATATTCATAGTAAAGACTGGGTGTGGCCTTCAGGTGGAGTGGGCTTGGAGGATAGAGGATAATTGGACCAGGGTGCGCAGACATAATTCAGACCCCATTTTAAAGTCATCCATTCCGTCCTTATTTTTATGCAGTACTTTGATTTTATATTATTACTTAGAGTTAAAAACCAAAACGTAGGACAATTTAGGAAGCAGAGATGTAGTCGGTTGGAACATCTCTGATGTACAGGCTCAGGAGCTGGGAGATGCAAAACTGAGGCCCTGCAGTGCCACCAGTGGTGGGAGAGTATAATTGCAACGTGACATGTTTACATAAGCACTAAAGACAGATGGAATTCAGGCGTTCCTGTGGTGCTGTATTGCCTTCAATGGACAAATACAATTCAGGCTTCTCCTTCTGACATGGAGCCAGTCATAGAGCTGATAGCAGGTGCAGTAGACGTATAAATGGCACTTAACCACTGTGTAAATGGTGCATGGCTCATGTACAGGGGCCGAACAGCTCCCATGTGGTTAACATGTGGTGCCTGTATGTGTTTATATGGTGTGTACTGAAGTTGAATCACCTGCTGTCAACTACCACGGAGTGGTCCAAATCCAGGATCACTCTCCCAGCTCCCCATGCAGAGATTTCTTGATCTCGCCCATTCTTTCCAAGGGAGGAGCCAGGCTGAAGTTGGATGCTTCTCCACATTGAAAATGTAAAGAATCTTACAACACCAGGTTATAGTCCAACAATTTGTTGGACTATAACCTGGTGTTGTAAGATTCTTTGCAATTGTCAACCCCAGTCCATCACCGGCATCTCCACATTGAAAATGAAAGAGGGAATCACCCTAATCTGCTCTTATTTGCTTACAACCTTTATTTGTTCGCGGGATGAGGGGGACTCTGGCAAGAGCACATTTGTTGCCCATCCCTAGTGTGCCCTGAGAAGGTGGCAGTGGGTCGCCGCCTTGAACTGCTACAGTCCTTGTGGTGATGGTGCTCCCACGATGGCGTTAGGTAGGGAATTCCAAGATATTGATCTCGCGACAACAACAGAAAAGCGGTATGTGTCTGAGATTGATAGATTTTTGTTAGGCAAGGCTTACGGAACCAAGGCGGGGAGGTGGAGTTGAGGTACAGATCAGCCATGACCTAATTGAATGGCGGAACAGGTTCGAGGCCCTGATTGGCCTACTCCTGTTCTTATGTGTCCAAGTCAGGATGGTGTGTGACTTGGAGGGGAGCTTAGAGGTGATAGTGTTCCCATTTGCCAGAATTCGCAGGAGGACAAAGTTTTGTGTGAGATATTGCCTCAGTGTACAGCTTCTTTTGCATTTTATCTCCTTTTCTTGATAAATAAAACTACGCTGTGTTTCTTTTTGTTATCTCTGCTCGCCCGTCTTCATTCCCATGCCCAAGTACATCTGTACCATCCAGGTAAGATCAGAACTTGGGGTCTCTCGATTATGTGCCAGTTTCCCTTATTCTCCATTATGGATGTTGCTGCCCTCAATTTCTTGAACAATCAGTTCAAAAGTAATCATTGTTTGGGGGTTGGATTCTCGGTTATCCACGCTCTCTGCCTGGTCATGTGGTATAAAGCAACTTAAAGAGGAGGGCAGAGTAAAAAGTCAATTCATGTTATTCCTTATTCTCGGGAATTCCATAAAGTCAAAAGTATTTTGTAAATGTCGTTAAGTATTTACTGCTCTATAAAAACACTCTGCAGCATTAAAGCTTAATCACTGAAGAAATTACAGGGACTACTCCATGTGTTAAGTAGGTTTGCTTTTTTGATAATTGTAAACAATTTTACAACACCAAGTTATAGTCCAACAATTTTATTTTAAAATCCACAAGCTTTCGGAGGCTTCCTCCTTCCTCAGGTGAATGTGATGCTTTTTTGATGGTTTCCATTACATGATCATTTAGCAAAAAAGGCACATTACCTCTTTACGTGAGCTGGAGAAATTGTTTTTGATGGTGTTGGCAGTGAACTTGTGAATATTTCAAACTGCCAAATAGAAATCAATACTTTTTAATGTTTTGTACGATTAATTAAAAAGAGAACAGCCATTCTTGCTATCCTGGCAGGCGGCCATCCCACAGAAGGGTAAGTTGAGAGGACTGAAGCTGTATCTTCCTGTCCATCTCCACCTTTCCACCATATCAGGTGTTTTCTAGTTCCTGATCCTGTATCTGAACTCTCATCTTGTTCTTCCTAAAACCAAGTACACCCTGTTAAATGGCTTTCTTCATCCGCACTGTATTGATCCATGTCACCATCTCTTACTCTAACTCATTCTTTCCCAGAAGTTCAACACTGTGGACCTCTTTACCTCCCTCAGTCTGCCCTTCCTCTTGCAACCTACAGGCTTTCAAAATCCAAACTTAGAATCATCAGATCACTAATATTTGATTGACCCCATCTTGTCTCCTCCTTTTTTCAATCCTGGCAGTGCCCTGTACTATCAACCATGGCCCTTCATTACGCTTTCTCAGTTTTAAAAAACCCAGAACATCTCCGGACCAGGCAGCATGAATATCTCCTCTGCCTTTTTAAGAAAAAAAACTATTACTTTCATTCAAAGATTCATTTCTCAGCCAGTTACATGGTGGCCTCAGGTGAGAAGATATATCCAAAGTCCTCACTTCGACCGTATAGATCTGTTACATTTTTGTACAACTGTGTTTTTGCATTAAGTGCGATGTAAATGCGGGATAAAAAGGTGAACAGAGCATGGTTACAGATGGTAAATGATACCCACTACATCTGGAGTGCGACTCCTGGAGAGTTTGCCAAAGTGGTTGTGTCAAAAAGTCAAACATCAAAATAGCCCTGATCCACAATGTATACATTCCACATCACACCTCTGTGGTGACAGACTTGAGGCACAGCAAAGCGCAAACGCAGACTGCCATCACTTGCACGAATGAGTTTGTCAGATTTGTTTGGCTTGCTGTAAAAAGCACTGATTTGGAAAGGCAGGGGGTCATGTCACCACTGGATATCTAGCTATTGCCCTACAGCGAGCAAGGTTGTCCTGGGGGAATGAGGTCGTTACGAGACTGGTGAGGAACTGGAGCCATCACTGGTATGGTTATTAGCAGGGCTAGCAGAAAGTCATGGAATCTTGAGTCAAGATCTATGGATATCCTCAGGACCACAGACACAGGGTTACATCGAGTCTACAGCACAGAAACAGGCCATTCGGCCCAACTGGTCTATGCTTCACAGGAGCCTTCTCCCACCCTCTTCATCTCACCCAATCAGCATATCCTTCTATTCCTTTCTCCCTCGTGTGCTTATCCAGCTTCCCCCTTAAATGCAGAGGTTGTGAGATGGGCTTGAAAGGCACATCGTTTTTTTGTTGTATTTTTCCTAAAATAATGTAAGTTCAGGGAATTATTAAGAGAGGCGGTGAGGTTCTGTTGATTTTTAGTTGATGCGTTCACATAAATTCCTGTCTGCACCATTTTAATGGATTAAAATGGGCCAAACAGGAATCTAGTCAAATGTAGTGCTATTGTGCTCAAAAGAGCACTCGGTGGGGGAAATGAGAGCCACTGATGCTTCATTTCAGGTCTCTGTTAAACTTCAGCATCAGGAGCAGCCTTGTGTTGTCCTTGGTTAGCGGCTGGTGTGGGCCATGCCGCTGCTCTGAGTAAACTGATAATGTCCTCGCGACATTGGATTCGGGCACTGCAACCCAGGCATATCTTTTTGCCAGTATGTTAACTATCTCTGTGACACACAATTTGCACTTTTTTTTATTTACTCACTCTACTGTCCGTTTTCTTTTTTTAAAAACACTCCCCGTACATTCTGTTCCTAGTAAAACTCCCCCAAATGGCTTGGTGGATGTTACAAACGTGTGGATTTTGTTTTTAATTTTGAGGGTTCTGATAACCCACAGATCAGTGAGGGTCCTTTTGATCCTTGATCAGATTGGTGCACAGATTTAAATTGCTAATGGGCACGTGGATGTGGATCGCAGAGGTTTGCTGTAAGCTGAATGGACCAATGGTTTATCTCCATTGTGATGGCTATGGAACTGATTTGACTTTAATGTCCAAAGTGAATGTTACTGTTCCCTTTTGTCCCTTTTTCTGCTGTCATTGGTCCCTTTCTTTGCTCTCATCCAGTTAATAACTCTCTTCTGGAGTGGTGCTTGTACCATATTAGTCTGAAAATTAGATGCGTTCTCTGGTAATCGTTTAAGAACATAAGAAATAGGAGCAGGAGTAGGCCATTCGGCCCCTCGAGCCTGCTCCGCCATTCAATAAGATCATGGCTGATCTTCGACCTCAACTCCACTTTCCCACCTGATCCCCATATCCCTTGATTCCCCTAGAGACCAAAAATCTATCAATCTCAGCCTTGAATATACTGAACGACTGAGCATCCACAGCCCTCTGGGATAGAGAATTCCAAAGAGTCACAACCCTCTGCGTGAAGAAATTTCTCATCTCAGTCCTAAATGGCCGGCCCCTTATCCTGAGACTATGCCCCCTAGTTCTAGACTCTCCAGCCAGGGGAAACAGACTCTCAGCATCTACCCTGTCAAGCCCCCTCAGAATCTTGTATGTTTCAATGAGATCACCTCTCATTCTTCTAAACTCCAGAGAGTATAGGCCCATTCTACTCAACCTCTCCTCATAGGACAACCCTCTCATCCCAGGAATCAATCTAGTGAACCTTTGTTGCACCACCTCTAAGGCAAGTATATCCTTCCTTGGGTAAGGAGACCAAAACTGTACGCAGTACTCCAGGTGTGGTCTCACCAAAGCCCTGTACAATTGCAGCAAGACCTCCTTACCCTTATACTCCAACCCCCTTGCAATAAAGGCGAACATACCATTTGCCTTCCTAATTGCTTACTGTACCTGCATGCTAACTTTCTGTGATTCGTGTAGAAGGACCAACACCACCTCTCAATACCAACATTTCTTAGTCTCTCACCTTTTGAAAAATATTCTGTTTTTCTATTCTTCCTACCAAAGTGAATAACCTCACATTTCCCCAGATTATACTGCATTTGCCACCTTCTTGCCCACTCACTTAACCTGTCTATATCCCTTTGCAGCCTCTTTGCGTCCTCCTCACAGCTTACTGTCCCACCTAGCTTTGTATTGGCAACAAACTTGGATACATTACACTCGGTCCCCTCATCTAAGTCACCTTAGAACTAGCCACCTTTGTAGGCTGGTTTCAAAGTACGTTCCTGTCAGTAGCTCATCCTTTTACCATAGTGATTGGGGTAAAGCATTTAATTAATGTCTCCGCGCTGTTTGTTCAATCACTCACAATGTTCTTGACTCACAAGCAAGGAGAGCCAGAGCCACGGCAGCATCTGGCAGCAGAGTGGTTTGAATTGAATTGATGAAAAGCTTAGATCATACCTTGATAACCTGGAGTGAATTCAAACAATTTTTTGACTGAGCCATTTCATTTGGAGCCAAAGCTGGTTCCATGGCTCTCGGTTGACTACCTCAGTCTTCCCTACCGTAAAGAGATGGACCTGATGAAATGAATCCCAGGACGTTATGGGAGGTTAGGGAGGAAATTGCGGGTCCCCTAGCAGAGATATTTGAATCATCCACCGCTACAGGTGAGGTGCCTGAAGATTGGAGGGTAGCAAATGTTGTGCCTTTGTTTAAGAAGGGCGGCAGGGAAAAGCCTGGGAACTACAGACCAGTGAGCCTGACATCTGTAGTGGGTAAGTTGTTAGAGGGTATTCTGAGGGACAGAATCTACAGGCATTTGGAGAGGCAGGGACTAATTAGGAACAGTCAGCATGGTTTTGTGAGAGGAAAATCATGTCTCACGAATTTGATTGAGTTTTTTGAAGGGGTAACCAAGAAGATAGATGAGGGCTGTGCAGTAGACGTGGTCTACATGGACTTCAGCAAAGCATTTGACAAGGTACCGCATGGTAGGTTGTTACATAAGGTTAAATCTCATGGGATCCAAGGTGAGGTAGCCAATTGGATACAAAATTGGCTTGACGACAGAAGACAGAGGGTGGTTGTCGAGGGTTGTTTTTCAAACTGGATGCCTGTGTCCAGCAGTGTGCCTCAGGGATCGGTGCTGGGTCCGCTGTTATTTGTTATTTATATTAATGATTTGGATGAGAATTTAGGAGGCATGGTTAGTAAGTTTGCAGATGACACCAAGATTGGTGGCATTGTGGACAGTGAAGAAGGTTATCTAGGATTGCAACGGGATCTTGATAAATTGGGCCAGTGGGCCGATGAATGGCAGATGGAGTTTAATTTAGATAAATGTGAGGTGATGCATTTTGGTAGATCGAATCGGGCCAGGACCTACTCCGTTAATGGTAGGGCGTTGGGGAGAGTTATAGAACAAAGAGATCTAGGAGTACAGATTCATAGCTCCTTGAAAGTGGAGTCACAGGTGGATAGGGTGGTGAAGAAGGCATTCAGCATGCTTGGTTTCATTGGTCAGAACATTGAATGCAGGAGTTGGGATGTCTTGTTGAAGTTGTACAGGGCATTGGTGAGGCCACACTTGGAGTACTGTGTACAGTTCTGGTCACCCTATTATAGAAAGGATATTATTAAACTAGAAAGAGTGCAGAAAAGATTTACTAGGATGCTACCGGGACTTGATGGTTTGACTTACAGGGAGAGGTTAGACAGACTGGGACTTTATTCCCTGGAGAGTAGGAGGTTAAGGGGTGATCTTATAGAAGTCTATAAAATAATGAGGGGCATAGATAAGGTCGATAGTCAAAATCTTTTCCCAAAGGTAGGGGAGTCTATAACGAGGGGGCACAGATTTAAGGTGAGAGGGGAGAGATACAAAAGGATCCAGAGGGGCAATTTTTTCACTCAAAGGGTGGTGAGTGTCTGGAACGAGCTGCCAGAGGCAGTAGTAGAGGCGGGTACAATTTTGTCTTTTAAAAAGCATTTGGACAGTTACATGGGTAAGATGGGTATCGAGGGATATGGGCCAAGTGCAGGCAATTGGGACTAGCTTAGTGGTATAAACTGGGCGACATGGACATGTTGGGCCGAAGGGCCTGTTTCCATGTTGTAACTTCTATGATTCTATGATTCTATGATTCCACAGACAGTATTGTAGAGATGAGTCCAGCGGTCTCATTTAAGTTTAAAGTGAGGCCAGTGTAGACTTGTAATTATCTGACCAGAATTCCAGTACTTTGGGTAAATTCTTTGCCATCTTGCACTCTCATAGCAGAGTGTGTAAATACAAGATGTGTGTTATATATGTATTTTCACACTTTGCCCTTGGAGAACAGTGTGAAGTAGTGGAAGGATTAACAGTCTGACAGACGTGAATGTTCCTTCCATGGCTGTAACCACCTTTATACCAGCCGATAGGGCGGTTAGTCCTATACAGTGGGAGAGTTTCATGAGTTCCCACAACCCCGTACTATGAGTTGGGGGGGGGGACACCCACCAGATGTAAATGTCCTGCTGAATGTTAACCTAGAAATGATTGTAAATTTGAAACAAAAAACAGAAAATGAATTCACCCAAAACATTAACCAGTCGTTCTCTGAGCTGCTGTGCAATTCTGCACCTTCCTGTTTTCATTTGTACTTCATAGGTATTGGTATCTTGTTTACTGCTGATGATTGTGCTCCTTTAATACCTGTGTTTGGCCCGTGAATAATATCTCACTCCTTATCATGTCTATAGTAATTTGTAAAGAAATGAATAATGTATTAGAACCGCCTCCTCATTTAAGGCTCACAGGTTTAGTGAATGTGAGTTGTAGATCAGCAACAGCAATAAAAATGTGTACAAAACACGAGGGAAAGCAAAGCAATAACTGGAACTAGGCTAGCAATTGCCTTGGGGAGAGATTTTCTTGGAAGCAGTATATCCGAAGGGGTAATTGTATTCTGTTAAATTGCCACATTATCCAAAATATGATCAAAAGGGGAGCTGCCTGTATGCCTGCTGATGTGTCTCAGTCCTCCCTTGTTGCTGTGTTTTACGCATTAAGTTGATGGTCAGAGGTATCCTGGGAGCAGACATTGAGTGTGAAACCATCTCTTCAGTGATGCTGTCCCTTGGTAACATTTGGGATCGTATGGACAATACAGTAGAGTAACCTTTCCCTTTAAATAGGGTTGCCAACCCTCCAGGATTGCCCTGGAGTCTCCAGGAATTAAAGATTAATCTCCTGGACACTGTTGCTAACAACCAAGGAGAAAAATAATCGGGGCATTAAAAATTGTTTATCTTTTTTATTTCTTTTTGAACACTTTTGTTTGTTAGTTAGAAAAAGATCAGAGTTGGGGAAAAAAGGGCTGTTTGACTGATGGTCAAGAATCATCCAATCAAGTAAAGAATAATCTGTTCGCTTTCCAATTGGCCGTGGGAAGGCGGGGCACTGTGAGGATAGATATGTCGGGCGACCAATGGCGGGAGCGTGTTGGGGGGGGGGCGGTTGGAGACAAGAGGTCATGTGATGAAACTCCAGGAACACGTCCCACCAGAGTTGGCAACCCTACCTTTAATGGGGTCAAGGGTCAACCAAAATGCAAGAGAGAGGTAGCTTTAAGGCTTGACTGTAGCGCCAATGGGAAAGGTCCAAGTAAAAAAGATGTGCCTGTCTGTAACAAGTTGAGATAACGGAAATAAAAGCCAAGAATGCTGGAAGGACATGACAGGTCCATCTGCGTCTGAAGAGGGAAAAGACCAGGTAACATTTCAGGTGTAAACACAGATTGTGGATTGTTTCTTTATCTCAATCTAATCATTACATCTGTTGAGCATTTTCTGTACTGAACATTGCTGCTCCAAATGGAAAATCCCTGCACCGTTTAGCCCGTGACACAGCCAGACAGACTTCACCCAATCATACAGCACAGGAGGAGGCCATTCAGCCCACCGTGCCTGTGCTTTCTGTGCACTGTGCACAGTATGCATTGGAAACCCTTCATCACTCTGAATGTCTACCTTCTGACAAGGGACCTTTCAATGGGGAATTGGACATACACTTGAAAAGGAAACATTTTGCAGGACGATGGGGAAAGAGCAGGAGAGTGGAACTAATTGGATAGCTCTTTCAAAGAGCTGGCACAAGCACGATGGGCCAAATGGCCTCCTTCTGAACTGTATGATTCTATGAAATATTGACTGCCCCTCTCACAGCCTTTTAAAGAGGGAATCTCATCCTCAATATATGTCTCTTTAGCAAATATAGGGCTGGTGCTATGGTGCAGCATGTGGAGTGTCCAGTGTCCTGTGCCATGGCGTGGCATGAGACTGGCACGTACATACCAACCTGGAACACTAGTAAAAGCCATATCCTGAAACACTTGTCTCCGACACTTAATTTCAAAAGAAGTATGGGGTCGAATTTCCCGATCTCCTGCCGTAACTTTGGCAGAAACCATGGAGACATGGCCGTTTATGCCACTTCTCTGGGGCGTCTGACGACCTTCTGCCAAAGCTACGGAGGACGATTGGGAGAATCCCATGCGGAAATTAATGGTGTACACCTCTAAGTTTCAAAATTCAAGTCTTTTCACGCAGTGGCTGCCCTCCTATCAGAACAGCCGTCTTTGCAGGGTTGCTGATAAAAACTTGACATTTTGCTGCTCCCAGCAGCCTTTGCTTGAACCAATGAGAAAGTGCCAACCTCATTGGAAGGCCGGTAACAGCACCGCTGATTCGCGGCATCATTATTTTCCCTTTTCTTTTGTTAAATACGAGGGCTATGCTTCTGGACAAATGCTCATGTCTCGGCCATTGCAAAGCCTTGTCCTGGAATATCCTTTTAATGACTGTCAGCTGATGCTAATTCAGCTCTCTCAGACTGTCCAGCTCAGCAACTCCTTAACACCAGTTCCCTGAAGGAGAACATCAGCAATTTCTGTTATTGCAGGGGGAAAAAGAATTAAAAGGCGAAAGGAAAGAATGTTAATCTTGTCTGTTTGGATTTTTGACTCTGCAGCAGGCATGTTCCTTAATCAGGAAGGACGGCAAGCAAGTACCTGGGCTCTGCCAGTCTCACTATGGAGCCAGCTATGTGCCAGTCCATGCCGCCTCAGCCTTGCTCGTTTACTCTCACACTTCGGGCTCATACTGAGTAAAATGAGTTTGGGCAGCAACCAGGCATGAGTCCACTGTGCAGTACTGTCCTCTGGTTCACTACTGACTTAGGCCTCAGCCTATTTCTGTCTTGTAATCTCGATGCAATTCTATGAAGCAAGGAGGCCAACGGAATGTTGGCTTTTATTGCTAGGGAGATAGAATATAAAAACAGGGAGGTATTGCTGCAGTTATATAAGGTATTGGTGAGACCGCACCTAGAATACTGCATACAGTTTTGGTGTCCATACTTAAGAAAAGACATACTTGCTCTCGAGGCAGTACAAAGAAGGTTCACTCGGTTAATCCCGGGGATGAGGGGGCGGACATATGAGGAGAGGTTGAGTAGATTGGGACTCTACTCATTGGAGTTCAGAAGAATGAGAGGCGATCTTATTGAAACACATAAGATTGTGAAGGGGCTTGATCGGGTGGATGCGGTCAGGATGTTCCCAAGGATGGGTGAAACTAGAACTAGGGGGCATAATCTTAGAATAAGGGGCTGCTCTTTCAAAACTGAGATGAGGAGAAACTTCTTCACTCAGAGGGTAGTAGGTCTGTGGAATTTGCTGCCCCAGGAAGCTGTGGAAGCTACATCATTAAATAAATTTAAAACAGAAATAGACAGTTTCCTAGAAGTAAAGGGAATTAGGGGTTACGGGGAGCGGGCAGGAAATTGGACATGAATTTAGATTTGAGGTAAGGATCAGATCAGCCATGATCATATTGAATGGCGGAGCAGGCTCGAGGGGCCGATTGGCCTACTCCTGCTCCTAGTTCTTATGTTCTTATTAAGCAGCTCATTTTTGGACAGTTACTTTGTCACCCAAATTAAGAAAGGAAGGGGTGAGTGCTAAGAAGGGAGTAGGAGAGGAGTTGGCGAGGTGACCAAAAGCAGGGTAAATTCCAAAGAAGCGTTTGAAGGCAGATTATCTGCTCATTATCGCATCGCTGTTTGTGGGAGCTTGCTGTGCGCAAATTGGCTGCTGCGTTTCCTATGTTACAACAGTGACTGCGCTTCAAAAGCACCTCATTGACTATAAAGCGCTTTGGGACGTCCTGAGGTCATGAAAAGCGCCATATAAATGCAAGTCTTTCTTTGGGAAGAGGAAGTGCGACGTAGGAAAGCGCAGGACTGGGAAAGAGCCTACGGTCAGTTTAAGTGAGAGTTTTTGGAAAGAGAGCTCCAGAGAGCAGTGGCTGGTTGCTCTTTCATTAGGATAAATTTGCATGTTCAGATTAATAAAGGGGAGGCTTGGTATATCAGGCCAGAGACCGAGGAGCACATTAGTGATTAAAAAACAAGTTCTATTTGCAGCCCTTACAAAACCCCCTTTACCCCCGTAGACAAACTGAAAGCAACTTCAAAGATGCCTGGGTCTATGTGGAGTCGCAGCAACTTTGTGTGAGAAGGCCCAATTTAGAAAGTTGCAGAAACCAAATTAGGGCCTCCTGCACAGAAAGGCATAAAAAATGCAACATTGTATGAAATGAAGAGTCACGGAAGGTTTCAGAGAGGCCAAATGTGCTGAGTCGGAAGAACACTGGCTTGTGTAGTACAAAAGAGGTAGTTTAAATATCATATAAAATC
Organism: Heptranchias perlo; assembly: GCF_035084215.1. Taxonomy (NCBI): domain Eukaryota; kingdom Metazoa; phylum Chordata; class Chondrichthyes; order Hexanchiformes; family Hexanchidae; genus Heptranchias; species Heptranchias perlo. The sequence goes on from NC_090370.1 coordinate 8,335,529, forward strand.
AATAATGTGCTGTAATGAAAGCCCACAGTCTGAGCTCTGGGGAGTCAGTAGGATGGTGTAATGTGCACGGTGAGAACAGGACTGCAGTGGGGGCACAGCATGAAACCATAAGCAGCGCAAAATAATCCCTGCCATCAGCTGGTAAATAGCATTTACAGTTCATTCTTTAACTTTGGTTCACCGTTTGATAATGAGACGGGCAGGGAAGGATTGAGCGAGGCGCGTAATTGGTGAGGCTGCCACTTCTTCCGCATGTGATGTCATTAACGAGAACGAATGCGTTTGCATATTTAATGTGCTGGGGTCAGCATCGACACTAGGATTCTGAATTGTGCTCATTTGTATCCGTGGAGTGTGAATGGTGTGGGGTGATTGACACATGCAAAATGCTGCTTGTCCAATTCCCTTCTCCTCCTTCTGGAATAATCAGCACATTAATTAATTAACAACTAATTAACTACAGGTGTTGCAAATTAAATTATTATAATCACTGACTCAAACTAACAGCTGTACTCTCGTTCCTTAATGAGCTGTGCTCTGCCATTACTTCAAAGCTACCGTTTACCTTTTTGAGAAGATTTGTGCTTGTGAAGCTTCATATTTTTTGTGCTGCATGCCCTTCCATTTTGTTTGTCCATCAAATCTGGTGCATGTGCTCTCAGTTGAGAGGAAAACGGCAGAAAAGCCCCTTTCACCAAAAACCTGCAGGTGGGCAGAAATGTCTTCAGTTTTGATAAACAATTTAATATTCTGTCATTATTTCTGAAAATCTGCAACTTTTGGTTGGTTGTCTGCTCCCAGAACAGGAAGTGTTATCTGACAGGTAGACTGAGGTGACTTGCCTGTATAGCAGCTGGCACAAGGCAACTTTACACCAGCTGTAAATACCAAACTATAACACAAAGGAATCGTGCCTTTCACCACCTCAGAACGTCCCAAAGGGCTTTACAGCCAATGAAGTACTTTTTGAAGTGTACTCACTGTTGTAATGTAGGAAACGTGGCAGCCAATTCTGCACAGCAAGCTCCTGCAAACAGCAATGTGATAATGACCAGATAATCTGTGTATTAGTGATGTTGGTTGAGGGATAAATATTGGTCAGGACACTGGGGAGAACTCCCCTGCTCCTCTTCAAAATAGTGTCATGGGATCTTTTACACCCACCGGAGAAGGAAGACAGGGCTTCAGTTTAAGGTCTCACCTGAAAGGCAGCACCTCCGACAGTACAGCGCTCCCTGGACTGTTAACCTAGATTATGTGCTTAAGCTTCTGGAGTGGGACTTGATACGCACAGCCTTCTGACTCAGAGGTGAGAGTGCTACCCACTGAGCCACGGGTGAGGCTTCCAGGTTTGAGCCGATGTCTGTGCTGGGTTAGCTAATCTCAATTACAACAGCGATGGGAGCATTGCATTTGGCCTCCATATGCTCGAGCGAGAGAGTGGGGGGAAAAAATCAGCCAAGGTTCCTGCTGCTGATCGCAATCCTGTGACCCTTGGTGAGGATAGGAACGGGCAAAGCTGTGATACCTCTCCCCCCATCCCCCTCCCCAGTCGAATAGGCCGTTGGCACTTGTTGCCGAGGGCTATACATGAAGAACGGGCACTTGAGCAAGGTACCGGAAGACTGGCAGTGCCTGGCGCACCGTAAAATAAATACAGCACTATTATCTTCCACAGAGGGAGAGGAGTAGAAATGTGAATCTGGAGAACGTGCCACTAAGAACAGTAGGGTCCCACTTCACTGGTCTCTCAGCTCTGTGGAGATATACTGGCTCTTGATTTCTTGTTTACAGCCTGTCATTCCAGATGGTAGATTTGCATTTCTGTCTGGGTTGGTCTCAGAGGCATGTATTGACTGTCAGGCGTCATTCTCCTTTTGATGTTTAATGAATATTTAATCTGTGTTTAAAGAAAGGAATTGGAAGCATCTTAGTCAGGATCTTTCAGACCTAACGGATAATTAAAACATCACATGCGGTCACTGAACTGTAAACATTGCCATTTCCAAATTTAGCCGGTCGTGAAGGTTCAGTGCAGTGTGTATTTGGGTCTGGCAATGATTGTATTGCTATTACCGTCGCTATGGGGCCATTTGTCTCTTTTACCCACTCCTCTCCTGAAAGCTCTGGGATATTGTTCTGTGGGCTCCACTGGTTCCCTCAAGGGGTCAAAGCCTCGACAATGTTGCTATTTGACCACGGGGAGCATTGGCTACAAGCCTGATCCTGCCCTCACCCAATGTCCAGATGTGCACTTTCCAGCTAGGATCTAATCTATAGGGCTGAGAACGACACCATACCGTGAACTTGCCCACTGACCCATCTTCCCTTCACTTCTTTGTCTCCACTGTTCGTTTGCTTCACCCCCAGGCATGCCAGTCCCAGAAAAATAGGTCGTGCCAGTCCACTGCCTTGTTTTGTAATGGGATGCTGGATGCTCTTTGTCCCTTTGTCCCTTTGTCTCTCCCGCTCTCCATCCCACCCAGCCATGGAAAAAACTCTCCCCCAGCTCCCTCACTAATTCACTTTCAAACTCCCAACTTACAATTGTCTGGCTCTCCTCTCACCATGATATCTCTGCTACTGTGGACCACTCTAACTGTTCCCTCACCTCTGCCTTTGATGCCCTTGTTCCCTTCAAATCACCAACCCTGCCCTTCCCTTGGTATGGTCTCCACCTTCATTCCCTCGAGTCGGAGGGTCTTAAACTTCCATTGTAAGATCTGACTCAACCATATAAATTATTACCGTGCCTTGCTATCTTCAGCCAAAATCACCTACTACCCTAGGATCAACCTGTAGGGCAAGAACAGTGCAATGCTCCTTTTCTCCATAGCTAACTGTTTCCTTAAACCCTTTTCTCTCACCTTTCTCCATCCTCACCTCCAACACCAAATGAAAAGAGCACATGGATTTCCTTGTCTCTTAGATTGAGACTATCCATGGGGCTGCCCCTGCTGTAACCTCTCCTAACTCTCTCCCCACTCACCACCTCCAGCCAATTCCCCCACCCAGTCTAGCCCTGCTCCCCTGTCATTCTGAAGTTTCTTCCCCAGCTCCCCTCATTCCATGTCCTCACTCATTTCCTTCATGAGCCCCAACTCCTACCGCCTTCATCCCCTGCCCACTCAACTTCTGACCACTCAACTTCCCCTCCTGGCTCCCATGCCAATTGACCTTGAAAAAGGTTCTCTTTCTACTAGCACTGTCCCTCTCTCTTTTAAAACCATGATCATTTCCCCCCCTCCTCAAAAAACCCATCCTTGATCCATCCATTCTCTCCAACTACCACCCCATTTCTAACCTCTCTATCCTCTCCAAGGTTCTTCAATAAGTTGTTGCCTCACAGCTCTGTGCCCATCTCTCTCAAAACCCCCTGTATGAATTCCTCCAGTACAGTTTCTTCCCTGCTCAGGGCACCGAGATGGTCCTGGCCAAAGTTGCAAACAACATTCTCTGTGATTGTGACCATGGTGCGTCATTCTTCCTTGTTCTCCTCGACCCTCTCTGCGGCATTTGATACGGTTGACCTTGTCCGCCTCTTCCACCACTTCTCCTCCATTGTCCAGCTTCACTGGACTACCCTTGCGTGGTTCTACTCCTACATGTTCAAGCACAGCCAGTGCATGCCCAGCAATGGCTTCCCCCAAAGTTCCATCCTTGACCCTCTCGTCTTCCTCATCTGCATGCTTCCCCTCGGCGACACCATCCAGAGGCTGTACGTTGAGACCATCCGACTCTACTATGTCACCATCTTTCTTGACCCCCGAACCACCTCCGTGCCATCAAATTGTCCATCTAACAAGTCATGCATCTGTCCAAACTTCCTCCAACTTAATATCAGGAAGACCGTAGCCATCATTTTCAGTCCCCACCATAAACCCTGCTCTATTACCGCTGATTCCACCCCCCCTCTCGCTCAGACTGAACCAGATCACGTGAAACCTTGACCACCCACTTTGACTGGGAGCTGTGCTACAACCCTGACATTCTATCCATCACCAAGATTTCTGATTTCCACTCGTGCAACATTGCCTGCCCTTGCCCCTACCTCAGCCCTCTGTCACTGAAACCTTTATCTGTGCTTGTGTCACCTCTAGACTCAATTATTCCAATGGTTTCCTTACTGCTCTTCCCTCCTCCACCAACTCACAACTTGTCCAACAACAGTGGCCCATATCCTGTCCCAAATTCTGCTCACCCATCACCCTGTCCTTGATGTCTTACACTAGCTCCCCGTCCCCCAAAGTATTAAATTTAAACTCCTTATCCTCTTCAATCTTCCACAGCTTTGGTCCATCCTGTCTCCGCAACCTCCTCCAGCCTTATATCCCCCCTGGTTCTCTGACTCAAGCCTTTTGTGTATTCCTTCCCCACTTTGCCCCACCATTTATATGGACTTCCAGAAGGCATTTGAGAAGGTCCCACATAAGAGACTGTTAGCTAAGATAGAAGCCCATGGAATCGAGGGAAAAGTACGGACTTGGTTAGGAAGTTGGCTGAGCGAAAGGCGACAGGGAGTAGGGATAATGGGTAGGTACTCACATTGGCAGGATGTGACTAGTGGAGTCCCGCAGGGATCTGTCTTGGGGCCTCAATTATTCACAATATTATTAATAACGACTTAGATGAAGGCATAGAAAGTCTCATATCTAAGTTTGCCGATGACACAAAGATTGGTGGCATTGTAAGCAGTGTAGATGAAAACATAAAATTACAAAGCGATATTGATAGATTAGGTGAATGGGCAAAACTGTGGCAAATGGAATTCAATGTAGACAAATGTGAGGTCATCCACTTTGGATCAAAAAAGGATAGAACAGGGTCCTTTCGAAATGATAAAAAGTTTAAAAACAGTGGATGTCCAAAGGGACTTAGGGGTTCAGGTACATAGATCATTGAAGTGTCATGAACAGGTGCAGAAAATAATCAAGAAGGCTAATGGAATGCTGGCCTTTATATCTAAAGGACTGGAGTACAAGGGGGCAGAAGTTATGCTGCAGCTATACAAAACCCTGGTTAGACCGCACCGGGAGTACTGTGAGCAGTTCTGGGCACCGCACCTACAGAAGGACATTTTGGCCTTGGAGGGAGTGCAGCGTAGGTTTACTAGAATGATACCCGGACTTCAAGGGTTAAGTTACGAGGAGAGATTACACAAATTGGGGTTGTATTCTCTGGAGTTTAGAAGGTTAAGGGGTGATCTGATCGAAGTTTATAAGATATTAAGGGGAACAGATAGGGTGGATAGAGAGAAACTATTTCCGCTGGTTGGGGATTCTAGGAGTAGGGGGCACAGTCTAAAAATTAGAGCCAGACCTTTCAGGAGCGAGATTAGAAAACATTTCTGCACACAAAGGGTTGTAGAAGTTTGGAACTCTCTTCCGCAAACGGCAATTGATACTAGCTCAATTGCTAAATTTAAATCTGAAATAGATAGCTTTTTGTCAACCAAAGTTATTAAGGGATATGGGCCAAAGGCAGCTATATGGAGTATATCAAATGGCAGAGCAGGCACGAAGGGCTGAATGGCCTACTCCTGTTCCTATGTTCCAATGTTCCTAAAGACTTCAGATGCCTTTGCCCTACTCTCTGGAACTTCCTCCCTAAACCCCTCCGCCTCTCCCCTTCTCTCTCCTCCTTTAAAAATTTTCTCAAGTCCTAACCTCTTGATCTGGCTTTCAGTCACCATTCCTAATCTCTCCTTCCATGACTCAGCGTCTGTTTCCCTGTCTGTTTCCTTGTCTATTTCCACCTACGAAGCACCTTGGGACTTTTTCTTTTGCATTAAAGATGCCGTATAAATGCAGGCTTCTGTCTCCTCCCCTCTCCCAATCTCTGTATGAGAAGCTGACTTGGTTCAAGTTGGCATAGGCCAGTTGAGAGAGAGAATCTGCCCTTCAAACCAGTGCCTACACACCACTTATTTCAAAACTTGGATGTTTGAATTTGTTTCAGAGTAAAATCCCAAGCAGATCCACTCGTTAATTAAACATCAAAAGAGAAACAGTTTAAAACAGAGTGCTGCTGACATTACACCAGAGAGTTTATGCTGTGTGTTTTTTCTCAGCTTTCTGTACCTAAACAACCATTTCTCTAAATTTAATTGAACCATTAAATGTGTTTACTTAAAGGTCCATTGTCGACACTGAACAGTATTTCAGTTGATGCTTACAAACATTACCAGTGACACTGGATTCACTTTTTAAAAATAGTTACAAATGTTCCCATTGCAGGACCCTCCCCTGTGACATAAACTGTGTTACAAGACAGCTCGGTCACACGGCATTGCCCCTTTAAGAGGAAATCATGGCCGACATTAAGTTAGTGAGTTCAGAGAGTTATCAGCAGAGGCTGAAAAGGAAGCAAGTGTAATGGCAACAGAGCTCCATTACGTCTCAAAACCAGGAAAGACGATCGGATCAAAGGCAGGATCGGGCTGGGGGGGAGGGGGTGGTGGTGGTTAGTGGCCATGGGCAATTCCACGTCGGCTGGTGACCTTCCCAGTTTCTCCGTGCACGGGGTAGGCACCAAGTGCCACTTGTGGCCGCAAATGAGCTGACCCTGCGGCAGCCAGTGTTGGAGGGCACCAGTGGGCACAATCCCAGCTCAAGCGCCAGGATCACAGCCCAGGGTATTTCGGGGCCTGTGAAATGAACTGAACATAGTCAGGAAGCAGGTGGTATTAAAGATGCCCGACACATTGTTTTAGGCCATGGCAGGTGTGTGATCCAGACGATGCGTCAGAGTACCCATTAGTAAATCCTGCCCCTTGGAGGACTAGCTGTACAGGTGTTCCTTCCATCTCTTAGAATCATAGAAAGGTTACAGCAAGGAAGGAGGCCATTCGGCCCATCGAGTCTGCGCCGGCTCTCTGCAAGAGCAATCCAGCTAGACCCACTCCCCCGCCCCATCCCCGTAGCCCTGCAAATTTTTTCCTTTCAAGTACTTATCCAGTTTTTGAAGGCCATGATTGAATCTGCCTCCACCACCCCCTCGGGCAGTGCATTCCAGATCCTAACCAGTCGCTGCGTAAAAAAGTTTTTCCTTATCTCACCTTTGGCTCTTTTGCCAATCACCTTAAATCTGTGTCCTCTGGTTCTTGACCCTTCCGCCTTCTTGTTCCCTATGTGTCCATATAAGAAGTAATGCAGGGGGCTTCTGTGGAGTCAATTGTCCACAGAATGTTACGTTCGAGACTTGGTTCAAAAGTTATTGAAATGGACTCTAAAGATTCAGTGTTCTTTATTGTTTCGGAACCATTTGTGTAGTAAGTTAAGTATTGTACTCTAGTTTCTGGTTGTGTGTTTCTGCTCCTGTGATTACCTGCTTGTAAATAAATGCGTCTGTTAGTTTTATCCTGAATGCTGATAGTTTGATATTTTGGAAGTGGACAGGGCAATTTGGTATAATGCCCACAGAATCTCTGATGCAGCATATTGTGGTTAAAAAAAAGTAATTGTAAATCCTGTGGCACACTATCCATTCACATCACACATAAGAGAGCAAAGTTCAGTTCATAGAAGATGTGATTAGGGAAACTGCCTTTTTGCTGCAAATATTGAGTGAAGAGTGTTGGGACAAAGTCTGAACTGTAAGAGCAAGGATGAATTCGATTCCTGGGGATTGCTTGGTGCAATGGGTCAGCACAATATCCTTTACCTTCCTCTCTGTTTCCCTCCAAGGTGTTTGTTTGTTTTCAAAATTCAGCTTGTGTTTGCTTTTAAAAAGAAGTCAAATTAGAATGAGGAAAGCAACTGCTTGTCCACTTTTCTCTCCAATTGGATGGACCCCCTCCCTCCCTCACTCCCACTCTCTCCCTCTCCTGGTTGCAAGAGTTTATCACAAACACATTAAAAACAGCCGCAGCTCAGTTCTGATTTGTAGCACAGACATACTAATTTAGCATTAATCTAACCTTAAATTGGTAATCTCACTCAGGCAGACCACAGGGGCTATGCTGTAGCTACCTTGGGGGTGCTTGATCTTGATACTGGGTGCCAAAAGTAGATAGTGTTACGTAGCATTACATAGATTTTACAGCACAGAAACAGGCCATTCGGCCCAACTGGTCCATGCCGGTGTTTATGTTCCACACGAGCCTCCTCCCTCCCTACTTCATCTAACCCTATCAGCATATCCTTCTATTCCTTTCTCCCTCATGTGTTTATCTAGCCAAAAAGCACCTATGCTATTCGCCTCAGCTATTCCTTGTGGTAGCAAGTTCCACATTCTAACAACTCTCTGGGTAAAGTTTGCCTGAATTCACCATTGGATTTATTAGTGACTATCTTCTATTTATGGCCCCTAGTTCTGGTCTCTCCCACAAGTGGAAACATCTTCTCTATGTCCACCCTATCGATAATTTTAAAGACATCTATTAAGTCACCTCTGTCTTCTCTTTTTTTAGAGAAACGAGATCAAAAAAGGAAGAAAATTAAGTTTCTGTAAGATGGGGCTTTGTTCAATTATCTGGAGCTATGGCTAAAACACTGTTCTTAATAACTGTTACACAGTGGGTCTATTTGAATCACCTGCAAAGAATGTAAAAAGACTCAGTAGGAGTCCTTTACCTTCTCTCTCCAGTCCAAGTCGATGGTATAAATAACAAAAATACTCAACTGTGCAGTTGATGGCTAACTGCTTTCCCAATGGCTAAATGAATAAATGCACTGCCTGGTGTGGTGCCGTGCCGCATAGACCAGGAAGGCCTCAGGCTTGATCCCTGCTCTGTGCTTAGGGTTGTCAACCCTCCAGGATTGGCCTGGGGTCTCCAGGAATTAAAGATTAATCTCTGGGACACTGTTGTGAGCAACACCCGGGAGAAAAATCACCAGAACATTAAAAAAAATTGTATGTTTTCATTTTCCTTGAGGGCTTTCATTTATTAGTTGTAAAAATATTGGCGATGTGAAAGTTGACTGTTTGACTAACAAGTCAAGAATCATCCAATCGAGTGAAAAAGCGTCTGTTCGGTTGACACTTGGCATGGGAAGGTGGTGCGTTGCAAAGATAGACATGTTGGGCGACCAATGGTGGGAGTGTGGGGGCGGAGCAGTTGAGGCAAGAGATCATGTGATGAAACCTCCAGGAATAGTCCGACCAGAGTTGGCAACCCTATCTGCGCTGCATTAACTGGTCTCCACCAGGGCGCTGCAATCTGCCAAAGTACATCTGCGGCTAGAGGGGGAACTATTCAGTCAGGGCTCCCACTGCCATGGCAAGCGCATGCGTGGGACGGGTGATGCTGTCAAAGTTCTCGCATGTAGATTGGCCAAGTGGGTGAGGTGCCAGGGGGCGGCCTGGTGCCCCCCCCCCAGGGGTAGCACCATCAGCACTTTCAGGAGGTGGGGGGAGAGCAAACTGAAAAGAAGCAACAAAAACAAACTTGGCAGTTTGCTGTTGCTCAGCACTAAGGATGATGAACGTCATTCTGTTAAGGGATTTGTAGCAGCTCCAACTGAACAGATGGGCACACTAATTTTCACACATGAAGTGTTAAGTGTACAGTGCCACAAGTGGATTTGTGGAGCTGTATTTAACAATGCAAACGCTGGTAATGCGATCCTTTTAACCTACGTCCCTATTGACTCATGGCTGGTTTGAAAATCTGTAGGCAATTGGAGGTAAAAATAGCCTCAGCCTCTTCATTATCTCGGCTGACTTTGGTGCATTGATCAGAGTGTCTGTCATGTTCAAGAATGGCCGCACTCCAGCTCACTTTCAGAGATTACATTTGATGCTGGGGGAGGGGTATAGTGAAACATTTATTACGTAATAAACAGGGTTTAGTGTTGCATCATTTCCCTGCTCGATTTCTCCGGGAAATCAGAGAAATAATTGAAGATTTTTGGTGGGAAAGAATTAGGTATTAGAGGGCGTCTCACCAATATTACTCCCTTCGCAGAGGGAGGATCACTATAATTACTCCCTTCACAGAGGGAGGATCATTGTAATTACTCCCTTCACAGAGGGAGGATCATTATAATTATTCCCTTCACAGAGGGAGGATCACTATAATTACTCCCTTTACAGAGGGAGGATCATTATAATTATTCCCTTCACAGAGGGAGGATCACTATAATTACTCCCTTTACAGAGGGAGGATCATTATAATTACTCCCTTCACAGAGGGAGGATCATTATAATTACTCCCTTCACAGAGGGAGGATCATTATAATTACTCCCTTCACAGAGGGAGGATCATTATAATTATTCCCTTCACAGAGGGAGGATCACTATAATTACTCCCTTCACAGAGGGAGGATCACTATAATTACTCCCTTTACAGAGGGAGGATCACGATAATTACTCCCTTCACAGAGGGAGGATCACGATAATTACTCCCTTCACAGAGGGAGGATCACGATAATTACTCCCTTTACAGAGGGAGGATCATTATAATTACTCCCTTTACAGAGGGAGGATCACGATAATTAATGCCTTTACAGAGGGAGGATCACTATAATTACTGCCTTTACAGAGGGAGGATCACTATAATTACTGCCTTTACAAAGGGAGGATCACTATAATTACTGCCTTTACAGAGAGAGGATCACTATAATTACTCCCTTTACAGACAGAGGATCACTACAATTACTGCCTTAACTGAGGGAGGATCACTATAATTACTGTCTTTACAGAGGGAGCATCACTATAATTACTGCCTTAACTGAGGGAAGATCAATATAATTACTGCCTTAACTAAGGGAGGATCACTATAATTACTCCCTTTACAGAGGGAGGATCACTATAATTACTCCCTTTACAAAGGGAGGATCACTATAATTACTGCCTTTACAGAGGGGGGATAACTATAATTACTTCCTTTACAGAGGGGGATAACTATAATTACTCCCTTCACAGAGGGAGGATCATTATAATTACTCCCTTTACAGAGGGAGGATCATTATAATTACTCCCTTTACAGAGGGAGGATCACTATAATTACTCCCTTTACAGAGGGAGGATCACTATAATTACTGCCTTAACTGAAGGAGGATCACTATAATTAATGCCTTTACAGAGGGAGGATCACTATAATTACTGCCTTAACTGAGGGAGGATCACTATAATTACTCCCTTTACAAAGGGAGGATCACTATAATTACTGCCTTAACTGAAGGAGGATCACTATAATTAATGCCTTTACAGAGGGAGGATCACTATAATTACTGCCTTTACAGAGGGAGGATCACTATAATTACTGCCTTTACAGAGGGAGGATCACTATAATTAATGCCTTAACTGAGGGAGGATCACTATAATTACTGCCTTAACTGAGGGAGGATCACTATAATTAATGCCTTTACAGAGGGAGGATCACTATAATTACTGCCTTAACTGAGGGAGGATCACTATAATTACTGCCTTAACTGAGGGAGGATCACTATAATTACTGCCTTTACAGAGGGAGGATCACTATAATTACTGCCTTAACTGAGGGAGGATCACTATAATTACTGCCTTTACAGAGGGAGGATCACTATAATTAATGCCTTAACTGAGGGAGGATCACTATAATTACTGCCTTTACAGAGGGAGGATCACTATAATTAATGCCTTAACTGAGGGAGGATCACTATAATTACTGCCTTAACTGAGGGAGGATCACTATAATTACTGCCTTAACTGAGGGAGGATCACTATAATTACTGCCTTAACTGAGGGAGGATCACTATAATTACTGCCTTAACTGAGGGAGGATCACTATAATTACTGCCTTTCCAGAGGGAGGATCTATATATTTACTTCCTTTACAGAAGGAGGGTCACGATAATTACTCCCTTTACAGAGGGAGGATCACAAGAATTACTGATTTACAGAGGGAGGGTCACTATAATTACTGCCTTTACAGAGGGAGGGTCACTATAATTACTGCCTTTACAGAGGGAGGATCACTATAATTACTGATTTTACAGAGGAAGGATCATTATAATTCATGCCTTTACAGAGGGAGAATCATGAAAATTACTGCCTTTACTGAGGGAGGATCACTATTATTATTCCCTTTACACACAGAAGATCACAATAATTACTGCCTTAACTGAGGGAGAAGCACTATAATTCATGCCTTTACAGAGGAAAGATCACTATAATTACTGCCTTCACAAAGCGAGGATCACTATAATTACTGCCTTTACAGAGGGAGGATCACTATAATTACTGCCTTTACAGAGGAAAGATCACTATAATTAATGCCTTTACAGAGGGAGGATTACTATAATTACTGCCTTTACAGAGGAAAGATCACTATAATTAATGCCTTTACAGAGGAAAGATCACTATAATTACTGCCTTTACAGAGGAAAGATCACTATAATTACTGCCTTTACAGAGGAAAGATCACTATAATTAATGCCTTTACAGAGGGAGGATCACTATAATTACTGCCTTTACAGAGGAAAGATCGCTATAATTACTGCCTTTACAGAGGGAGGATCACTATAATTACTGCCTTTTCAGAGGGAGGATTACTATAATTACTGCCTTTACAGAGGAAAGATCACTATAATTACTGCCTTTACAGAGGAAAGATCACTATAATTACTGCCTTTTCAGAGGGAGGATCACTATAATTATTGCCTTTTCAGAGGGAGGATCACTATAATTACTGCCTTTACAGAGGAAAGATCACTATAATTACTGCCTTTTCAGAGGGAGGATTACTATAATTACTGCCTTTACAGAGGAAAGATCACTATAATTACTGCCTTTACAGAGGGAGGATCACTATAATTACTGCCTTTACAGAGGAAAGATCACTATAATTACTGCCTTTACAGAGGGAGGATCACTATAATTACTGCCTTTACAGAGAAAGGATCACTATAATTAATGCCTTTTCAGAGGGAGGATCACTATAATTACTGCCTTTACAGAGAAAGGATCACTATAATTACTGCCTTTACAGAGGAAAGATCACTATAATTACTGCCTTTACAGAGAAAGGATCACTATAATTAATGCCTTTTCAGAGGGAGGATCACTATAATTACTGCCTTTACAGAGGGAGGATCACTATAATTACTGCCTTTACAGAGAAAGGATCACTATAATTACTGCCTTTACAGAGAAAGGATCACTATAATTAATATAATTAATGCCTTTTCAGAGGGAGGATCACTATAATTACTGCCTTTACAGAGGGAGGATCACTATAATTACTGCCTTTTCAGAGGGAGGATCACTATAATTACTGCCTTTACAGAGGAAAGATCACTATAATTACTGCCTTTACAGAGGAAAGATCACTATAATTACTGCCTTTACAGAGGAAAGATCACTATAATTACTGCCTTTACAGAGGAAAGATCACTATAATTAATGCCTTTACAGAGGAAAGATCACTATAATTAATGCCTTTACAGAGGAAAGATCACTATAATTACTGCCTTTACAGAGGAAAGATCACTATAATTAATGCCTTTACAGAGGGAGGATCACTATAATTACTGCCTTTACAGAGGAAAGATCGCTATAATTACTGCCTTTACAGAGGGAGGATCACTATAATTACTGCCTTTTCAGAGGGAGGATTACTATAATTACTGCCTTTACAGAGGAAAGATCACTATAATTACTGCCTTTTCAGAGGGAGGATCACTATAATTACTGCCTTTACAGAGGAAAGATCACTATAATTACTGCCTTTTCAGAGGGAGGATCACTATAATTACTGCCTTTTCAGAGGGAGGATCACTATAATTACTGCCTTTTCAGAGGGAGGATTACTATAATTACTGCCTTTTCAGAGGGAGGATCACTATAATTACTGCCTTTTCAGAGGGAGGATTACTATAATTACTGCCTTTACAGAGGAAAGATCACTATAATTACTGATTTTACAGAGGGAGGATCACTATAATTACTGCCTTTACAGAGAAAGGATCACTATAATTAATGCCTTTTCAGAGGGAGGATCACTATAATTACTGCCTTTACAGAGAAAGGATCACTATAATTAATGCCTTTTCAGAGGGAGGATCACTATAATTACTGCCTTTACAGAGGGAGGATCACTATAATTACTGCCTTTACAGAGAAAGGATCACTATAATTACTGCCTTTACAGAGAAAGGATCACTATAATTAATGCCTTTTCAGAGGGAGGATCACTATAATTACTGCCTTTACAGAGAAAGGATCACTATAATTACTCCCTTTACAGAGGGAGGATCACTATAATTACTGCCTTTACAGAGAAAGGATCACTATAATTACTCCCTTTACAGAGGGAGGATCACTATAATTACTGCTTTTACAGTGGGAGGAGAATTTGCCTCACAACATCTAACACTGGGTGGCCAAGATGTTTATCTTCTCCTGTCTATCTGTCCCAGGCACTTTGCCTCCCTGTAAACTCCCCCGGTGAGGGAGACAGTGACCTTTAAAAGCATTTACTGTTGTTGTACTTTGATTCTGTGGCCTTGGCAGTCACTCAGAATTCACTATCATGCAAGTGTCCTGTTCTGTCCTTTCATCGTTAAAATTGCATCCTTTTTTTTTAACAACCCTTCATCCTGACAAGCTGTGTCCTTTGGAGAAATGCTCCAAGTCCATTAATTTAATGGCTTTTCCCATTTCTCTGGTCGCAACAGCGTGTAGGTAAATAACATAAATTTAGTGAACGGCGTGTGAGGCAGTTAGAGAAAGCCTCGGCACAGCTGATAGACAATTGGAACAGAGGGACGCTTGGTGCTTTGGTCTCTGAATTTCCAACCACAAGAGATGGGAGAAAGTTGAGCCTTCCAAGAATTTGATGCATCAGCCAGACAAAGCCACAAAACTAAAACCGAGATTTCTTGTCCTTGAGAACCATGGGGAGATGGGAGCGTCAGTGACACCGTATGGCACAGACAAGTCCCAAAGCTTTTAATTAAAAGTCATGAGTTAAAAGCGTTTCACTGGGGTATTCGGAGACTAGCTGACGCCTGCAGTTTAATTAAAAATTTATAACCATTTAATGAGCTGCTTCTCATATAACCGAGCAAGGCTGCGAAGTAGTTCCTATGAAAGAACACATAATTACACGGTTCTGTCTCATGATAGTCACAGAAATATTTCAATTGTTCTCTCAGTATTGAAGGTGCACATCAGATCCTCGCTGCACAACATGCAACATAATTAACCCATAATTAACCCCTGTGCGCCCTGATGCCTTCATTGGTAAATTAGATGCCCGGTATGGAACTGTGGGCCGTGCCGACCAAATTAAGAAGGTCCCAGGTTCGGTCTTTGCTGAGACGGCTGATCCCAGCCCAGGGTGGCAATAGAGATATTACAATTGGCATCAGTGCCCCTGGGCAAGGCTAAGAACATTTATTACCCAAGGCTCCAGCTCCTGATGGTCATCCAGTGACACTGGGAAGTGCAGATGTGGGTGATGGCAGGATTGGGCTATCTATTGGGTTATCTATTGAATACTCTACTGACTCTCACCGCTGTTGGCATCATGCAAAACTGTATCCACTATTTTAATGCCAACATTAACCCACTTGTTTATAAATGAGTTAAAATAGCAAACAAAGAAATTTGATATGAACATGCCAAGTGTTGGTACAATGCTATCACACAGTGTAATTTCCAGACTACAATGATAGAAAACCATGTTTAAAGCGGCCTTGCTTACGTAATTGTGAAAAACAATATTTCTTTCATTTAAATTCGCGTTGTGCCGGATTCCTCCACTTCCAAAATTACAACCGTCCGGGTGAGCTTACATCTGCAGATGTCAAACTGATCACCTGCGCTGAATTCCTATGTTTGATCCTGGTTCGAGTCACATCCAGCCTGAAGTAAATGATACAAGAAGGGGAGACACGGCATGGAAAGGTGTTGTGCCTCCAACATGACCATCTTGCGGCATGTGTGCTAGAACCAACCCATGTCCTTTTTGGTGACACCTTTCTGAAAATTAGCCTTGCCATGCTGGGAGTGAGCCCCATCTCGTTTTTGTTTTAAAGTTAAAAATAAAACAGTATTACGAAACTTCATGGCAACAGATTATGGAACAGATTTCTCTGTCCCTGCACCTAGGGCTATTGGGTCATCTGGGCACGGCGAATACGGGCAACTTGGGCATGGTGGGTACATGCCCCTAACGGAGCCCGCCCGATTTTCTGCCTATTTAAATGAATGGTTGGAAAGTTGGCCAGGCACCCTTGCAGGCATGGAGTTCTCCCCGCTTGAGTTGGCCATATTTGCTGACGATCCAATCAGGTTCAGGAAAATTTGCCCCATAACACCTAAAAGGTGGCCAAAATGTCGACCTTCTCCTGTCTATCCCAGTTACTTCGCCTCCCTGGACCTGGGTCTTTCAAACATTTTGTTGGTGTCTTGCCTCCATACAGTTGGTTAGTCTTGAACGTTATTACCTGGAGATTTGTTTATCTGACTCCGGGGGGGCGGGGAGGTGAGATTGCTAGGTATGTATCAGACTCTTGGGCAAATTAGGCTAATTATTAGCTACATTAGTACCAATGTGCTGTGTCATGAAATGGTCAGGCATGGGGTTGTGCCTTTAATTCTTTTCCCAATGTGCTCCTGATCTCAGTGTTGCTGTCAGAGGGAGGTGTTGAGCAGAGAACAGGTACTTCCTGATATGCACCTAATCGACTTTGATGGACAGGTTAACCTGGGCTACTGTGCAGACCCCATAAAACTGACTGTGCAGTGGCATCGGCAGAGGCCTCAGGCTTAGGCCACGAGGTAGTAGGGACCAACGTGCTAGCATCTCGTCTCTTCATCCCTCAACTAACATCACTTAAACAGATAATCTGGTCATTATCTCATTGCTGTTTGTGGGATCTTGCTGTGTGCAATCTGGCAGCCGTGTTCCCTACATTACAAGAGTGACTACACTTTAAAAGCACTTCATTGGCTGTAAAGCGCTTTGGGACATCCTGAGATCGTGAAAGGTGCAAAATAAATGAAAGTTCTTTTTTTTTCTTCAACACAATACTTGCACAAAACAATGAGATCAATTCAGTCCTGTCAACCATAAAAAATTAGTTGAGAACAGAAATAATTCGAACACAGCTCGGACATTTCTGATAATACTTCATGCGTCACATGTTGCTCTTATCATGTTGCCATGTTAGAAATTCTCCATTCTTTACTCAGATCATGTCTTGTACAGACTCTCAACCTCTCAGATGTCAGACACTAAGGGCTAACCCAAGCAGTAATGTTAATTTGTAAAAAATGCATGTCAGTAGAATTAATTCATTATGTCATTGCCATTCAGATATTTAGATGTAAACAGCCAGGGATGTAACATCTTATATTCTCTCCAAACAACGTTGTTCAGTCCAGTTCATGTACAGTAGTGTCATTAATAAAATCACACATACTTGGGAGGGGGAAGAGTAATTATTTGTCTGAAATTTTCTTTCAAAAATTGGGAGGTGAGTTAGCTCCCACTCTTCCTTAAATTCCCATTCTGTGCTTAGTCAATTAGGGATGAGTTATAGGAACACAGGAATGTAAGAGAAACAAAGAAAAAAAGAAAGAACTTGCATTTATATAGCGCCTTTCACAACCTCAGGACAATCCAAAGCGCTTTACAGACAATGAAGTACTTTAAAAGCATAGTCACCGTTGTAATGTAGGAAACACGGCAGCCAATTTGCGCACAGCAAGATCCCACAAACAGCAATGAGGTAATCTGTTTTTTAGATGTTGGTTGAGGGATAAATATTGGCCAGGACACCAGGCGCACTCCCCTGCTCTTCAAAATATTGTAAACAATTTCACAACACCAAGTTATAGTCCAGCAATTTTATTTTAATTTCACAAGCTTTCGGAGGCTTCCTCCTTCCTCAGGTGAATTTTGTGGGGAAAAAAAATATATTGCCACAGGATCTTTTATGTCCACCTGAGAGGGCGGACAGGACCTTGGTTTAACATATCATCTGAAGGACGGCACCTCCGACAGTGCAGCACTCCCTCAGCACTGCACTGATGTATCAGCCTAGATTCTGTGCTTAAGTCTCTGAAGTGGGGCTTGAACCACAACCTTCTGACTCAGAGGTGAGAGTGCTGCCCACTGAGCCACAGCTGACACCTGACAGTGTGTATATGTGCAGGACCGGAAGAAAAACTATTGCAGTCCATCCAGGTGATCTAAGTGAAGGTGTAAAGTCAACTAGGGTTGAATCTTTGAAGGTGTCGTTCTACTGGACAGGCACATGTGAATTGGATTCTCATTAAGTGCCGTATTCCTTTCCGCTGTTCTCTACTTAAATCACAATAAGAACAACACCTTTTATCATTATCAGGGCTTCTCAAGGTTCTTCCTCGCTTGTTAGTCTTATCTGTTTGAAGACCATGGCACATTATTTGGTCCATTGGTCTACAGTCTTCCTTAGGTCCTATCTGAAGCTGGCACTAGCCTTAATTGGAAACACTTGGTAATAATTAATTGTATGAGTCTTGGCTTTCTCAGAATGCAAGAATAACCCTTTTAGTTTCCAAGAATGCCTCTAGTGTGTCCAGAATGACTAGTTTTCCTACAGCGTCTATAACATTTTCAATGTCTGTTATAGGGAGAAACATATTTGTATAAGTGGCATTGTCTATGGTGACATCTTGGTATGTATGGCTTCTTTTGCAGCCCTGTCATACTGCACTAATGGATCTTGGCCTGGGCAGAAGGATGCTACCGAACAAGTGGATTAGCGTGAATGAGTTCATTATATTTGCTGCAATCTATTTTCTCTACAAGAAATATCGATTGGTCTCAAAGTTGAAGACTTAACACGTTGTAGTATTAATGGGAAGCAGATTGCTTAATGCATCCTAATTGTGCACAGTCAGCCAGGAAGTTAATGAACACTCCAATTCTTTCCCATTCATTAATACTAATCAGCTGGTGTAACGGGCAGTCCATTTGAATTAGGACATAAGGAAAGTCAGGGATGGGAAAAGGCCATTCGGCCCATCGAAGCCAAGCCTTCTAGTAGCCTAACAAGAGGGCAGCTTGAGACAACTGCATTGTGGACATACTCATCGCAAATGCAACCCTGGGAGTTCCTGAGAACGCAGAAAAATTTTATTTCGGCCAACCTAGAAAACCTTTCAGAAGCTGACCAACATCTTCAAATAAAGTTGACGCAGCCCCCAAAAAGCTGACACCTCTTAAAGGAGGAGAGAGAGGCGGAGAGGTTTCGGGAGGGAATTCCAGAGCTTAGGGGAAACAGTGGGAAACAGTGTATGAAGCTTCACTGCTGGTGTGTCCTGAGTAGACCTTTTTGGATTCATACTGAATGTTGAGCAGTTCTTGCAATAGGCCATCTACTTATGGTCTACTGCTCTACGTGGCTTTCGACTACCAAATTCAGGAGCAAGAGCTGCTTACCAAACAGTGCTACAAATAGTCCATCATTGGCAGATAGAGGCTTTGTAGAACACTCAAGTTGCCAATAATGATGAGCAGGGCTGAGCTTTCTTGATAATTCCCATTGTTACCCTTGTGACACAACATGATGCTCCATAACTGGAGACAAATCTGTTTCACAAGAGGAATCAATCTTCTGCTTTATTGTGGAACAATAGACACAAAGGAGCCTTGCAGTTCAAGTGATGCTCATAAGCCACTCGAGGCTTCCTACTAGTGGCTTTAGATGCCTCTCGATTCCTTTTGGATCATACTTCTCCATATTTCTGCTGTATCCAATGCAGAAATTAACAGGAGTGGAGATTTTACTGTGTAAAATGTATTGAAATCCAGTGAGGGAATCTGGCCGCGAGATTTAATGCTGAGGCAAAACTGAATCCAGGGAGCAAGAGACTACGACAACCTTTGACCTCAGCGTTCAGAGACGATTAACTTATAGGAGCTTATAAATTTGGATTCCACTATCCTTTCATCTTTCGAATTGAATCGTTCTGCCCTGATTGCTGGATAATGGGTCCGAGTTGCTATCAAAAGGCCTGCAGGATCCTTTCTACCTTCCGCAATCAAAGACACCATGCACACGATTTGCCAATAACTTAGTGCACCCAAGGGAGGCAATTCAGTGGCAGAGAAATTGCTTCTTAATGAATTAGTAAGAAAGATGCAGCTGACTCGCAGGAAAAGCAGAAGTGCTGCATTCATAACTCGAGCCCAGAGCCGAAAGCAACAAACCACAGGACTGTGAGAGGAGTCAGGGAAATTTTAATTAGTTGCAAAAATAGAAGACAATTAGACAAAGTGTTCTCTGAATCTATCTGTCCACAACCCATGGGATAATAAAACCAGAAAATAAATGTGTGTTTTCTCTTCTAGCAGTTCCTGAGCTCTCCACCCCCCAAACTTTTCCTTATCTGATATTTATGATCACTTTAAAGAGCGGGCACCAGGAAGGGGGCAGACTGGAGGGAGGGATTGGGGGGCAGACTGGAGGGAGGGATTGGGGGGGAGAGACTGGAGAGAGGGATTGGGGGGGCAGACTGGAGGGAGGCATGGGGGGGAGACTGGAGGGAGGCATTGGGGGGGAGACTGGAGGGAGGGA
Organism: Heptranchias perlo; assembly: GCF_035084215.1. Classification (NCBI taxonomy): domain Eukaryota; kingdom Metazoa; phylum Chordata; class Chondrichthyes; order Hexanchiformes; family Hexanchidae; genus Heptranchias; species Heptranchias perlo. Next base: position 8,356,027 of record NC_090370.1, read on the forward strand.
TTGGGGGGGGGGAAACTGGAGGGAGGCATTGGGGGGGGGGAGGCTGGAGGGAGGCATTGGGGGCAGACTGGAGAGAAGGATTGGCGGGGGAGACTGAAGAGGGATTGGGGGGGGGAGACTGGAGGGAGGCATTGGGGGGGAGACTGGAGGGAGGGATTGGGGCAGACTGGAGGGAGGGATTGGGGGGGGAGACTGGAGAGAGGGATGGGGGGGAAACTGGGGAGAGGCATTGGGAGGGAGACTGGAGGGAGGGATTGGGGGGGGAGACTGGAGAGAGGGATTGGGGGGGGAGACTGGAGGGAGGGATTGGGGGGGGAGACTGGAGGAGGGATTGGGGGGGGGAGACTGGAGAGAGGGATTGGGGGGGGGGAGACTGGAGAGAGGGATTGGGGTGGGGGAGACTGGAGAGAGGGATTGGTGGGGGGGAGACTGGAGAGAGGGATTGGTGGGGGGGAGACTGGAGAGAGGGATTGGGGGGGGAGACTGGAGGGAGGGATTGGGGGGGGGAGACTGGAGGGAGGGATTGGGGGGGGGAGACTGGAGAGAGGGATTGGGGGGGGGGGGAGACTGGAGAGAGGGATTGGGGGGGGAGACTGGAGAGAGGGATTGGGGGGGGGAGACTGGAGAGAGGGATTGGGGGGGGGAGACTGGAGAGAGGGATTGGGGGGGGGGAGACTGGAGAGAGGGATTGGGGGGGGGGAGACTGGAGAGAGGGATTGGCGGGGGCGGGGGGAGACAGGAGAGAGAACACCAAGCCATGTTTCAGAAAGCTGTCAAGGCAGCAATGGTAAATAGTGACTAATTACCATCTTCTAAAATGATCAGCAACACAGTTTTCGTGTCCCCCTTTTGCCTCGATCTGGATTCCTGTTTTGATCAGAAGGTAATTTCCCATCGAGACCATTTCCTGTACTAATTGGAAACCTCCTTTATTTGCACAGAATGCGGTTAAGTGGCCAGCATTGATTTGATAAGTTGGTAACATTTATCAAAATAAACTCGAAGGGACTTGAGTGTGCCTGAACAGAAGAGGTGTCCACTTTCCTCGACTGATTTATGCACTGTGCACTGTGTAGCGTCGACATGAGAGCGGGAAGCTGTTGACTGGAGGCTTTCCGAGGGTGAGGGTGAGGATGCCCCAGTGGCTCGGTTGGTAAAAGCACTCCCCCCGTATGGTACTGAGCCACATGGACCAGGGAGGATCCCAGGTTTCATCCCTTGGTCTGTACAAAGTCAGCGGATTTTCCTGTTCCTCCTCTTCCCTGTATCCTCACCGTGTTGAAATCAAGACTCATTGCACCACCTCCTACTCTAATTCATTCCTTCCCAAGAGCTCCCTCAACCTTTCCTTCCTGCTATAACCCACTTTAAAACCCAAGCCTGGTGCCCTATTCTTTTCAACCTTAACTGTGTGCCTCAGGCCTTATCTAGGTTACATACGAACATACAGAATTGACGGGCAGAAATAGACCAGTTGGTCCATCCAGCCTGCCCCACACCATGATGGCCAGACCATCATGGCTAAACAAAGATTCTCAAAAAAAAACTTCTGGAATGTCTCCAGAACGAAACCCTTTTAAATATCAAATGATGTTCTGTCTGCATATATGCTTGGCCTAGACAAGGCAAAAAGTAATAAGATTTATTTTAGGTTCTAGAGTTTTTATAGTTGCTGAGCTTCCTAACTGAAATTTAATGGGACATTGACGTGTTTTCCACATCTCAGTCCTTTATTATTCAAAGGAATAAAGTTTTAGTGTTAAATATTAATTAGGGAATGATTGATGGCAAACGTTATATTAACTGTGCTCATCACTGACATTTACTCAATACTCTGAAAGCCGTATATGTTAATGGAAGGAAGTGAGTGGGATCTATTATGGGCGGAGTCTGGGAGAAAGCATTGAATATGTAAGTAGCCTTTATTCTATCTGTAGAAGTTGTCAGCGTATTAACCATTAATATTGGGCAAGGAACATGGGAGCAGGAGTAGGCCATCCAGCCCTTCGAGCCTGTTCCGCCATTCAATTCGGTCATGGCTGATCTGTATCTTAACCCAAACAACCTGCCTTCAGTCCGTAACCCTTAATACCCTTGCCTAACAAATCCTAGGTGTGAGATTTTCATCTCAAGTCAGAATCAAGAACTGAAGGACCTGATGTCGAAAAATCGAAACGTAGTGAAAAGCAGCAGGCTGCCCTCTCAGTGTGCACTCTGTCCGGGCTTTCATCTCAGTTTGTTATCCTAAAGGTTTTCAGTACTTTTGACAGTAAGAGGACTGTCAGAAAAGAGGTGAGAACTATAAAAGATGCAAACGGGGCTGAAACAGAGCACGCAGTATTGAAATGATCTAAATAGAATTGACAACTTCGATATAACTAAGATGGAGGTTCTGAACAGGCTAAAAGGGCCCAAAGCAAAACCAATCCCCAGGGTGGATGTTATTTATCCTACAATGCTAAGAGAGACAAGAAAGGAAATTTGGAGAACATAAGAAATAGGAGCCGGAGTAGGCCATTCAGCCCCTCGAGCCTGTTCCGCCATTCAATTCGATCGTGGCTGATTTGTATCTTAACTCCATCTACCCACCTTGGCTCCATATCCCTTAATACCCCTGCCTAACAAAAATCTATCGATCTCAGATTTAAAATCATTAATTGAGCTAGCATCTACTGCTTTTTGTGGGAGAGAATTCCACACTTCTACCTGAAGAAGTGTTTCATAATTTCTCTCCAGAACGGCCTGGCTCTGATTTTAAGGTTATGTCCCCTAGTCCTAGATTCCCCCACCAGAAGAAAACGTTACTCTCTATCTACCCTATCAATTCCTTTCAAAATCTTAAAAATCTCAATCAATCACCCCTTAACCTTCTGTATTCCAGGGAATACAAGCCTAGTTTATGTAATCTCGCCTCATAATCTAACCCTTGGAGCCCTGATAACATTCGGGTGAATCTACACTGCTCTCCTTCCAAGGCCAATATATCCTTTCTAAGATGCGGTGCCAGAGCTGTACACAGTAGTCCAGATATGGTCTAACAAGGGCTTGTAAATCCTATGAGGAATTATGTCAGGACGGAGGGAAGTGCTGAGTCGGGTGCCCCATGAATTGGTATTAGGGCCACTACTGTTTCGAATTCAAATCAGTGACTTGGATTCAAAAACTCGCTGCAAATCGGTCAAATTTGCGAATGGGAACTCTGATGACTCTGAGGAGGTGACTTGGAGAATACAAAAGGAGTTGGACAAAATATGTAAGTGGGCAGAACAGCGGCAGATGAAACTTAATGTGGACAAGTGTGAAGTACCGCAAAAGGGAGAAAACCAGGTGGTGTTAGCACTCTCTGAATGGCATTGAAGTCATATCATTGTAATTACAGCACAGAAGGAGGCCATTCGGCCCATCGTGCCTGTGCCGGCTCTTTGAAAGAGCAATCCAACTAGTCCCACTCCCCTGCCCTTTCCCCGTAGCCCTACAGTTTTTTCCCTTCAAGTATTTATCCAATTCCCTTTTGAAAGTTATTATTGAATCTGCTTCCACCACTCTTTCAGGCAGCGCATTCCAGATCAGAACAACTCGCTGTGTAAAAAAACATGTCCTCATCTCCCCTCTGGTTCTTTTGCCAGTCACCTTCAATCTTGTGTCCTCCGGTTACCGACCCTTCTGCCACTGGAAACAGTTTCTCCTTATTTACTCCAAGAATGAAGTGGCAAGAGATTGAGTGGTTCTAGCAGATTCCATGCTCAACAAGTCCAACCAAAGCACAGCAGATCAGTCATCATCAGTAGTGGGGTTTTGGGTGTGTACCTTTCATCAGAACTGAAGACTGAAAGATAAACCATTTGAGGAAAAAAACAGAGTGAAAGAAGGGAGAGGAGATAATCACAGAGAGAGGGAGTAACTGTTTTGAATGACCTGCAAACCGCTTAACAGCATGAGATCGAGGATCTTACAGAAAGAACCATCAGTAAGATGATGCAGAGATAGGAAAAAGGACAAATGAGGATGCAAATAAACAGGAGAGACTCCCACAAACAAAAACCGTGAGGAGAATAGGGGGAGGTAAAGAGGAGAGGATCGGCAAGCTGCAAATGCAGCAGATCTGAAATAAGAACAGAAAATGCACAGTGGATGTGCCAGTCACAAGAAGGGCGAACAACAGGGCAATGCCACGGGCAAACAAAATGTTGGGGCGATATAAAGAAAGAAGTCACTTGCATTTATTTAGTGCGTTTTCATATCCTCAGGATGTCCCAAAGCGCTTTACAGCCAATGAAGTGCTTCTGAAGTGTAGTCACTGTTGTAATGTAGGAAAAAGGGGCAGCCAATTTATGCACAGCAAGATCCCACAAACAGCAATATATGTATATCATCAAAATCGTACAGTATAAATCGCATGACCAGATTGTACAATGCTCTGGTAATACCGCACCTCGAGCACTGTGTCCAGTGCTGCTCACCGAGATACAAGGGAGATATTAAAGTGCTGGAGGTCGTGCAGAGAAAAGCCACAAGACTGATCCATAGGGGTCGCTGTTAACCATAGCCACCCGAGCCACCCAGCAGAAATCAGGCAGGTGGGCACTTAGAAACGAGCAGTTAACTTACCCGCTCAGAACCCGCCTCATTCGCGCCATTTCTGATGTTAACCTGCAGAGTTCTGCAGGCGGATGAGGCAGCCGCCTAAAGCAGGCGGGGGCCTCGTGAATGTATGCAAATCGGGGTCCTGTTGCGTCAATTGTTAATTGAGGGATAAAACTTGGCCAGGACGTCAGAAGAACCCCGTCCTACTCTTCTTCCAATGGCGCCTTGGGATCTCTTACAGGCAGATCAGGAACACCGCTTCAAAGCCCCGGAGGTTAAGTGGCGGATTTTCCAGCCATGCTGGGGGAGGCAGGCCGCTGGAGATACGTGCGAAGCGGCCTTTCGCACTTGGTTGCCCCATGCAAGTGGGATGGGATCTGACTGACCCTGTGAACTCCGGAGGGGTCAACGCTCGAGGGTACCATTGGGTATGACCCTGGTATAACCGCTGGGATCGCAACCCAAAGAATTTTGGCCGCGCACGAAAGCTGTTGGATTGTCATAAATGCCCACAGTTAATGGTCCTTCAGCTGCCTAGGCCCTAAGCTCTGGAATTCTCTCCCTAAACCTCTCTACCTCTCTCTCCTCCTTTAAGACGCTCCTTAAAACCTACCTCTTTGACCAAGCTTTTGGTCACCTGTCCTAATATCTCCTTATGTGGCTCGGTGTCAAATTTTGTTTGATAATCGCTCCTGTGAAGCGCCTTGGGACGTTTTACTACGTTAAAGGCACTATATAAATGCAGGTTGCTGTTTAGCTAACTCCAGCTCTCTCCTAAATGGAACGCTGATGGCCCATCTCTGTCTAACAGCCGCTCAATCCTATTTCCTAGGCACGGTATGCTTTCAGATGTGATCAGCTCACAATACTGCCACATCTGTCAATGCACCTGACTCTGAGAAAGCACAGAGGCTGGCTGCTTCGAGGGTGTCCCAGCAGAACTAAAGTTCGGAGTTTTCTGAAAAATTGACGAGGGATGAGGAGAAGTGAGACCATTTCTTCATAGCAAACCATACATTTGCTCCATTCTAGAGATAAAACAAAACTCTTGTAACTTTGTTGTCCCTTTTAGCAGTGCTTCTGGTGTTGGAATCTCCAATCCATAAATTGAAGACTCAATAAAGGTTGTAACTGCCCTTCCCTACCAGCAGGTGGCACTGTTGCCAAACATTCCTGCTTCCAGAATGCCGAGGGAGAACAGTTGCTGCCACCTAGTGGGCTGTGTTGTGTATTACAGCCCCTAAAGAATTCAGGAATTTCTGCAGTGACTCTGGACTGGGAGTGGCATCTTTCGTTCCAAAATAGCATTGACCAATTTTCAAAACTTTTGCTGAATTCTGTGAGATTCTATGATTTCTCTAGTCTGCACGTCTAGCCATTAGGTCTCCGTGTGACCAGCGCTGCACTGAGAACGACATGGGGAGGTCAAAAATTGGACAGGGACAGTTTTAACAGGCAGTTTTGAAAGTGTCTCTTTAAAATATATATCTCCGATGAGGGGTTTTGATAGAGTGGATAGGGAGAAACTGTTTTCACTGGCAGGAGGGTCGGTAACCAGAAGACACAGATTTAAGTTAATTGGCAAAAGAACCAGAGGGGAGATGAGATTTTTTTTTTTAACGTAGCGAGTTGTTCTGATCTGGAATGCGCTGCCTGAAAGGGCGGTGGAAGCAGATTCAATAATAACTTTCAAAAGGGAATTGGATAAATACTTGAAGGGGAAAAATTTACAGGGCTATGTGGAATGGGACTAATTGGATAGTTCTTTCAAAGAGCCGGCACAGGCACGATGGGCTGAATGGCCTCCTCCTGTGCTGCATGGTTCGATGTTTCTATTTGCCTGAGGGATAATTATAATACTTCACAGCTAAATACCAATGGGTAAAATCCTACTGCAGCATCTGCATCTTGGAGCACTGCTTCAATCAGCCAGGAGATGACGCTGCAGCTATTCTGTGTGCTGCGTTCTGGACTATCACGGAACACAAGATTTCTTTCAGTCAAACTGTGATTCACCTTTCCCCCTTCCCATCTGACCTTGGGCCGGACAGTCTGATTTTCCAGTGGGTTGTGTAGAATTTTCTAAAATAAATAAACCGACCACCAGAACTTGCAATTTTGAAGTCCATCATTCCCAATTCTGTGTCTTATGATTTGAAGATGAGACTTGCTTAGGTTTTGAATGGATTTTCATCAGACACAGAGCAAACATCCAGGCCCAGGCCATGATTACACTCCCCCTCCCCCGTCCTACTCTGGCCCTGCCTCCCATCTGAGACCTGGTAAAAAAATTGTGAAATATTATACTTATCAACAGCAACCTGCATTTATATAGCACCTTTCGTGTAGTAAAATGTCCCAAGGCGCTTCACAGGAGCGATTATCAAACAATAATTGACACCGAGCCAAAGAAAGAGACATTAGGAGAGGTGACTAAAAGCTTGGTTAAAGAGGTGGGTTTTAAGCAGCGTCTTAAAGGAGGAAAGAGAGGTGAAGAGGGAATTCCAGAGCTTAGGGCTTAGGCAGCTGAAGGGACGGCTGGCTACATCTCGATTTTCAAATTCTCATCCTTGTTTTCAAATCCCTCCATGGCCTCGCCCCTCCCTATCTCTGTAACCTCCTCCATCCCTACAACCCTCCGAGATCTCTGCGCTCCTCCCATTCTGGCCTCTTGCACATCCCCCGATTTCCATCACCCTCACCATTGGTGGCTGTGCCTTCAGCTGCCTAGGCCCTAAGCTCTGGAATTCCCTCCCTAAATCTCTCTACCTCTCTACCTCTCTCTCCTCCTTTAAGATGCTCCTTAAAACCTACCTCTTCGACCAAGCTTTTGGTCACCTGCCCTAATATCTCATGTGGCTCGGTGTCAAATTTTGTTTGATAATCGCTCCTGTGAAGCGCCTTGGGGTGGTTTACTGCATTAAAGGCGCTATATAAATGCAAGTTGTTGTTGTAGGTGCTGCATAGCATTATCAGGGCCAGAATCATCCCTTGGACTCGTTACGATCGCCTAAAGGGGTCGGAGAGGAATTTCCCAGAATTTTTTCCCCCAAATTGGCCTGGCCTCTCCCAGGAGATCACATGGTTTCTGGTGGGGTGGGGATTGTCCATATTGTGATGTACAAGGCATCGCAGTTGTGTGGGACAGGATGGATGGACCAGAGGGTCTTTCGTATGTTCGTAAGTGGAAACATTTGCGTTGGAACTTGCGCAGATCAAAGGACAAGAATTGATGAGTGCTGGGAAGGAGATACTGGATATCTTGTGCCTTGATTTGAGGTTATGTTGGAGCCTGGAATTATCCGTTGAGAGGCTCATTTTTGCTGTTGGCTAATTTTACCTCCTTCAGGAGAGGGACGTTTTGAAATTCATGAAGAGAATTAATGGGTGGGCACATTGAGGGTCTTGGAGAAAAGAACAAAGAGGCCTGATTAGAATCTCAATTGAAATTTGAAGAGCAACTGTATCCAGTTTAAAATTGTTAACCTTTGAACCAGACTGCTCGTTAGCGAGGGAATGTGGGCCAGTTTGAAGCATTCAGCAAAATAAATAATAAGATTCCTAATTTAGTGGTGCGTAGTGAGATATCACAAGATAAGATCATGAAGTGGAGATGCCGGTGATGGACTGGGGTTGACAAATGTAAACAATCTTACAACACCAGGTTATAGTCCAACAATTTTATTTGAAAATCACAAGCTTTCGGAGGCTTCCTCCTTCGTCAGGTGAATCCTGACGAAGGAGGAAGCCTCCGAAAGCTTGTGATTTTCAAATAAAATTGTTGGACTATAACCTGGTGTTGTAAGATAAGATCAAAGTAGCCTCTTCAGCCCATTTGATTTCATCCTTTCTGAATGCCAATCTTACCATCCCCCTTTAGCATCTGGCTGTCCCTTAATGAGTCCAATGTCCCGGGCCTGTGAGAAAAATTATGGGCCAGAAATCGCTCACCGCAGCTCCTGCGAATTTAATTAACGAGAACACTCACTGCGGGCTCTGTGGCGTCGAATTGCTCGAATGTGAACTTTAAACAAAATGTGCGCTATCAACCCAGCCTCTGAGCAGCGTGAGTCACCGCGCGGCTGGAAATGTCTGAGAGAGGAGAAGAGACGCCCACAAAATCTGTCAGGAAGAGAAGCCCCGTCCATAGATTCAGGCTGCATTGCTCAAGCAGGCAAGCAGACTTCATTCATTTAAAGTTAGTATTCTAGATGTCATTGTAAATAAACATATTTTAATTTTTTAAAATAAAAAGCCAAATAAATAATTGAATTAAATTAATTTTTTAATTTTTAATTTTTTTTTAATGACTAAAAACGATTAAAATAAGGAGTAATATGAGACTCCACGTTTTTAAAAGTTAATTTTTAGTTGTTTTGCAGTCATTAAGACTAACCGCGCTGTCAAAACGTAGCTTAGACCTGGTAATTTTAAGCGTACCTGTTCGGTGGCATAAATAGTTACTTTCCAGTGGGCAGGTAAGCAAGTTTGCGCTTTTTCAATGATTTCTCTGATTGCAGCGTGCGATGTTCCTTTAATTCGAAACTGTCATAACGCCGGCGAACCAGTCGGAGCAAATTCCGGATTTCCGCATTTTACTGCGCATGTGCGAACGCGGGAACTTGCTCCTTCAATTCGCCACTAAAAACGGAGAGCGCTGTTGAGGTCCTCCATTATTTCTGGAGCGATTTCTGGCCCGTTGTATTTGTGCCAAGTTTTAATTAGGGGCTGCCCCTTTAAATCCAGCCACTGTACGTACCAGGAGTATTTTGACACATGCGTTGCTAGGTCGAATTCAAACTGACCTTCGGACTGTAGGTTTGAGGGGAGGAACTTTGAACAAATGCACGATAACAGCCAATTGGTTTGAATATGAAAAGTCTGACCTAAGGATATTTAAATGGCTGGATCTCCTCACTGAGTTGAGTTATCAGAAGTTAGTCGAACTGATTGGAAGCTTCACAGGAAAAGATAGACTCCCATAGTCAGAAAAGATTGTAAGAGAGAAAGAAACGGACTGCATTATAAATGTTATCTATTAAAAACAGCTCAGTGTTAAACTGGGACTCTTTTATTATGATGTCTATTCGAGGAGTTAGATAAAACACACTTTCTACTGTAAATACACACTGAGGTTGCTGCAGTTGCGCATTAATTGCCCATTAAACTCGCCGCAGAAAGTTAGGAGCTGGTAGGTACCCAACAGCGTAAGGACCTTTTTATAATGAGGAGATTTACCATTCTACATTGCCACTCAACCTCTCAAGCCCAGAAAGGGAACAGTTGAAATTGTGGAGTCTCATTCCTGCAGGTCGTAAATTAAGAGGTTTAAAAAATGTTAAATTTTAATATTTTTTTCTTTTTGTTTCCTTTTTGTCTCTTTTTTTTCTCTTAATCCAATCTTTCTTTCCCTCTATTTATTTCTCTTTCTGTACCTGTTTTGACTCGAATTCACCCTTTTTCCTTCTCTGCTGTTCCTCTGTTTCTTTCCCTATCCTTAAATCTCGATGGTTAAGGAGATAGCCCATCGTTCACCAAGGTCCCAGATGTCCCGTTATCAGCTCGCACTTCCAGCAACTTACAGGGCAAATAAGTTTCGAGCTGAAGGGTGAGGGAAAAAGTCTAACCAACAGGGCAAACTCTGGGCCATTATCTCACTGTTTATTTGTTTGTTCATTGTTTAATAAATTTGCTTGATATCTTAAATTAAAAAGCGAGCTAGGGTGTGGCGTTCTACCACTTTCAACGACTTAATTGAGATCTTATGGAGGCATAAGATAGTCCAGTGCCTAATAACAATTACCAGGCAGTGATTATGACACTTTTAATCACTGTTTGCTTTCCTGGGCTTGTTATCGAAAACATACCTATCTCTCAGGGCTAGGATAGGCATTCTCAAAGGTCTGGGCTGTCGGGCCTCGCCCACGAGTGATCTAAACTACGAGAGCTGAAGTAACAAAGTGTTAAAAACATCCAAAGATGTAACGGAACAAATTAATAGTTCAGTTGTTTGCAGCATTGCTTGTGTTGGGTATTGCTGTAAAGCATAAGAGATAGGAGCAGGAGTAGGCCATTCGGCCCCTCGAGCCTGCTCCGCCATTTAATGAGATTATGGCTGATCTGATTTTTACCTCAACTCCACTTTCCCGCCTTTTCCCCATATCCTTTGACTCCCTTGCTGATCAAAAATTGGTCTAACTCAGCCTTGAATGTATTCAATGACTCAGCCTCCACAGCTTTTTGGGGTAAAGAATTCCAAAGATCCACGACCCTCTGGGAGAAGAAATTCCTCCTCATTTCCATCTTAAACGGGCGACCCCTTATTTTATTGCCCCTTGCATATTGTCAGTGTTATAAACACCTTGCCATAGTTAAATGCAGCTTCGGACTGATAGGAAAGGCCAGACGGAAATTCCAAGCCACTCCTAATGCTGCCCCAGAATTAATTCTTGTCGTAATTAAGGATTCTGAGGAGAGCATTGCACTGTAATTGTTTTCTGATGTGCAACAGATGGGGATAATTTATGCGTGAACACCTCATAGTTTGGCTCACTGAGAGGTGAGAGACTCTGGCTGTAAAAAGCTATTTAAAGTGTAGCCCTCATTTTACATTGTAAGGCGACCGGGGAAATACATCAGATGAAAGGAGTCTCATGTACAGGTGTGACTCAGTGTACTGATGGCTAGGAATACCAGTGTGAAAATTGAAGTCAGCTTCTTGCATCACGAGTTCTGGAATATACAGTACAGGAATCAATGGGGTCGATTCTGCACTCCCAGCTGGGAAGGGATACTTGCAGGGAATGTATTGTGGATGCACAGTCCATCAATCTCAGGCTGGTAGGCCAGAAGCATACAATCCAGTAGGGATCACTCAGCTGGTCATCCATTCAAAATAAGTACTTCAGATGTAAGGAATCTTACAACACCAGGTTATAGTCCAATAGTTTTATTTGAAAATCACAAGCTTTCGGAGATTATCTCCTTCGTCAGGTGAGTGAGTGAAAGGTTCTCAAATCGCATATCTTATATTAGGCTGGGACACGATCACACCAATGAAAGGTGTCGTTGGTGTTCAGACAGGTTAGCCACGGAAAACAGTACATCCCAGTATACTGAATACACAATGGGTCAGATTACACAGACAAAGAGAGAAAGAGACCCGAAAGGCAGAGAGAGAGAGAGAATTTCCAGTTGTATTAAAAACAGATAACTCTTTTTTCCCCTGCTGGTGGGGTTACGTGTAGCGTGACATGAACCCAAGATCCCGGTTGAGGCCGTCCTCATGGGTGCGGAACTTGGCTATCAATTTCTGCTCGACGATTTTGCGTTGTCGTGTGTCTCGAAGGCCGCCTTGGAGAACGCTTACCTGAAGATCGGTGGCTGAATGTCCTTGACTGCTAAAGTGTTCCCTGACTGGAAGGGAACCCTCCTGTCTGGCGATTGTTGCGCGGTGTCCGTTCATCCGTTGTCGCAGTGTCTGCATGGTCTCGCCAATGTACCATGCTCCGGGGCATCCTTTCCTGCAACGTATGAGGTAGACTACGTTGGCCGAGTCACAGGAGTATGAACCATGTACCTGGTGGGTGGTGTCCTCTCGTGTGATGGTGGTATCCGTGTCGATGATCTGGCATGTCTTGCAGAGGTTGCCGTGGCAGGGTTGTGTGGTGTCGTGGACGCTGTTCTCCTGAAAGCTGGGTAATTTGCTGCGAACGATGGTCTGTTTGAGGTTGGGTGGCTGTTTGAAGGCGAGTCGTGGAGGTGTGGGGATGGCCTTAGCGAGGTGTTCGTCGTCATCGATGACATGTTGAAGGCTGCAGAGAACATGGCGTAGTTTCTCTGCTCCGGGGATGTACTGGACGACGAAGGGTACTCTGTTGGTTGCGTCCCGTGTGTGTCTTCTGAGGAGGTCTATGCGATTTTTCACTGTGGCCCGTCGGAACTGTCGATCGACAAGTCGAGCGTCATATCCCGTTCTTACGAGAGCGTCTGTAGGTGTCCATCGCGTTCCTCCTCGTCTGAGCAGACCCTGTGTATTCGCAGGGCCTGTCCATAGGGGATGGCCTCTTTGATGTGGTTAGGGTGGAAGCTGGAAAAGTGGAGCATCGTGAGGTTGTCCGTGGGCTTGCGGTAGAGTGAGGTGCTGAGGTGCCCGTCTTTGATGGAGATTTGTGTGTCCAAGAAAGAAACCAATTCTGAGGAGTAGTCCATGGTGAGTTTGATGGTGGGATGGAACTTGTTGATGTTATCGTGTAGTCTCTTCAGTGATTCTTCGCCGTGGGTTCATAGGAAGAAAATGTCGTCGATGTATCTGGTGTATAGTGTTGGTTGGAGGTCCTGTGCAGTGAAGAAGTCGTGCTCAAACTTGTGCTTGAAAATGTTGGCGTATTGGGGTGCGAATTTGGTCCCCATGGCTGTTCCGTGTGTTTGGGTAAAGAACTGGTTATCGAAGGTGAAGACATTGTGATCCAGGATGAAGCGGATGAGTTGTAGGATGGCGTCTGGAGATTGGCTGTTGTTGGTGTTGAGTATTGATGCTGTCGCAGCGATGCCGTCATCGTGGGAGATACTGGTGTAGAGTGCCGAGACGTCCATCGTGGTGAGAAGTGTTCCTGGTTCAACTGGTCCGTGGGTGCTGAGTTTTTGTAGGAAGTCTGTAGTGTCGCGACAGAAGCTGGGGGTTCCCTGTACAATGGGTTTCAGGATGCCCTCGACGTATCCAGAGAGGTTCTCACACAGGGTTCTGTTGCCTGATACGATAGGATGTCCGGGTGTGTTGGCTTTGTGTATCTTTGGGAGGCAGTAGAAGTCTCCCACGCGGGGAGTACGTGGGATGAGAGTGCGTAGGATGCTTTGAAGGTCTGGATCGAAGGTCTTGATCAGTTTGTTGAGCTGGTGGGTGTGTTCTTTGGTCGGATCTGCGGGTAACTGTCTGTAGTGTTCCTGGTTGTCCAGTTTTCGGTATGCTTCTTTGCAATAGTCCGTTCTGTTCTGTATGACGATGGCTCCTCCTTTGTCCGCTGGTTTGATGACGATGTTGCGGTTGGTCTTGAGAGCGTTGATGGCGTTGCGTTGTGCTCAGATGTGAAAGCAGGAGATGTCAGGACCTGCACAATATAGATAAAAGCAGAAAACGCTGGAAAAACACTCAGCCGATCAGGCCGCCTCTGTGGAGAGAGAAACAGAATTAACATTTCAGGTCGATGATCTTTTGTCAGAACTGTTCTGACGAAAGGTCGTCGACCTGAAACGTTTTAACTCTGTTTCTCTCTCTCCGCAGATGCTGCCTGACCTGCTGAGTGTTTTTCCAGTGTTTTCTGCCTTTAATTTCAGATTTGCAGCGTTCGCAGTATTTTGCTTTTTGTTTTAATAGCTAAAAAAAGAGCAGACAGAAAGCTCTTAGAGGTATGACAGCTGAGGGAAAAAGTGGAGCAACTAAGAGAGCAGACAGGGAAAACAGAAAGAATGAGAGAGAGAACAGAGCGACATTAAGGTAGGGGGCAGTCACAAGAGAAATAAGGTGGAGGAAAACTTGTCAGACAAGACTTTTAATGGTTTTATAATTAAATTATTTTAACCCTTCCAGCACTGTGGATGAGCCCACTCGTACAGATGCTGTCAGGCTCCAGTCACCAGCCCCTGTTTAGTTTTTACGTTTAAAACGTCAAAGATTGACCGTAGCTAAGTCGATCCTTACGTTCCATGTTCTCACTTTACTGGGAACTGATCTTTGGAGTTTTTAGCAGATAAAAACACAGTTTTTCTTTTTCGAAAGTTGTAGCCACCTCCCATCTGGGCAGTGGGAACCAGGGTTAAAAGAAAGAATACGTAAAACGTTTTAAAGTTAGTTTTAACGTTAGAAAGGGTAGATTAAACAGAAGGAAAAAAATAGACCAAGTTTGAAAAAAAGGAGAGAGAATGGGGGTTGAGTGTTTCAAATGTTTAATTAAAATTGTGTTTTGTGTGCTTATTTAATGGCAAGCAGTCCAATAATAAAGCGATTCTCGTTGTTTGAGTAGTTTTATTCCTGTAATATTAGTGTTTGTTTTAATGTTAAACTTACAAAACTGGTCAGCCCGGGGAGTAGGGTTGCCAACCCTCCAGGATTGCCCTGGAGTCTCCAGGAATAGAAGATTAATCTCCAGGACACTGCTGAGAGCAGCACCCAGGAGAAAAATTATAGGGGCATTAAAAAATAATAATTTTCTTTCAACACTTTTGTTTGTTCATGACAAAAATGTTGAGAGTTGGGGAAGAAAAGGCTGTTTGACTGACAGTCAAGAATCATCCAATCGGGTAACAGAGTCTGTTCGCTTTCCAATTGGCCGTGGGGAGGGAGGCACCGTGAGGGGCATGTTGGGTGACCAATGGGTGGAGTGTAGAGGCGGGGCAGTTGAAGGGAGGAGGTCATGTGATGAAACCTCCAGGAATACATCCAACCAGAGTTGGCAACCGCGACCAGGGAGACTGTTGTTTTTCTGAACCAGCAGGCAGTTTAGGGGTTAAGTCATATTTGTTTTGTGTATGTGTGGCGACGTTCTTGATAATACCACTTTTAATGTAATTTTAATTTAGTTATTCTGAGCGCGACACTAATGGCTTTATAATTATGGTTCTGTCTCTCACATCAAATCAAAGAGCGGGAAAAATCGTGTTCCCTGGGGGAAAAGATTACATATTCATCGTCACTTCAGCGTGGAAAGAAACTCAAATAACATCTTCTGACCTTAGTTACAGTATTTTCGAGTTTTATTTAAACATTGATTTAAGGAGTTCACGATTCCACCAGAAGATTGAGCACCCGCTAAGAGCAGTTTCGGCTGTTGCCAGTAGCAACAGCAAAATTTGACAGCGATTCCACCAGGATCTTTTCAAAATCAAAGCATGGTTCCTCTTTGAGGTGCAATTTGCAGATGGAAGCTTTTGTCTGTTTAAACAGGTCAAAAAAAACAGTACTTTTGTAAAGCTTGTGACAAACTGGGTGTCAGTCATAGCCTTGCATAGTATGGAAAGATGGCTTGCAAACCTGAAGTTCCTTGATGCAAACAAATTCTTCTGATGATAACGTCCCTGCAATGGAGTTGACTTATATTTTTGACAGTTCGGCATTCTTATATATTTTTCTTGCCAATTTTCTCCCCTCTGAGGTGTTGGCTCCTTGGTGAGGGACTGTTCTATGTATTTGGGTACGGTAGCATAGTGGTTCTGTTACTGGACTAGTAATCCAGAGGCCTAGATTAATAATCTTGGTAGTCATAAATTCAAATCCTGCAACCTATGAAGGAATATAAAAAAAATCCAAGGGGGATGTTATAACTGAACCCTCACTCAGCTTCTAGCAGGGGTTGATGGATAGTGATAAGGACTCAGGCTGAATTTTCGTCCTCATTCAGGGCCATTGTAAACCCAGATGAGGTAAGTTATATTCGCACAGGCCAGGCATCGACTTGCTGGATTAAGTCTCGGGGGCTGTTTTTAACTTTCGGCGGTCGGGCGGCCAATTCACTATCAACCATTTTATGACACTGCCGAAAATTCAAATCAGTCCAACTGAGACATCGGAGAAGCCGAATTGAGTCTTTAAGGGTCAGTCCTGACTAGTTCCAGGGTGTATCTCTGACAAAGTAAGATTCAAGTGTAAATATGCAATAGCGTAGGACAGCGGTCAAAATCAAAAGTTACAATAACTTAAAGCCACCAAAAATTCACTGGCTTGTTAGTTTTCAGAAGGTAGATGTTGACAATCTAAAAATGTTAATAGGCCAAAACACTGCTGCCCAAATAAGGGGCAGGCACGACGGGCCGAATGGCCTCCTTCTGTGCTGTAAGATTCTATCGATCTGTTCTCGTCAAAGTCGTCTTATTTGGTCAATATTTATCCCTCAGCCAACATCACTAAAACAGATGATCCGATCATTATCTCATTGCTGTTTGTGGGATCTTGCTGTGCGCAAATTGGCTGCCGCGTTTCCTACATTACAACAGTGACTGCACTTCAAAAGTACTTCATTGGCTGTGAAGCGCTTTGGGACGTCCTGAGGTCGTGAAAGGCGCTATAGAAATGCAAGTTCTTTTCTCTCTGGTAATGCTGGCTTGAGCTTTGCATCGGAGTGGTCCCATGAATTCTACCGGAATTTGTTCCAGGTTTTAGTCAGAGGTGAAACAGTTCTATAACACTCCAGGGCCATCCCTTATAACGAGTATCGCTGTGACCGCCGCCATCTTGTTTAAAGTCTCTTGTCGCCGTGTCATTCTAAGACTTTATCGTCTCCACCTGAAACCATGTTCTTCCTGAATTACCTGTCACTCTCTCTCCTCACGTCCATCCATTGCAAGTGATTTCCTCTCAGATTCTACAGACCCTTGAAGAAAATGACCAACAGACTTGAAAATTAAACCCTCCCAGTTAGCGCTGTCCTTATCATGTTATCTACCCATCAATCATGATTCAAGTGTCAGTTCCTCATGGTTCTGACTGAAAGGTTGATGTGTGCTCTGATTCCATTTTTTAGTCCCTAATTCATCCAGTGTACTGATGGGCACTTCAGTCCCTGATTCACTCAATGCTTTGAAAGACACTCTAGGCTCTGACTCATTCAGTGTTCTGATGGGCACCGAAAGCATGTTCCCCTGCTATATTGCTGTCTGATATATCACATCCTCAGATTTAACTCATCGTTCATGACTCAAATACAGACACTACATAAAGCAGTTTTATTTCATAGACTTTTTGTCTTGCAAGATAGCACAGCCCCCTTTTTAAGATCAGACATTTGAGGAGTTATTCCCCCTCCCTCTCCCCAGGATAAAACTTTCTTTGAATATTTCTATATTCTCCCAGTTTCCCTTTGTCTTTTTAAAATATGTTTGTCCCCAATTTTCTCCCCTCCTCTCCTGAAGGTTCTGACTTTTTGCTAGGGGCACGGGCTTACCCAAGTTGCCAATCACCGCGTGAATCCCGAGAGTAAAAGTCAGCCTGCTATTCGCACGTGGAGTGCGTCGCAGCACAGCCCCGCTCCTGTCCCCACCCGAAGCCCGCCCACATGCAGCAGGAGTCAGTGGCTATCAACCAAGCGCAGGGACCCTGGCTGGCTAGCCCAGGCTGGGGTGCTGAGGCAATCAGAGCAAATCTACCACTGTACTGGTTAAAATCAACGGATCCAGCATTGACTGAGGATCGAACCTACAATCTTCCTGGTCTTTGTGGCTCAGTCAGGGTCCCCACTGAGCGATTTGAGGAGTGAGTGAGTCTTTTCTTAATTTACTCGACGCTGCTGTGGGACAGCTCTGGCCTGAGCTCACTGTATCTTGCTAGGCCCGAAGAGGTCACACCAGAAAAAGTGCCAAACGGCAGAGGATTACGACTGCCAACGCTGTGGTGACAGTCAGCAGTGCTGTCCTCATTTGCCCTGGTAAACGCACAGTATATCGCTGCACTAAATCCATTACCTGATGGTTACAACAATACAGAGACTGATTACTGAATCTCATTCACCTTGAGAAAACTACTTAAAAATTTCAAGTTATTAGGAACATAGGAACAGGAGGCCATTCAGCCCCTCGAGCCTGTTCCGTTCAATTAGATCATGGCTGATCTGTATCTTAACTCCATTTACCCACCTTGGTTCCATAGCCCTTAATATTCTTGCTGAACAAAAATCGATCAATCTCCGTTTTGAGATTTTCAATTGACCCCCAGCCTCAACAGCTTTTTTGGGGGGAGAGAGTTCCAGATTTCCACTGCCCTTTGTGTGAAGAAGTGCTTCCTGACATCACCCCTGAACGGCCTAGCTCTAATTTGAAGGTTATGCCCCCTTGTTCTGGACGTCCCCCCATGATTCTTGAATCATTACTCGTGACATTCCCACCCCCACCCAACCCCGCCACCTCAAAAAAAAACTAGTTTACCACATCTCCTAGTATTTTTCTGTCCTGGTTAAAAGATATATAAGAGAAACTGCTACTGTGGCCATTGTCAGAGTGTAGTCCTCCTCTCCCCCATTGCCTTCGTTGGCAAGTTCACTGTCCCTGGTTACCCCAACCAAGAGGTCCTAAGTTCGGTCCCCGGTCTGTTTTGAGTTTCTGATTTGAGCCAGTTGTGACACTACAATTAACCATGTTGCTCCTCAGCTAGGGAGAGGGATATTCAACCTGGGTTGAGTGAAGCCCCAAGACCCCCTCAATCATTTAACCAGCCACAGAAGTCAAACAGCTGGTGAATTCCAATGATGATGGGAATTCCTGCTGATTTTGGCCAGGCAATGATGAAAAGTTCGGTTTCCCTCCTACCCTCAGATGGTACATGGTGAGGTGGACTAACTGGGGGCGAGATGGGAGGGGGAAACCTAACCCAAACATTAACAACCAAAGAAAAGAAACGATGGCCCCCCCCCCCCCCCAAAAAAAATTCCTCAGGGAGTGATTCTTCCAGTTGCACCGGGATCATGCCCGCTGGTGCACTCAATGGGGAGGGCACCTAATTTTCATGGGGCAGGTGGGCACACCTCCATGTGACTGGAAAAGTTGGCACTCACTTACCATTGTGGGGGGTTTGCCAAGTGTCCACTATGATGCTTAAACATTCACTCCCTTCACCACCGGCGCACAGTGGCTGTAGTGTGTACCATCCACAAGATACACTGCAGCAACTCGCCAAGGCTTCTTCAACAGCACCTCCCAAACCCGTGACCTCTACCACCTAGAAGGACAAGGGCAGCAGGCACATGGCAACAACACCACCTGCACGTTCCCCTCCAAGTCACACACCATCCCGACTTGGAAATATATCGCCGTTCCTTCATCGTCGCTGGGTCGCAATCCTGGAACTCCCTTCCTAACAGCAACTTCACCACACGGACTGCAGCGGTTCAAGCAGAAGGCCCACCACCACCTTCTCAAGGGATGGGCAATAAATGCCGGCCTTGCCAGCGCCGCCCACATCCTGAGAATGAATTTTTAAAAAGTGGCTTCCCCAATTGCTCAGTGAGTTTAATCCAGTGAGTAATTGAGCCACACAGATCAGGAAGGCCCCAGGTTCAATCCTCCATCTGTGCTGAATTAGCTGCTGTCTGCTCGGGCAGCGGTCAGGGTGCTACAATTGTCCTCTGCACCCCTGGATTAGGAAGTGGAAGCTCAAGCAGGGGTTTCCACTCCTGTCGTTATCCAGTGACTCCTGCTGGAAAGTACGAATTGGGCCAGGACTGGCTCGGGGCTCAGCTGTGATGCCTTTCACAGTTGAATATCCTGCTGCCAATCGCTGTTTGGGCCCAAACATGAAGAATGGCCATGTCAGCAAGGTGTCATCGACACAATAAAGGAGTGTTACCTCTTGTAAAAGAAAAATCTACGGCCATTAATAAAACATAGCGACAAAACACTGCGGCATAAATATTCCTGTTATGATTTGAAATACAAATCTATAGAAGTTAAGAGTCCAACATCATTAACAAGTTACACATCTATGAGGTCCCGAGCTGTTGATAACAATCACGCACGACCATTAGTAATCCAGGCAGATGAATCATTTGGTTACTGGCATATGCGCTCCAGAGTGCATTTGATTTTTTTCTGTACCTGTTATATATCCACTACATTGTTCTCCACATATGGTTTGAGTCAATATCTTTTTCGTTCTTGCCTGCTGGGAGATAATATTGAACTGCCCTGAGGTACCCCCTGTTTAGCAGTTTGTCCTCCTCCCTTTCCCCCGTCTACTTCTAAGTACCATACTTGCTTGTTACTGTTCCTGATCTGCCAGCTTAAGCATTGATCCATTTGCTCTGGTCATGCATTTCATGTGTGTCGAGTTAAAGTGCTCTTGCTGTCAAATGATCAGGGAGGAGGAAAAACAAAAAAGGCAAGTCGGATGCGTCAGTAAATTTAAAGGAGCATCCTTTTCAAAGTCCAGGTGGGATGAATATCTCCTCTTGTCCGCTGGCTGGGAGAGTCCAATGTGATATGAGTTCCTAGTGGGCAGCAAATCTGTCCCTAAATTGGCACAAGTTTGGCGAGCTCGCTCGGAGAGGGCACAGGATAAAATAGCACGCTGGTGCAGTGGAGCACTGATCTGAGACCGAAGCACATGAGTTGGTAGAGTGGAGGGAGCATTACTCTGCATCTCTGTGGCACTGTTTTCTCCTGATTCCGCTCATGCTTGTCATATCATAGACTTTGTGGGGGAAATCCTGTGAGACCCCACTCCCCGGCGTCGAGCCTCACTCGTGGTGGCAGAGATAGGGCTACAAAGGTTGGAGCCCGACTTGCCGCTCGTGAGCCTCCCAGAACGACTCTCGATACTGTCCCCAGCATCTTCTCCCGCCATGCCCACACGGTCAACAGCATCAGGAGTGCTGGAGGGGCAGACGTCTCGGCTGCCCTCCCAGCCAAGAAATGGACACACGTGAATGGAAAACCAGCAAAGTGAATAGAAACCGAGATCCCCGCCTTCAAAAAAAGAATCAAGTGATTCCCAATCAGGGGACCTTCCCTGTGCTGATAAAGCTTTTCAAGTAGAGAGGGGGGTGGAATTAAAGCTGGATCTGAAAATTCGAATGAAGAGAATAAAAATAAATTTAGCAATTAAAATGAGACCTCCAGAGTTTTTTTTGTCAAGTGCCCTTCCCCCTATCTCAAAGCCATTGACACCTTGTAGGGGATGGTTCAACAGGCACTGACTGGGCACCTCCAGGGCCTTGCCCAGGTGGCTATTATTCAAATATGAGCCATGGGATTTGACCATCACGGCGAGAGCTGATTTTGTCCTCGTCTCCACATCCCAGCTAGTGAGGACCTCTAGCCAATTCCCCCCCGTCCTTAACCTATTGTAGTATCTCCTGCCATCAGGTAAGTCAGCAAAGACTGGGAATTGAACACAGGACCTGGCTGTGCTACGTACTCACTGACTGAGCCACCATAGTGCCATGATAGTGTCAACAACTCAACACAAGATATAATTAGTACGTCCCAACGTGGCACGATTTGAAGTCTCAATGTATACCTTGAATTTTAAATGAAATCAAATGTTAACAGTATGCAGTATATGAGATATATACTGAGACATGAGTGCACTCCAAAGAAAATGAAATCTGCTGTTACGGTAGACGTGACACTGAAATGCTACTGCTGTTATCAGAGGGTTAAATATTGGGTTGATATATGTGGTTCCAGTAAACAATCGATTGTCATGATTCTGACAAAGTGCAGCCAAATGGCTAACGGCTGAGTGAAGGACAGGAGGGAGAGTGTTAACAGGACTGCTGTGGGTGTACACTGAGTCGCCTGAGTTAATTTAAGCAGCCTTTTATTGGAGAGTCTTAATCACTGTTTGTATAGCAGCTTTGTCGCTATGACTCCCTGTCATTCATTCCAGCTTGCTCAGAGCTCTGGCCAGCATCTCATTAGTACCTTTAATTGGCCGATTGCCTGTCTCCTCCCAGTCTTGCTTCCTATACAGTCTGTCTCCCTGATGCAAGTACAGAACTTGGTTGCCAGAGGGAGCTGCTCTCCCTTGTGCTTTTGTTTTGCTGCCAACCCCTTTCTTCCTTAGATCAGTGGATTGTAAATAGTATGTCGGAGTGGCGAGGGACATCCCAAAGAAGAGTGCAGGGTAGGGTGTCTGCCTTGGGCCTTTGAGAGAGGACAAAGAAGGATAATACAGGATCCTATATTGGGGGCTTTTGTTCAGTGCTCTGCACCTACTCTGCAACTGAGCTGCAGGCTGAGCTGTTCAGTCTCCAGCAGTCTCGAGGAGTATGCACACACAGTGGATATTGCCAGAGAAGCTTGCGAGCACTCTTTCTCTCTCTTCTTGTTCTTCAAAGAAACCAACAGCCGTTGTCAAGGTAAGAAGGGCTTGAATAATGGCAATGGTCCATTGCTGTAGTTAACAGTAGCAGGATAATATGGGCCTCGGTTGCAAGGGTGACCATTCTCTGAATGAAGTCACCGACCCATTCCTGGAGCACACAAAATTCCATGGGATCAAATACATCTTCTGCAAGCGTCTCTCCTATCAGCGTCGGGCACTATGGCTCATAGCTTTGCTCGTCTCATTTGGACTACTCTGCACATGGTCCTCCAACAGGATTAGGTATCTGCTCTCCACCCCAGTCCACACAAAACTCCACATGATTTGGGCTAAGAACCTCTCGTTTCCTGCTGTCACAATTTGCAACAACAATATGCTGATTCTCAGAAGGATGACCAAGTCAGACGTCTACCTTACTGGCCACTGGCTCGGTCTCCTGAATGAAAGTCGGAGCGTAAACCCGACGGCCAGGGAGATTTTCAAGGACAAGCGATGGAAATGGTTTGAAAAGTTACTGGATTTCTCGCACTTTTTGCCACCACGAGCAACAGAGAACGTCATGTTCAAACTTCTCAACCGCCTAGGTCACCAGATTGAGGACATGGTCCTCGACTGCAGGTTTCGGGGCCGGCTGTGTGGGCCGCAGAACTTTACAACCGTAAGTCCCCTACGTTTTTCTTGGCTGCTTCTCGGTGTATGTGATCTATCAGAATATTGAGATGTGAATGTCAAGCAGACAAAAGTTGTGTTTAATACCAAAATCATTCAGTTGGCTTGAACTTGTTAACTCTGATGAGTTATTGAGGTTCATCGCTGCAGTCACCTTCGAGTCTTCCAAAGCCCCCCTGGAGCGCTTTGTCCACAGACTCTGCCAGTGAGAAAGCTCTGAAGTTGTTTTATCCTTCTCCTTAAGAATTCAGTTGAGAAAACAGCACAAAAGTGGGGAACTAGATGTATTGTCTCAGGATAGGGTGAAGCAAGCGTGTGCTACCACAAGATATGTTCAAACTATGTATAATCTGAAGTGATATATATAGCTATATATATGTGTGTGTGTGTGGAAATGAATTTCTTCAGATTCTTTGCCTATTCTGCCATATCTCCGAGTTATTTAAATCAACTTTGTCAAAACGTCAAAATCTATTTTTTTTTTAATGCTGATCACTTCCATTTTAAGATAAATTTTATTGTGTTTTGTCTCAAACATGCAAATTTTATCTATACATAAAAAACTACACAAGCCACTGTGTAAAGGACCTATGTTTCATACATTACAACAGTGACTACACTTCAGAAATACTTCATTGGCTGTGAAGTGCTTTGGGACATCCTGAGGTTGTGAAAGGCGCTATATAAATGCAAGTTCTTTCTCTTTTTTTTCTTTCTGTCTTTTGATGGGTTTGGAATCAGACTTGTCCTGTGTTCATAACATTGCACTCCTCGTAACACCTGAAGGTCGGTAACTGTGATATTGGCTCATTATCAATTTAAGCCCAATAAAACGTAGCCCTTTCTCATGTGGAGGTGCTGACCAGCTAACGTGTTTTCTGGCCCAGTAACTAATTTGCCTCAGAGATATTGGACTGAATGCATTACTGTATCAACATCAAAGTATAGGGAAGGCTACAGGCTAACAACCTACGCATTGTGAAGAAGATTAGTCACTCATTTGTACAGCTAATTGTTAACAGATCCTGTAGTCACGTCTATGCCCAAGCCATGCTTTTATCTAGCTGTCATTCTCTCCCACAGCAACGCTGAGAGAAACTGCACATTAACAGTCGATTTTTTTTGTCAAAAAAGAAATTCGGTCATGTAGAACATGATTTTCCATTGGCATTGAGTCTTGTTATCCATTTCGAAGAACAGAGGCCAATAAGACTGTGTTTGTACTGCTTGGACGAGCTGTCACTTTGACGTATGAGCTCCAGTGTTCAAATTGAACATTTTCGGAGCAGCATATTTGACAAAAGCCCATCTTTGCAGTAAATATATCAGCCTGGCCTCGACTTCTGAGGGTTTTGACGAGCTTTTATTTTGTTGATGCGTTTGTAGGGTCGGAGGTAAAACTCCGAGCCACAAAATGTTTTGTTTTAGGACCTTGTGATCTTCAGATAGAACCAAGGAACGCCGCAGAAATAAGGTGGAAAGTGATGCTGGCTTCTTTAAGCGATCTTGTGATGGTGCTGGGGAAAACGGTGTGGTGCCATGCATATCTGATAAGATGTGCATGCAATTATTATAAGGTCAATAGTATTGACCGGGCAAAATCAGTATAGCTGGAACCCGGTGTGCTTCTTGCTGGCTGCTGTGTGATATGGTCAATGCCAGGTTAGAATTTGGAACTGACAAACTTGGAAGGTTGAATTGGATTGCTGCCACATTGCAAAAGGTCACAAATGCCTTCTATTAGGAAACTTGCATTTATATAGCGCCTTTAACAGAGTAAAACATCCCAAGGCACTTCACAGGAGAGTAGTCAAACAATTTGACACCGAGCCAGATAAGGAGATATGAGGACAGGTTGGTCAAAGAGGTGGGTTTTAAGGAGCGACTTAAAGGAGGAGAGAGAGGGAGCGAGGTTTAGGGAGGGAATTCCAGAGCTTAGGGCCTAGGCAGCTGAGCAAACATGCCCATAAGTGTGCACAGGGTATCAACATCGCTGCAAGCTGGCCCAACATCGAAGGTTCGGTGGCTTGGTGACAAAGTGTGCCTCTCGGTGCGGTGCTGAGCCCTACATACCAAGAAAGTCCCAGATTTGATCTCCGGTCTGCAGTGAGTTGCTGATTTCTGCTGGGGCAGTAATTGGGACCCGTTAATTGGCCTCGGCACCCCTCCTCTCCCCCACCCCTCCCCCCATCAGTCAGAGGTCCTGCTCCTGATCGCTACCCAGTGACTCCAGCAAGAGTTCCCACCTTCAGGAAAGGAAGCGGGGGAGCGCTGGGAGGGTGAAAAGTTTACTGTAAGCTTACATAAAGTAATGAATGCTGCTGTAAACTGGGACAAGATGACAATGGCTGCTGTGAGCTTTGTCATCAGTGAATCAGCTACGAGTTAGTCATCTAAATGGGCAGGGAGGGGGGAATCATTGCTCAGCTTCGAACATACTGGAGCACACAGCCTGGACAATGTACCTGCAGTTCTCTGCGGAGCAGTGCGTAAGGAGGCTGTGCTTTGCCTGGGAGACGGTCCCAGAATTGTGTCGCCTCCTGCAACAGGACTTACAAGTGCTGGAAAAATGCAGCAGGTCGATCGGCGCCTGAAAGAGGAAAGGCACATTAGCATTTGACGCGTGATCCGTCACCAGAATTCCCTCACGATAAAATGTCAACCCATCTTTCCTCCCTCAGATGCCTTTTCTAAAATAGTCAGTAAGGGGACACTGGGAGTGTCCTCAACTAAAAACCAAATAAATGTGCCCCCTTTTTAAAGGGGCACAACGAATAAAATCGTAACTATAAAGGAAGATTATCAAACAAAATAATAACATGGACACCCACGACACATTCCAGTCCCTGCGGTGCCCACCGACCGCCAAAGGCCCCAAGTGTACCGGGCCCTTGTACTCACCCGGAATTCATGGTTTTTCTTTTCATCGGGAGAAAGAAGAAAATCGCTTTCCATGAGTGAAGTCCACAGAACAGAATCATTAAATAGAGATTTGAGTAAAATTATAAAGTCATTAAAGTATCCTGAAAAACTAATTAAAACAAAATTCAAAGTCAATTAAAGCACCAGCCTGAGTTTCGAGCCATACTGAGAGCTTCTGCAGAGCCACAGTGGGCTAATAAAGGGGGTGTAAACCAGCCTACTCTGCGTCCCAATTAAGTGAACAACAAACAGATGCTTGTTCTTAAGAGCATGCTAGGGGTGTCTTCATGTCTCCCACATGTTGTGGATGTCTTGGAGAAGTTGGAAAGAAAGAAAGAACTTGCATTTATTTAGCACCTTTCACGACCTCGGGATGTCCCAAAGTGCTTTACAGCCAATGAAATACTTTTGAAGTGTAGTCACTGTTGGAATGTAGGAAATGCGGCAGCCAATTTTGTGCACAGCAAGGTCCCACAAACAGCAGTGAGTTCATGTTTTAGTGATATTGGCTGTGTACTGTTAGCAGGGCAGGCTTGTTGAAAATGGAAGCATTCAGCTCCTTGAAAAATGATCGGTGAGTTGACGTCTTTCTCCTCATCTGCTGTCATTGTTCATTGTTTCATGGAGAGCCTCCATTCTGCCTGTCGTCATTGGTTACCTGACTTACTTAGTGAAAGGCCAGACTGAGATGTCATATTTATTCCACCTGCCTATTAAGTTGATTCAAGAGCGTTGCAATCAAACGTTCTACAGTTCAGTGGTGTGATGTCGAGTGACAGGGCATGGTTTCATCCTTCAGATTCCCTCGTGCGACAATAGGTTTCCAGTCTTACAATTTGGTCGAGTCTTAGCACTTTCCCACAGAGAGCAAGGGAGGGTTAGCGATTTGCTCCAGCCAAGCCTGGGGAGGTTGTCTGATTGTCCTGTCAGCTCAGAAATGGTTGAGTTGATGGGTGACCTGAGGGGAGGTGGAATACATTTTTTAAAAACATATAAATCTAAAGGAAAAATTGGCATAGGTGTGAATTGCACAAACCAGGAAGGTTCCAGATTCACGTCCTGGTCTGTGCTGAATTGGCCGTCAATCACGGCAGCAGTGGAATGGTACAATTGGGTCCAGAAGGGGAAGGGTGATCGGGCTTGGCTGTAATCTTCCTTACAGCCGAATATCCGGCGGACGCTCATTATCTAGGCTCAGGCGTGAAGAACGCTCACTTGGGTGAGGTTCCGGAGCCTGGTGCCCATGGAACTGGACCCAAGCACGAGTTCAGGAGAGAAGCAAGGAAAATTGAGGCAATGCAATTTGAAAGACGGATTCAGTAACTGTGAACAAGATACCCTCTGATGGAACTTGCAACAAAGGCTGGATGCGATTTTGTTGCACAGTTGACTCTCTCAATATGATTGCTTTAGAAGCCCCGCGGGAAGTACTTTGAACGACTCAGGAAGACCTGAGAGTTTGCTATATGTGTCATTGAGCTGTAACTCTTAGAACAAGAGTGTGACAATGAGCTGCACACTATAGCTCAGTCATTTTATGTGACATTGGTATTACTGAGTGAGATATATTTTGAGAGGGCTACCATTAGTGCGCAGGGTGTGATATATGAGAGAGTTGGAGTGGTGGGATATGCCCTGTGAGAATGTTTTTATCTGGTTTATCTGTCAGGGGAAGCAGTAAACAACAAATGATGTGTGATGAGTGAATACACTCGCAATCTCACTTCAAATTATCCCACAGCTTACTGTTAATTTTAAATCCCAATGGTTTATATCATTTGCGCTTGAATGCGAAACCTTAAGCAGCTGTAATTGGGGATTCTAGGAGTAGGGAGCACAGTCTAAAAATTAGAGCCAGACCTTTCAGGAGTGAGATTAGAAAACATTTCTACACACAAAGGGTGGTAGAAGTTTGGAACTCTCTTCCGCAAACGGCAATTGATACTAGCTCAATTGTTAAATTTAAATCTGAGATAGATAGCTTTTTGGCAACCAAAGGTATTAAGGGATATGGGCCAAAGACAGGTATATGGAGTTAGATCACAGATCAGCCATGATCTTATCAAATGGCGGAGCAGGCACGAGGGGCTGAATGGCCTACTCCTGTTCCTATGTTCCTATAATTTGTACAGCGCGATTGAAAATGGGAAATTCAGCAATCTTACTCAGTAAATCACCCATTAAAACATGCACACAGCACCCAGATAGACAAGCGGGTAAAGGCACCAGCTGGTGGACTATCAAGCCATACAGACCAGAAGGTCTGAGTTGGCTGTTCTTGGCCGAGGCAGCAATAAGGATGCTACAATTGGCCTCACCTCCCCCAGGTTAGGAAGAGAGAACATACGGCCACGGTTCCCGCTGCTATCCATTGCCCCACTGTTGAAAAGTGCTTTGGGTGACAACAGGATATGATTCTCCCCATTCCCCCCATGGTTAAATAGCCTGCTAACGCTCACTGCCCAGGTTCACACATCAAGAATGGCCGTGTGGGTGAGGTACTGGAGGGCAGCTGATGTCCCAGCTTGGGTCAACAACTTCAGGATTGAAGGGGGGAAGGGTTGGGAAAACACGGAAACAGGAACGTAACCACTGACATCTGAATGTGTTTATTGGTGGAGTGAAGAGGCGGGGAGGATGTTGGTGATTGGTTCACCTCATCTAATAATCGCAGTGAAATTTATTTCTGCATCTCATTTGAATAATGACCCGACACTCATCCAAAACCCATTCAGTGACAACAGGAATATCATACTATATTACCCCACGTCTAGTCCGAGATGGTCTGTCTCGGGTTTGGATGGTTCAGTGAGTCGGCCCACTGTCCTTTCACATGCAACACCTGGGTTAAAGTCCTGCCCAGAGCGCTGGCTATAGGATCCCACAGAAAATGAGTTTGGGCATTTTTACGCCCATTGCTAGATGACTGTGAATCTGGTAGTAAGTTGTGAGTCTCACTCAGGGGGTAGGGGGTTCATGGCTGATATAGAATCATACAGCATAGAAGGAGGCCATTCGGCCCACTGTGCCTGTGCCGGCTCTCTGAAAGAGCTGTCCAATTAGTCCCACTCCCCTGCTCTTTCCTCATAGCCCTGCAATTTTTTCCTTTTTAAGTGTTTATCCAATTCCACTTTGAAAGTTACTATTGAATCTGCTTCCACCACCCTTTCAGGCAGCGCATTCCAGATCATAACAATTCGCTGGGTAAAAAAATTCTCCTCATCTCCCCTCTGGCTTTTTTGCCAATTATCTTAACTCTCTGGGTACCGACCCTCCTGAGAGTGGAAACAGTTTCTCCTTATTTATTCTATCAAAACCCCTCAACATTTTGAACACGTCCATTAAATCTCCCCTTAACCTTCACTGCTCTGAGGAGAACAATCCCAATCTCTCCACGTAACTGAAGTCCCTCATCCCTGGTACCATTCTGGTCAATCTCCTCTGCACCCTCTCCTAGGCCTTGACATCCTTCCTAAAGTGTGGTGCCCAGAATATATGGATCTATGGTCGACTGAAAAAAAAATAAACATTAACAACAAAAAATAACACACACTAGTCCAGTAAAGGAGGCT
This sequence comes from Heptranchias perlo, assembly GCF_035084215.1. Lineage (NCBI taxonomy): Eukaryota > Metazoa > Chordata > Chondrichthyes > Hexanchiformes > Hexanchidae > Heptranchias > Heptranchias perlo. Next base: position 8,385,580 of record NC_090370.1, read on the forward strand.
GTTCTGAGGGTGGAGTCTAGTGAAAGGAGTTTTACTTGCCTTGTGAGGATGCTAAACCTGAACTGGGAATGCTTAATGTTGACTCCAAGCATTGAAAGTTTTATGTGTTCAGAGGCAAAGAAAACTCTAAAAGTGAAAACTGCAAAGTGAATATAGTTCTTAGCACAGAATCATAGAAAGGTTAAAGCACGGAAGGAGGCTATTCGGCCCGTTGAGTCCGTGCCGGCTCTATGCAAGAGCAATCCACCTAGTCTCACTCCCCCGAGCAGCATTTTATGGTGTTTTATAGCGTGTTGACATGTTTAAAGCAGCGGGGGTATCTCTTTTTTTGGTTGTGGAAGTAAATAACTGAGATTTGATTGCTGGAGCAGATCACTGGAGAGACTCTGAAAGCTGTATGTGCTATAAAACATGCTAGTTCAGGCAAGGGTATCATTTCTGCTTCCTGACAAGCAGAAGCAATCTTATCAATCACACCTGAAGCAATTGCCTTCTTTCTGTTAGTCAGTGAAGAGCACTTCCGCAATGACATAACATTCTGGTACTTCACAGGAGGAAGAGCCAGTGCTGGAGCCCAAGACTCCTGAGGCAAATTCCTTAATGAAATCAAATAAGGCTAATGGAATGCTGGCCTTTATATCCAGAGGACTAGAGTACAAGGGGGCAGAAGTTATGCTGCAGCTATACAAAACCCTGGTTAGACCGCACCTGGAGCACTGTGAGCAGTTCTGGGCACCGCACCTTCGGAAGGACATATTAGCCTTGGAGGGAGTGCAGCGTAGGTTTACTAGAATGATACCCGGACTTCAAGGGTTAAGTTACGAGGAGAGATTACACAAATTGGGGTTGTATTCTCTAGAGTTTAGAAGGTTAAGGGGTGATCTGATCGAAGTTTATAAGATATTAAGGGGAACAGATAGGGTGGATAGAGAGAAACTATTTCCGCTGGTTGGGGATTCTAGGAGTAGGGGGCACAGTCTAAAAATTAGAGCCAGACCTTTCAGGAGTGAGATTAGAAAACATTTCTACACACAAAGGGTGGTAGAAGTTTGGAACTCTCTTCCGCAAACGGCAATTGATACTAGCTCAATTGCTAAATTTAAATCTGAGATATAGCTTTTTGGCAACCAAAGGTATTAAGGGATATGGGCCAAAGGCAGGTATATGGAGTTAGATCACAGATCAGCCATGATCTTATCAAATGGCGGAGCAGGCACGAGGGGCTGAATGGCCTACTCCTGTTCCTATGTTCCTATAAATAGACACTCCCAGTTAACAGCAATAGGAAAATCATACACACAGATAGGAATGCATTAATCCACATCACGCATCTGATGTACAGCCTACCCGTTTAACTCCAAACTTTTTTATTATCCGTAATCCTTGTTCATCTGACTACAAATTAAAGAACATCTCAGAACAGTGCATTTAACACTTGTTTAGTTAGTAACATCTGTGAGCAAACCAGTGACCATTGACCAATCCCATTGATATTCAAGGTGTCTGGACCTGCTATGGAACAAACCTCCCTTATTTTAGACCACTTGGAAAATTTAACAAAAGCGTGACTGTGCCTGGAAAAATATGTCTGTAGGGATGTACCTCGATGTTTTTTTTGTGCCTTTTAGTCCCTGTTTTGTAAACCTCCACCTCCCCTTTGAAGACAAAAAGAATGACTTGCATTTATATAGCGTCTTTCACAACCTCGGGGCGTCCCAAATCGCTTTACAGCCAACGAAGTATTTTTGAAGTGTAGTCACTGTTGTAATGTAGGAAACGCGGCAGCCAATTTGTGCACCGCAAGATCCCACAAACAGCAATGAGATAACGATCAGATAATGTGTATTTTAGCCATGTTGGTTGAGGGATAAATATTGACCAGGACATGGGTGGAGAACGCTCCTGCTCTTCTAGGTCCACCTGAGAGGGCATGGTAAAGCCCATTAATGGGACTTGTTGCAGTTATATATTTTATTTTTTGGAGGTAGGGGGAGGAGTGAGGGGCAATTTTGTGCTCATCAAAAATGGTGGATGTCCGTGCTGGGAATATAACATTCTTCCACCTATTTGCACTCAGTGTCAGCATCAAGTGCTCCCAGGTGAGGTACGCTGCCTGCAAACGTGCCTCAGTCCCAGCTTCAGGAGATCCCCTTCAACTGCATCACTTTCCCCCACTTGCAACTGAGCTAAGACAGTTCAAAATTTCTGTCACGTAGATGGATTCAATTCCATTGCAGGCCCCAGAACTGGGAAAAAAATATGATTTACCATCATCGCACGTGCGGACTTTATGAAGGATACAATTGGCTTTACATCCTGTACGAAAATTCTAATATATGCAAAACATTTTGAGGCTCCAAGTATTTGCATATTAGTGCATTTCCTAGCTGTACTTCTTTGGTTCACATATTAATGTAAGAATCACGACAAGACCTGGCTGCCAGCCAAATCCCGACAGCTCCACAAGTGATATAAATGCTGTGGGGATATGCTTGTAGTACTAATCCCCCGGAGTGTATGGGTGAACGATATGAAATCGCGGAGTTTGAAATCCCAGATGACAATGCTGCAGATTTCTGGTTTGCAGATAGAGTTGATACTGCCCAATTTCACCACATGTTGGCTACAATATCTATTTTAGGTCCAAATAAGGCTCTTTCGCCCACAATTTTGCTCTCATCCTGAAGACCGAGCCCAATGATGAGGTAAGGTTCCCTGGACACCGCTTGCCCTCCAATTCATTCATGTGTGGTCATTCTTCACGTGTGAGCCTGGAGGTGGGTGTCAACACCCCTAAAAGGCAATGATGCCACTTGTGTAGTTAGGCAACCCCTAGTCAACAAATGGGGAAAGAGACAGTGTCAAGCTTAAAGAAAAGGCTTACACAATTGCAAAGGAAAGTGGAAATCCAACAGACTGGGTGAATTATAAAAAGCAACAAAGGGATACAAGAAAACTAATACAGGATGCAAAAAGGGAGTATGAAAAGAAGAACTTGCAAGGGATATTAAAGCTAACAGTAAAAGTTTTAATAAATATATTAAGAGAGTGTGGTAAAATGGAATGTGGGCTCATTAAAGGCAGATGTAGGTGAGACTATAATGGACAGTAAGGAAATGGCAAACTTGTTAAAAAAATGTACATTGTATCTGTTTTCATAATGGAGATAGAGGACAAAATACCAGTGGTACAAGGGAACCCAAAAATAAGTCAAGAGGAGGAACTTATTGGATTTAATATAAGTTTTAAAAAATGGTAATGGAGAAAATAATGGGACTTAAGATAGACAAATCTTGAGGACGCGATGGTTTCCACCCCAGGATATTAAAAAAAAGGTGAGGAAATTGCAGATGCATTAGTCATAAATTTTCCAAAGCTCTCCAGATTCTGGAATTGTGCCTTTTAGATCGGAAAATTGTGAATGTCACTCCATTATTTAAGATGGGTGGGGGAACCAGGAAACTACCGACCCATCAGTTTAACATCAGTCGTGGGGAAGTTATTGGAATCAATCATCAGGGACAGAGTAAGTGAGAACTTGGACAAGTATGAGTTGATCAAGAGAGTCAGCATGAATTTCTGAAGGGTAGGCTATGTCTGACTAATCGAGTTGAATTTTCTTGAGGAGGTTACTAACATAGTGAACAGTCCAGAGGTGCTGAAGTTAACTGTTGCCACCCTGGTTAAGAACTCACCACAGCCCAGCAATCAAACCTGGGACCACCGATGTATTGTAAGTGCATTCCTCACTGAGCTCACTGAGGAAGTAACAGCTGATGTGCAAATTACTGTGAATGAGCAACATCTTCCAGGGTCCTACATAAATCTGTAACATTATATAAGATACACAGTGTAATCCACACAATCGGATTTATGCCTGAGCTGGCAAATTCAGAAGTGGTAGTCGTGGTTCACTTGACAAACCAGGTTCAGTGGGCCTGTAATATATTTTATGTATTACATGGCTAAAGTAGTGATGCTGTAAGAATTAGAAGGTAATATGCGGATTTTAACTGTGACTTATACCGTGTGCGGGTTGCAGACTGTTCCAGTGCCGTTGCTGAGAACTGTTTTCTCTTGCTCCATCTGTTCTCAATTGCAACGTCATCACAAACACCAAAAATATTCATCAAGTGTGGTATTAACGACAGAAAACCACCGTCACAATACATTAATTGCCAAGGTGGGCACTGTGTGCCAGCATACACTCTCCTTTCAACTCTGGGACATGGGTTCAAATTAAGTTCAGACATAAAAAGAAGCGAGTCTCCTCTTCTGTCTTTCTGTATCGGCTCTTAAGCATTAGAACTGAATTAAACTTTGGCAGTTGTGATCTCTTTACTCGTGTACAGAGCCACACACTGACCCAGATTTGTACTCTAGCTGCTATTAATTCAGCTGTCCCATTTTGAAACAAAGAAATATGTTAACATGGAAACATAGAAAATAGGAGCAGGAGTAGGCCATTCGGCCCTTCGGGCCTGCTCCGCCATTCAAAATGATCATGGCTGATCGTCTAACTCAGTACCCTGTTCCCGCTTTTTCCCATATCCCTTGATCCATTTAGCATTAATAAATATATCTATTTCCTTCTTGAATACATCTAATGACTTGGCCTCCACTGCCTTCTGTGGTAGAGAATTCCACAGGTTCACCACACTCTGAGTGAAGAAATTTCTCCTCATCTCGGTTCTAAATGGCATACCCCGTATCCTGAGACTGTGACCCCTGGTTCTGGACTCCCCAGCCATCAGGAACATCCTCCCTGCATCTAGTCTGTCTAGTCCTGTTAGAATTTTATATGTTTCGATGAGATCACCTCTCATTCTTCTAAACTCTAGTGAATATAGGCCTAGTCGACCCAATCTCTCCTCATACATCAGCCCTGCCATCCCAGGAATCAGTCTGGTAAACCTTTGTTGTACTCCCTCCATGGCAAGGACAACCTTCCTCAGATAAGGAGACCAAAACTGAACACAATACTCCAGATGTGGTCTCACCAAGGCCCTGTATAACTGCAGTGAGACATCCCTGCTCCTGTATTCAAATCCTCTTGCAATGAAGGCCAACATACCATTCACCTTCCTAACTGCTTGCTGCACCTGAATGCTCACTTTCAGCGACTGGTGTACAAGGACTCCCAGGTCTCGTTGCACCTCCCCTTTTCCCAATCTATCACCATTCAGATAATAATCTGCCTTTCTGTTTTTACAACCAGAATGGATAACCTCACATTTATCCACGTTATACTGCATCTGCCATGTTCTTGCCCACTCACCCAACTTGTCTAAATCATATTGGAGCCTCTTTGCATCCTCCTCACAGCTCACATTCCACCCCAGCTTTGTGTCATCTGCAAACTTGGAAATGTTACATTTAGTTCCCTCATCCAAATCATTGATATATATTGTGAATAGCTGGGGCCCAAGCACTGATCCCTGCGGTACCCCACTAGTCACTGCCTGCCACCTGGAAAAAGATCCGTTTATTCCTACTCTCTGTTTCCTGTCTATCAACCAATTCTCAATCTATGCCAGTATATTCCCCCCAATCCCATGTGCTTTAATTTTGCACACTAACCTCTTGTGTGGGACCTTATCAAAAGCTTTCTGAAAATGCAAAATCACCACATCCACCGGTTCTCCCCTATCTATTCTACTGGTTACATCCTCAAAAAACTCCAGTAGATTTGTTAAGCATGATTTCCCTTTCATAAACCCATGCTGACTTTGTCCAATCCCATTAATGCCCTCCAAGTGTTCTGTTATCACATTTTTTATCATAGACTCTAGCATTTTCCCCACTGCTGATGTTAGGCTAACTGGTCTGTAATTCCCTGTTTTTTCTCTCCCTCCTTTTTTAAATAGTGGGGTTACATTTGCCACCCTCCAATCTGTAGGAACTGTTCCAGAGTCTATAGAATTTTGGAAGATGACCACCAATGCACCCACTATTTCCAGGGCCACTTCCTTCAGTACTCTGGGATGTAGATTATCAGGCCCTGGGGATTTGTCAGCCTTTAGCCCCATTAATTTCCCTAGCACTATTTTTTTACTAATATTGGTTTCCTTCAGTTCCTCCCTCTCACTAGACCCTTGGTTCTCTAACATTTCTGGGAGGTTATTTGTGTCCTCCTTTGTGACGACAGAACCAAAGTATGTGTTTAATTGTTCTGCCATTTCTTTGTTCCCCATTATAATTTCCCCAATTTCTGACTGTAAGGGACCTACATTTGTCTTCACTAATCTTTTTCTCTTGATATATTTATAGAACCTTTTACAGTCAGTTTTTATGTTCCCTGCTAGTTTACTCTCATACTCTATTTTTCCCCTCGAAATCAATCTCTTTGTCCTCCTTTGCTGAATTCTGAACTGCTCCCAATCCTCAGGCTTGCCGCTTTTTCTGGCAATTTTATATGTCTCCTCTTTGGATCTAATACTATCCCTAATTTCTTTTGTAAGCCACGGTTGAGCCACCTTTCCAGTTTTATTTTTGCGCCAGACAGGAATGAATAATTGTTGTAATTCCTGCACACGTTCTTTAAATATTAGCCATTGCCTATCCACCGTCATCCCTTTTAGTAAAGTTCCCCAATCTATCATAGCCAACTCACAACTCATACTTTCGTAATTTTCTTTATTTAGATTCAGGACCCTAGTTTCGGATTCAACTACTTCACTCTCCATCTTAATGAGGAATTCTATCATGTTATGGTCGCTCTTCCCTAAGGGACCCCGCACAACAAGATTGTTAATTAATCCTTTCTCATTGCATTTCTCGTTTTATTTATATTGTGCTTTTCATATCCTCAGCATGTCCCAAAGCAATTCATAATGAACAGATCACTTTTGAAGTGTATGTCAGCAAACACGGCAGCCAGTTTGTGCAGAGCAAGATCCCACAAACAGCAACCCCACTCCAGAGACTCGAGAACATAATCCAGGTTGACACTTTGGTGCAGTACCGAGGGGGGCCTGCATTGGCAGAGGTGACGTCTTTGAGATGAAACGTTGAACTGGATTATGTTCTCAAGTCTCTGGAGTGGGGCTCCAATCCACAACCTTCTAACCCAGAGGTGAGAGCGTTACTACTGAGGCAAGCCGACTACCGAAAGGGCACAAAAAGAGTGCCATATTAAGAATGAGGTTGAGGTACATATCAGAAATATATAAGGGAACCCTCATTACCTGTGTCATATTTGACAGAGAGTGCTTGGTGCTGTCACTGGATGTAAATTAAAGAAGAGAAGGATTTCAATTCGTGAGGATTGGTGTCCTTTGTCTGAACGTATAAAATTACAGTTTTTTAAAAATTGCCCTCAGTGTCAAGTCTCACACATGAATAATGGCCAGATGTGCATGGTTCCAGATAGCAACTGACTCCCCCTCTACAGATCTACTCCAGCAAAGAGTCGATGCTTTCAGGAGAAGAGGGAGAAAACAGATCCCATTGCCTTGAAGCCAATACCTCTAAAGAAAAGCTTTGAAGGAAAAAAAGAACATTATTCGCAGTCCTAATGTTCACTGTGTAAAGCACAATGATACCAGTAGCGCTGTGCTCGACAACTCCCATCAACGAACTTGCTATTTCAACACCCTTCATTCAGGCGTCAGTCATTGAAGCAGCTTTTTTTTAATTCGTTCATGGGATGTGGGCGTCACTGGCGAGGCCAGCATTTATTGCCCATCCCTAATTGCCCTTGAGGAGGTGGTGGTGAGCCGCCTTCTTGAACCGCTGCAGTCCGTCTGGTGAAGGTTCTCCCACAGTGCTGTTAGGAAGGGAGTTCCAGGATTTTGACCCAGCGACGATGAAGGAATGGCGATATATTTCCAAGTCGGGATGGTGTGTGACTTGGAGGGGAACGTGCAGGTGGTGTTGTTCCCATCTGCCTGCTGCCCTTGTCCTTCTAGGTGGTAGAGGTCGCGGGTTTGGGAGGTGCTGTCGAAGAAGCCTTGGCGAGTTGCTGCAGCGCATCCTATAGATGGTACACACTGCAGCCACAGTGTGCCGGTGGTGAAGGGAGTGAATGTTTAGGGTGCCAATCAAGCGGGCTGCTTTGTCCTGGATGGTGTCGAGCTTCTTGAGTGTTGTTGGGGCTGCACTCATCCAGGCAAGTGGAGAGTATTCCATCACACTCCAGCTGCTGGATGGTTCCCTAAAAGCAAAGTCTCCGTAGAGAAGGGCAGTGACAGATACCTCGCCTAGAGCGTCAGCTCAAACCTCAGCTTGAGGAGTGGCTTCAAGAATAGCATGACGCTTGTTGTCAAATGAGGGTCGTCCCCTCTCCGCCCCATCAAGTTGAGTTGATCAAAGTTTAACGACCGAAGAAAACAAACTAAACATTGGGCAGCTCTCACGCTTTTCTGAGTGGCAGTGAAAAATTGCACATTGAGGTCACGGTGAGAGGTCTCCAATGCTATCTCATTGAAACATACAAAATTCTCACAGGGTATTTGCAGGGAGGATGTTTCTCCTGGCTGGGGAGTCTAGAACCAGGGGTCACAGTCTCAGAATAAGGGGGAGGCCATTTAGGACTGAGATGAGGAGAAATTTCTTCACTCAGAGGGTGGTGAATCTTTGGAATTCTCTACCCCAGAGGGCTGTGGAGGCTCAGTCATTGTCTACATTCAAAACAGAGATCGATAGATTTCTCGACATTAAAGGGATATGGGGATGGTGCAGGAAAATGGCGTTGAGGTAGAAGATCAGCCATGATCTTTTTGAATGGCGGAGCAGGCTCGAGGGGCCAGATGGCCTAATCCTGCTCTTATATGTTCTATGTACAGGCCAAAGGCTTCAGGTTAGAATTCCCACAGAGAAAGTCCCTAAATGTACCACTGGCACATGATGTAGTGAGGTTCTCTTTCAGAATAATCAGATAAGAGTTAGTTCCTCTGCACAAAGTGCAGCTAAGTTGTAAATGTGTGCATTTACAATCTCAGTACAAATAATGAACATAGAAATATGCCAATTATCACCTAAGGACACTTCGATTCTGGATTTCTTGATTCAGTTTTATAAAGAAAGAACTTTATTAAAGAAAGTACCATTCACACCTTCAGGACATCCCAAAACGCATCACAGCCAATGAAGTGCTTTTCTTTTTGAAGTGCAGCAGCCAATTTGTGCACATCAAGGTCCCACAAACAGCAAATGAAATGAATGAATCAATGTGGCTCCCTGAAGGTTTATTAAACTGGAAAAATCAATGGAATGCTCACGCTATGTATTAACATGATGTGGAGATGCCGGTGATGGACTGGGGTGGACAAATGTAAGGAATCTTACAACACCAGGTTATAGTCCAACAAATTTATTTTAAAATCACAAGCTTTCGGAGATTATCTCCTTCGTCAGATGACGAAGGAGATAATCTCCGAAAGCTTGTGATTTTAAAATAAATTTGTTGGACTATAACCTGGTGTTGTAAGATTCCTTACATATGTATTAACAGTGAGTGGACCCCACCCTCTTGTTAAACCTGTGTTCCAGATTGGAAGTGGACGTTTCGAACAGGACAGGCTCAGCTGTCAAAATGTAATGGTGTGGAGATGCCGGTGATGGACTGGGGTTGACAATTGTAAACAATTTTACAACACCAAGTTATAGTCCAGCAATTTTATTTTAAATTCACAAGCTTTCGGAGGCTACCTCCTACATCGTTCACCTGAGGAAGGAGGTAGCCTCCGAAAGCTTGTGAATTTAAAATAAAATTGCTGGACTATAACTTGGTGTTGTAAAATTGTTTACAAAATGTAATGGTTTATAGCTTGCCGCTGTTGTGCTGAATTTATTTCCCTGAAACGTGATGGGCAATGCATTAAAATTAATACAGTTCAATCCCCCAGAACAGTCTTCGCATGCAGGGATGGTATTAAATGTTGAGCCCAGGGAGATATGGCCACTAAAGACAAATATCTGAATCAGGAGATTTCATTAAGTTTTGATACAGAACAAAAGCTGAGAAAGGCAACTGGAGTCTTAGTATGAAAGCCTGTGGGGAAGGTACACATGTATTTTTTTCCCCCTGAAATCAGGAGCTTATATTTAATATTGGCACTGTTGTTGCTTGTCTTATTTAGTGCCCTGGATGATTTTGTGACAGTTAGCTCAGGGTTTGGAGCGTGATTGTGATGTTGAGCTGCTAAAATAGAGCTACGTTTAACCTGACCTGCCCCATTCAGGCCACTTTAAGGCTCCAGTACGCCCTGTAGAAAAGTGGCTTGCACAGTTATTAGCCGCAGTTAGTATTCTTGCCTGAGTTAGAAGGTCATGAGTTCAAGCCCCACTCTATGTGACTTAAGTACATAATTTAGGCTGACAGTTCCAGTACTGAGGAGGTGCTGTCTTTTGGATGAGACGTTAAACTGAAGCCCTGTCTGCCCTCTCAGGTGGATGTAAATAATCCCATAGCACTAATATTTATCCCTCAGCCAACATCACTTAAACAGATTACCTTATCATTATCTCATTGCTGCTTGTGGGACCTTGCTGTGCACAAATTGGCTGCTGCGTTTCCTACATTACAACAGTGACCAAACTTAGGAACATAGGAACAGGAGTAGGCCATTCAGCCCCTCGTGCCTGCTCCGCCATTTGATAAGATCATGGCTGATCTGTGATCTAACTCCATATACCTGCCTTTGGCCCATATCCCTTACAAATACTTCACAAATACTTAATTCAATGTGAAGTGCTTTGGGACATCCTGAGGTTGTGAATCAGCGCCCTATAAATCCAAGTCTTCTTTAAATAGACAACTTTGGGTAATTGTAGTTGCTTGTAAATTTTAGAGGTTAATTATACCTGCTCGTATGTTTCTGGTTTCTTTCTCTTTTTCTTAAAGATTGTTTTGAATCTGTAACAAACTTTGACATCTACAGTGACGCACACCAGATCCAAGACTCTTTCATATTTGCTAGCAGATCTCAGTCAGAAGATGTGCTGCTTTGTGAGGTCAAGAACATTATGCCATATAAAATATGATGCCTTTAAGGCTGCAAATTTTAAATGTTTTAGGTAAACATTAGATTCATACAGAGATCAATTAACAACAACAACTTGCATTTATATAGCGCCTTTAACACGGTAAAATGTCCCAAGGTGCTTCACAGGAGCGTTATCAGACAATATTTGACACCAAGCCACATAAGGAGATGTTGAGATAAAAGAGGTAGGTTTCAAGGAGTGTCTTAAAGAAGAGGAGAGAGGCGGAGAGGTTTAGGGAGGAAATTCCAGAGCTTAGGGTCTAGGCAGCTGAAGACACGGCCACCAATGGTGCAGCAATAGAAATCGGGGCCGCGCAAGAGGCTAGAATTGGAGGAGCGCAGAGATCCCAGGGTTTTGAAAGAGGTGGCGATAGAGATAGTGGATGCATTGGTTATCAGCTTCCAAAATTCGAAAGATTCTGGAATGGTTCCTGCAGATTGGAGGGTAGCAAATGTAACCCCACTATTTAAGAAAGGAGGGAGAGAGAAAACAGGGAACTACAGACCTGTTAGCCTGACATCAGTAGTAGGGAAAATGCTAGAATCTATTATGAAGGATGTGATAACAGGACACTTAGAAAATAATAATAGGATTTGGCAGAGTCAACATGGATTTATGAATGGGAAATCATGTTTGACAAACCTATTGGAGTTCTTTGAGGATGTAACTAGTAGAATACATGAAGGGGAACCAATGGATAGAACCAGAAGGCTTTTGATAAGGTCTCATACAGGAGGTTGGTGAACAAAATTAAAGCACATGGAATTGGGGGTAATATACTGGCATGGATTGAGAACTGGTTAACGGACAGAAAACAGAGAGTAGGAATAAACAGGTCTTTTTCAGGTTGGCAGACTGTGACTAGTGGGGTACCGCAGGGATCAGTGCTTGGGCTCCAGCTATTCACAATCTATATCAATGATTTGGATGAGGGGACCAAATGTAATATTTCCAAGTTTGCTGATAACACAAAACTGGGTGGGAATGTGAGTTGAGGATGCAAAGAGGCTTCAAGGGGATATAGACAGGCTAAGTGAGTGGGCAAGAACATGGCAGATGGAATATAATGTGGAAAAATGTGAAGTTATCCACTTTGGTAGGATAAACAGAACTGCAGAGTATTTGTTAAATGGTGAGAGATTGAGAAATATTGATGTTCAAAGGGACCAGGGTGTCCTTGTACATGAGTCACTGAAAGCTAACATGCAGGTGCAGCAAGCAATTAGGAAGGCAAATGGTATGTTGGCCTTTATTACAAGAGGATTTGAGTACAGGAGTAAAGATGTCTTACTGCAATTATATAAGGCCTTGGTGAGACCGCACCTGGAGTATTGTGTCCAATTTTGGTCTCCTTACCTAAGAAAGGATATACTTGCCATAGATGGAGTGCAATGAAGCTTCACCAGACTGATTCCTGGGATGGCGGGATTATCGTATGAGGAGAGATTGAGTTGACTCGGCCTGTATTCTCGAGAGTTTAGAAGAATGAGAGGTGATCTCATTGAAACATACAAAATTCTTACAGGGCTCGACAGGGTAGCTGCAGGGGGGATGTTTCCCCTGGCTGGGGAGTCTAGAACCAGGGGTCACAGTCTCAGAATAAGGGGTAAGCCATTTAGGACTGAGATGAGGAGAAATTTCCTCACTCAGAGGGTGGTGAATCTTTGGAATTCTCTACCCCAGAGGGCTGTGGAGGCTCAGTCATTGAGTACATTCAAAACAGAGATCGATAGATTTCTAGATATTAAAGGCATCAAGGGATATGGGGATGGTGCAGGAAAATGGCGTTGAGGTAGAAGATCAGCCATGATCTTGTTGAATGGTGGAGCAGGCCCGAGGGGCCGGACGGCCTACTCCTGCTCCTATTTCTTCTGTTCTTGTGTTCTTATGGTTGTAGGGCTGGAGGAGGTTACAGAGATAGGGAGGGGCAAGGCCATGGAGGGAATTGAAAACAAGGATGAGAATTTTAAAATCGAAGCTTTGCTGGACCAGGAGCCAATGTAGGTCAGTGAGCACAGGGGTGGTGAGTTAGTGGGATTTGGTGCGAGTTAATATACGGGCAGCAGAGTTGTTGCTGTTGTTAAGTGAACATGGATGAATTTGTATCGGTGTCAATTAAGAGACTGTAGATATCCTGGCTCCAGTATTTTGTGTTGCTGAGGAATTCCTCTGCTTCCCTTATGTTTTGTTGTGATTCAGAAAGTTGAGTATGACAGTTAAAGTGTGACAGACAGGAAGTGCACACTGGACATGTCGTTTTTGTAGTATTGCTAGTCTATCTCCCGTGATATTGCATTGCAGTCAGTCGGAGAATATGTGCACTCTCTTAACTTGTCTCTGCTGTCTTTGTGTTGCTGTTTTTTTGTCTGTCTCTTCTCCTCTGGTTCTGTCTTTCTTCCCTTCTGTTTCTTTCTCCTTAACCTCTCTCAAAATGGGAAGTGATGGGTGGTATATGGCATGATGTGTAAAAAGGAGGCACCAATGGCTGCAGGCTGCTTTAGGAATGAGGTCTATGGTGAAAATATGGCCCTCAGCAGCTCATAGAAACATAGAAACATAGAAAATAGGAGCAGGAGTAGGCCATTCGGCCCTTCGAGCCTGCTCCGTCATTCAATATGATCATGGCTGATCCTCTTTCTCAATACCATATTCCCGCTCTCTCCCCATACCCCTTGATCCCTTCCCATCCCCATCACTTATGCTTCCCCCCACTTCCTCTCTCCCATCATGTTCTCTATCCTTTCCCCTTCCCACTACCCAGTCCCGTTCTTACCACACCATCACTACCCCTCCCTTTTCCTCATCCATCCGCTTTATCCTCCCCCCTCACCTCGCCCTCAACCGTCCATCCACTCGTTTCCCCCCGGGCACGTGGTGAGAGGCCAGAGGCCCCTTCAACGTCAACCAACATCCCTCCTCTCCTCCCCCTCCTACTGTACCTTCCAATCTGATTCCTTCCAAGCGACTTTGTTTGCTTTCAGCATGTTTTATTAGAAGAGGAAAGACACTGCCTTTTCTCCTCCTCTCCCTCCCTCTCTCTGTCTCCCTCTCTCTGCCTCTCACAAGTGTTAGAAATTAGAATCTCTGTCCCACATGTATAAACCATTAGCATCGACCTTTTCTAACTGCCAATAAAACACAGGTGAGACAATTGTTCAAAATTCAACTCGTGCTTTTATTGAAAATTGAAGTAATGTGACATGAAGAAAAACAAACTCTTTCTCTCCTCACCTCCCTTTCTCTCTGTCTCTCTCTCCCCTTCCTTTCTCTCTGTCTCTCTCTCTCCCCTCACCTCAATCTTTCTCTCTCTCTATCTCTCTTCCTTAACCCTAGTGTCTGTGTCTCTTTCACTTTCTAAAGTTTATAAAACACAAAAAATCAGGTGTGTAATGAGAGTGCTACCATTCTTTCTTTCTTTCTCTCACACAACCTCTCTTAAAAATAAAATTATATGAATTTTACTTCCGTAAAGCTTCTGTCCTGTATCCTTTCTTCAAATAATTTTTTTAAACGTTTGAGCAGAAATTTTCAGAAACTGAAAGGAAAATATTCCTCAGTATAGCTTACTGAACAGTACATATGCAGTCTCGGAAATTAAGTACACTGCATAAGCTTAGACTGCATAATCCAAATCAAGCTCAGAACATCACAGCTCTGGGCAAAAATATTGACTTGAGACCCAGGCTTTTGCAAGAGGCTGAGGCCTTCAAATAAACGCTTCAGTGAAGGCATCAAAAGACACAAAAGATAAATTTAATCACGTTATTATGGAGAATGTAATTTTTTGAGTTTTTTATTTTGGATAAACCCTTTTTTTAGGAATCAGAAATTTCAGTTACTGAGTAAAATTGGGAAATGGAAATCATTTTCAGAAAGTGTTTTGAAAGAATTATGGGAACCCAGTAGCCAGATTGCTCAATCAGAATGACATATTTACATCGATGTTTCCCATTATAAATGTGGACATAGGAATTTATAATGGGAAAAGTTGACACAAAAAGACAGGAAGTGCGTGCGGATGTAACATTTTTAATGTATTAAAAATAGATACATATAGATTGGTATCAATATGCTATAGTAGAAAAATACACAAGATACTTTAATGTTGTGGAATCTGCTTCTTCTAGATTTAACATCTCAAAATATTGCTCAGTGTCAGTGATAGACTTGTAAGCACCTATACTTCCCTGGATGTTTAACAGTTCACTTGCTTTCTCCAGACACAACCCAATTTTGGAAGGACAAAGGAGTATAATTTCCTCTGGTAGCAAACTGTTTTTTGTGTACAATTCCCTCGTGTTATCAATCTGTTTATCAACAGCAACTTTGTTAACATAGCGCAAATAAGCAAAAGAAACAACTTGCACTTTTCACGGCCTCAGGATGACCCAAAGCGAATGAAGACTTGACATCATAAAATATGATAAAATGGGCATCCGTTTAGAAGAAAATTGATTCCGAAATAATACCAGGCGTGGGCTGTCTTGCTGAAATAGTTCACAATATCCATAGCAACACAGTGAATCTCTCATTTAATAGCACTTTTTAAAAGGCCAGCTTGCCGTACTTGTTTAAGAAATTGTTAGATGCTGAAATGGGAAGACACTCATAGAATGATACAGCACGGAAGAAGGCCATTCGGCCCATTGTGCCTGGGCTGGTATTCTGAAAGGATGAGATCAACATGGCCGCCCTCATCCAAACCTCGGCTAGCTGAACCTGTCTTGGGAATTGTTTGTGACGGTGCTTTTCTTTTTCAACGAACATGTTTACGACTGAAAGACTTTTGGTAGGTAGTTATTTATTAGATGTTACATTTTTTAATACGTTGAATTAAAAAAACGATGCCTTTTTTCTATCAAGGACAAACGTTTCTGCAACTGGAAAGGCTTGTTGCAAAGTTTGGTTCTAAATGGATTTCATTATCACTGGTGATTACCATAGATTAGGAAAGGAGATCATGAATAAATCAATGTGAAAAGGAAGGTGGGTTTTAAATCTCTGCAGGTAGCATCTTGAGGGATTACATTCAGAGACCAGACAGATGGGAAAACAGATTACTCCCTACCCATTTGAAACAAGTCAGTAATTATTAAACTGTTTCGCTGCTTTTAACTCAGTCTCCACATGTGGCCTTCATTTGAAGGAAGTTGCCTTTTACAATAGGATATTCACTCACATTTTTCCTCTCTCGATGGGAAAAAAAAACAACCATTTAAATTTGCTCCACGTAAATGGCCTCCGTCTCCACTCGAAGACAGGTTTCAGCTTCAATTGCTGAGTTATTCTTCACACAGGGAAATTTAAGAAAATGATTTTATTCAACTGGCCTATTTTGAATGGCTGTCATTGGCATTTTTAAAGGGGCTTCTGTAACATTTAATAAGAAGAAAATCAGAAAATACATAGCCACTCCATTTTTCTGATGGAGTCTCCACCCAAAACATTAACCTATCAGTTGTCGATGGACCTGCTGTGCATTTCCATCATTTTCTGTCTTGATTCCAGAGTCCCAACATTTGCAGTTTTATTTTCTTTTACCTCTTCTGTGATTGCTACATGTTCATAATTTCCTCTGCGCGCTGTGCCCAGGCACGATGAGGAAAATGTGCACTTGGGATCTCCTCCTTTCCACCAGCAGCTATATATATTTGGAAAAGCCAGAACTTAAGGCCACAGAACTGTTCAAATCTGTGGCGCTCAATAACTTCCTCGGCCTTCTCTTCTTCCAACAATCTCTACAGGCTTGGTGTCTCCTACACACAGTTATTTGATTTACCTCATCTTCTGTGCTACTCTTTTCAACCGTCATGGGCCTAAAAATTCAGGCGTGCCCATTTTAGAACCGCCTGTTAGGCCGCATGTGGGCTTGGTTTTCTTGAGTGTAGCCAGTGCTGGCTGTCTCATGGCAAACCAATCTTGCAGTAGGGGCCTCAAACAGGCATTAGGCCCCTTACTTGCAAATGCAAAGGGCCTAACGCCTGTTTCAGGCGTGGGTGCTGCACGCCGATTTCTTGGCCTTTACCAATTTGGCGGGAGGCACACTTCTGGCTCGTAATGAGCGTGCGCTTCCTGCCTGCCATATTGGAGGCTTAGGAGGCCGTTTAGCACCCAAAAAACTGGCGCTGCACAGACTAATTTCTAGGCTATGGTGTCCTGCACTCTGGGCCTTGGCCATTCATTGGCATTTTCTCAGTAATAAATGTCTAATGTACGTATTTTGGAGTAATTCTATTTCAAGGGCATAATTCATTAATCAATACAGAAAAAAAGAGACCATTTTTTAAGATAACAAGACATTTTTACTAAGTATTTTACCAAATGCACATAAATACAATGCAGTACTGTAAACTTGTTGTTCATGTAGTTGCACTTGAAATACAAACAAAAGCTTGTGTAAATCAGCCAGCTCCTTCATGATAGCACAGGCACAGAATGGAGAGTGCTGGTGTTAGCTTTTCTCATCGGCTATGAATTATCGCTGTATTAAATTGTGAGAGCAGGCAGTAAGAACTCATTTTTACGAGGTGGCTGTGCAAACGCTGTCCATTGTGTGAGTAATGCTGAGCGAGGGCCATAAAATGACATCTTCTTCCTCAGTGTTTTTATATGTGGGCCAAATCGACATCAGCTCTCGCTGGTAGTTTTGGTTCTGTCAACAGCAGTGAGTGAAGGTGTGACAAGACCTCCAGACGCTTGGCTATATCGTACCAGTGGTCAATATCAACTGAACAAAGCCAATGTTTGTGGACTGTCAGCTGAAGGTTGCTTTATGCCAAAAAGTGACACTTTACACAGTATATTTTCTTATTTTAATATACTTTATTACATAAAATATTATTTTGTTTTCGTATATTTTCGTTGTCAGCCATGGCTCAGTGGGTAGCACTCTCGCCACAGAAAGTTGTGGGTTCAAGTCCCACTCCAGAGACTTGGGCACAAAATCTAGGCCGACACTCCCAGTGCAGTACTGAGGGAGTGCTGCACTGTCGGAGGTGCCGTCTTTCATATGAGACATTAAACCGAGGCCTTGTCTGCCCTCTCAGGTGAAAGTAAAAGATTCCATGGCATTATTTTGAAGAAGAGCTGGGAAGATCCTCCTGGCCACTATTTATCCCTCAACCAACACAGATTATCTGTTTGTGGGAGCATGCTGTGAACAAATTGGCTGCCGTGTTTCCTACATTACAACAGTGACTACACTTCAAAGAAGTGCTTAATTGGCTATAAAGCGCTTTGGGACGTCCTGAGGTTGTGAAAGGCGCTATAGAAATGCAAGTCTTTCATTTTTTCTTTTTTCTTTCTAACAGAAAAATCTTACTATTACCATAACACTAACGATGTGCTGCTGTCACTATCTCATCTTTATGAACTTTCACTAACAACACAACCAGGCTCAGCCTTTCCTCCACATCACAGTTCAAATCGAACACCTCCTAATGCATTCATCCAGCACAGTGCTATAGCTGGACGAGTTACCTCGTCAGTGCAGGGGTGCCCAAATGATACGCAGTAAGAGGCCCCCCAGCAGTCTGAGATTCATGTGACTTGACGTGACTCGGGACAGTGCAGATGTTTAGCTGATACATGCGAACCATCAAGCAAGTCCTGTGATTGTAAACTTACTGTGTTCAGCTTGGCAGTGTAAGAAAGTTGCTGGAAGCTATGAGGCTATAATTGGTGTTAGTACAGATTGGCTGCTCTACAGGAATGTTGGTCTGTAAAAGCTGTTTGGGACCTCCTGAGCTGAACCCACATAATCGTACTTAACACAAAATGTCACTGCTCAGTATATAACCCGAGAGAATCTTTCTTCTCTGTCCTAGACTCACAAAACACCTCAGGTTACAAAACAGCATGACACAGGAAGCTATTAATCTTGCTTTGTGTCTATTGCCTTTTGTGCTTCTGTGTATTTCTCCACAGGATAAATAACCTGCTGGCACATTTCCCTCTGGCCCTACTTACACAAACTCAATAAGGACAATTTCTTTGTCAATCAGGTTGACCCCATTGGCAAGATCATTACTCCAACCTGTTAAAATCTCACTGATTTTTCAACAACCAATTTTGTGTTGACAAATGTCAAAATAACGACAACTCCTGGAACATCTCAGTGGCTGGCGAATACCCCTGAAGCCTAATCGCTTTAAGAGTAAATATCTTCTCAAACCCAATTCCAACAACCTGCTTTCCAGGCTGCAGCAATACAATGGTCTTGAAATGATGTCGTCTGAATATTACCATATGAAGCCTATATTGGTATGAAATGTCTCTGTCCATTATTTTAATGGAGATGGAAACTCATTTATTCTAAACGGGTTGCTTTAAAATAGTAGACAAATGGAATTTCATAAAAAAGTATTAAGCGCTCAAACTAATATTCATAGTGTAATTCTGAGGCCTACAAAACCAGAAGGCCCCATTTTTTATTGATACCTAGCATCCCAGAATTTGATGAGAAATCTCGCCAACTTGATGACTAAATGGCAGATGAAGCCATTCTATTGCAGGATTCAGTGGAATAGTCCTTAAACTCAAGTTACTTGAGCACAATCGGTCTTACATGAGTTTTCTCGTCAAGCAACAACCTTTTCAGAGTTTGAGCTTTCGATTGGCGGCAAAGCCAGTCTTTGGAGCTGGTTTTAGGCCAATGAAAGCCCAATTTGTTGATCTTGCTACCAAAATGGATGGTGGGAACCACAAGAAAGAACGCAGGTGACTAAAATGTTCTGAAGTTAGTTTTGTTGAGTTAAAAAATAGAGTTAAAAGATAGCTAGGTTTGACACAAAAAAAAAGCAAAATTAACTAAAAACAGAATGGGGAAAAAGGGTATAGCAACCAAAAGAAAAGTGTTTCAATTGATTTATATTGTCCTCCTTTCATAGGCAAGGGGGGCTGGGGAGCAGAAGCTGAAGACTATTTTGTGGGGAATTGAAGGGAATTTTGAAGAGAGGGGATTCTAGGAGGCTCTTGAGCGGTAGCAATACAAAGTGATTTTAGAAGAGAGGACAGGGACAGAGTGGCCGAAAAAAAACAGAGGGAACAGAGGGCCTAAGGGGAGAAGCAGCAATCCAGAGCCAGAGGAATGGAGGGTACAGGCAAGGACTTGGGCTGTGGAAGATAGCGTAGAGCGAAGCTGTGGATGGATTTGAAGATGAAAATGAGGATTTTCACTGAGGCTAGGACACTTAAAATTATACTGTAAGTGTTTGTTTTAGTAGCGTAGGGTCAAAGTGAAAGTAATACAGCTGCTCTTGACATTTAAGTGACATTTAAAATAAACAGGTTAATGGCTGCGTTAAGATAGCAGGCAGAGGAATGTCATTAAGAGTTCATCTGCTTATAACTCCAAAAGTATTGTGTCCCATTCTGGGCACCACACTTTAGGAAGGATGCCAAGGCCTTGGAGAGGGTGCAGAGGAGATTTACTAGAATGGTTCCAGGGATGAGGGACCTCAGTTGGGTTGTTCTCCTTCGAGCAGAGAAGGTTCAGGAGATATTTAATAGAGGTGCTCAAAATTATGAGGGGTTTTGACAGAATAAATGGGGACAAACAGTTTCCACTGGCAGACGGGTCGGTAACCAGAGGACACAGATTTAAGGTAATTGGCAAAAGAACCAGAGGGGAGATGAGGAGAATTTATTTTACGCAGCGAGTTATCATCATCTGGAATGCACTGCCTGAAAGGGCGGTGGAAGCAGATTCAATAATAACTAAGGAAAAATTTGTCGGACTATGGGGAAAGAGTAGGGGAGTGGGACTAATTGGATAGCTCTTTCAAAGATCCGGCACAGGCATGATGGGACGAATGGCCTCCTTCTGTGCTGTACGATTCTATGAGTAGTGTCTATACTGTAGTGACCAGAGGAGATTTTACTCTGATGTTTAATTTAACACCAGGGGAAGAAGTAAGAAAGAATTGCAGTTACATAATCCTTTGTCATGTCCTCAGGACATCCCAAAGTTATTCACCAACCAGTGTATTATTGCTGAAGTGCAGTCACTGCTATGTAGGCAACAAAACAGCCAATTTGCACACAGCAAGGTCCTACAGCCAGTATAATAATGGATCTGAGGTTTGTTTAGGGAGGAACATAGGCCAGGACCACACTCTGCTCTTTTTCAAATCAAACCACAGGATCTTTTACATCCACCTAAGCAGGCAGAGAGAGCCTCTGTTTAATATTTTATTTGAAGGACAACACCTCCAACAGTGCAGCACTCCCTCAGTACTGCACTGGAGTGTCAGCCGATGTGGAGGATTATGGGCTTAAGTCCTGGAGTGGGGCTTGAACCCATGACCTTCTAACTGTGGAGGTGAAAGTGTTACCCACTGAGCCACAGCTGATGGTGAAAGTAGATTAAGCATGGCCAGTGGAGAGAGGCTGGAGAAAGAGGCGCTAATTATTTTTATTATCAGCGTCGAGCTGCTCTGAACCTTTTGTTCTTAAGTGTAAAATCGACGTGTTTCGAAGCCTCCTCAGCTGCTCACTCAGTTCCTGAGATTGACTTTGATCAGGCTGCTCTTATAATTTGAATCTACTGCTTTGATAAAATTTTCTTTTAAACTGAGACTTTGCACAGTACTGAAAAAATGTTTACCTCACTTCCACACAGTTGGGCGCTTTGTATGAACAGCAACAGATAAATTCTCAGTGGGAAGATGTGCGAGCTCAGCTTTTGTACTTCCAAACTCTTTTGTGGAGTAAAATATATTCATTAACAAAGGAGCCTTCTGGGCAAAACCTGAGGCAAGATTTCCTCTGTTGGCTATTCCTAATGACATTACAAACCTATTCTTATAGAACACCTATGTGATTTCACTAAACATAGGAAATGGTCCTGCTATATTTACAATGTCACTCGCACAAGCAATCAGATGAAATCACCACCCCCCTCCAGTGTTGTTTAAATGTCACCTGAAGTGTTTAATTAATTTTCAATTGTTGTCATATTCCTTGCTCTCCACATCCCCAATGGCTTGCTCTAATACACATGCCTATCAGCATTAACCTTGCTCATTCTCTGCGTCTGACATATTCTTGGGCTGTACACTTTGTGCGAGTTGTAGAAGGGAAAGAAATGTGCAAGATAATGAGGATAGTTAGTAAAATGCCAGTGGCATTGGATTAATGGGGACCAGGCAGAAGTTTGCGAACTTGGCTGATAGGGAATTCAGGAGAAACTTTGTTACTCAGAGAGTGGTTAGAATGTGGAACTCGCTCCCACAAGGAGTAGTTGAGGCAAATAGCATAGATGCATTTAAGGGGAAGCCAGATAAGCATATGACGGAGAAAGGAATAGAAGGATATGTTGCTAGGATAAGATGAAGTAGGGAGGGAGGAGGCTTGTGTGGAGCATAAACACTGGCATGGACCAGTTGGACCCAATGGCCTGTTTCTGTGCTGTACATTCTATGTTTTTCTATGATGAAAATCTGATTGTTTGAGTGGGCACAGTAGCACTGAGTATGAGAACCTAAGAAAAGTCAGGGGTGAGGAATGGCCTTTCGGCCCATCAAAGCTCAACCTTCTAGTGCACTAACTCTCCTATCATGCTCCCTGAACAACATTGAAACCGCCGATGTAAACATTTAGGATGGAATTCCTGTATGTAAACTGTTGCCTGTCACAATGTAGTTGCAGGCTCAGGCCAGTCGGTGCTGCTCTCATCTCTCTCTGTGACTGCCCCGCATTAAAAAAAACTGGCCGTAAGCAACATCACAGGCAATTTACTAGCCTGTTCTAAATGAACTCTTCCCACTTGAACAATCAGATTTTCATCATAGAAAAACATAGAATGTACAGCACAGAAACAGGCCATTCGGTCCATTTATGTTGTCTGGTCCTACTTTCCTACCTTACTTTGAAGTTATCATCTGAGTCACCATCATCACTCAATACCATGAAATGGGAGGGCACAGGTTCAGTTCCCCCCCTCCACTCAGCTCCTGATCTTAGTTGGCAACGGAAAAACAACTGTTGTTGGAAAGCCACGTCTCACAACTTCCCTTTGTTGCCATGGACTTTCCCTGATGGGAAAGGACCCACATAGGTTCCTTCAAGCGGAAAACCACAGTCAGCTAAACTGGCGGTCGGTGCTGGTGGTAGCAATGTTCATAATTGACACCAGCCCAATGGGGGGAGCCTGGGAAGAGCAACTCTTTTGAGGTGGTTCTGCTCTCCTCCCCCTATATGTTACAACCCTGCTGCCCAAGTCAGTGCTGCCATCAGCGGCACACTGTAATAAGAGGCGAGATGAGGAGAATTTTTTTACGCAGCGAGTTGTTATGATCTGGAATGCGCTGCCTGAAAGGGCGGTGGAAGCAGATGCAATAGTAACTTTCAAAAGGGAATTGAATAAATACTTGAAGGGGAAAAATTATGGGGAAAGAGCAGGGGTGTGGGACCAATTGGATAGCTCTTTCAAAGAGCCGGCATAGGCACGATGGGCCGAATAGCCTCCTTTTGTGCTGTAAGACTCTAAGGTGTTAAACACTAATTGGCTTCTTCCACCTTTGACGTTTCCAAAGGGAAACCGTTTCTTTCTGGTTCACAATGATAGCTTCCTATTTTCATTGTGCTTCCATCTGTGATACCTTGTCACGAGTGACATGACCTTTTTGAAATTCTGTTGAACATGCCCATTTAATTATTGATTGACTGACCGGCTAATTGACCAAGAAATATGTTCATTCAGAATCAGTTACTCGGCTGAGATTAATCAAAACTACTTAAGTTTGTCCTGAGTAAGTGCTCCAAAAGGGGAAACAAAATCAACCACAAGGGATATTATCAATAGACCAAGACAGCATCCATCAAGCCCCCTTCAAATTCTTAGTCGAGACTGTGGTATGCTTCCAGTAAACTGTTCACACAAATAGCTGAGGAAAGGGAGCAGTGGGGGAAGATGATCAGTGTGCAGCCCCCATAATTATCTGGAATCGTCGGGCTCAATTTTGAAATGGTGGGGGGTTGGCAGCGGGGGGGGTGAAGGTGCGCGTGGCAAACCCGAATAAACAAAATTTACCGTTTCCGACGCGATCGCAATGTAATTGATGGTGATTAAAGTTCTCTCCGGGTCTCGCGCCTGGCAGCCGGCCTGATTGACAGGCTGACTGTCGACAGGAGCTGCAATGCCGAGGTGAGGGGGGGGAGAGAAAGCGAGAGAGTGAGACGGCATTGGAACGGAGAATCGGTGTGGGAGGGGGGAGAGAGAGAGAGGGGAAGATCGGAGGGGGGGGGAGAGGGGAAGATCGGAGGGGGGGGGGAGAGGGGAAGATCGGAGGGGGGGAGAGAGGGGAAGATCGGAGGGGGGGGAGAGAGGGGAAGATCGGAGGGGGGGGAGAGAGGGGAAGATCGGAGGGGGGGAGAGAGGGGAAGATCGGAGGGGGGGGAGAGAGGGGAAGATCGGAGGGGGGGGGGAGAGGGGAAGATCGGAGGGGGGGGGAGAGGGGAAGATCGGAGGGGGGGGGAGAGGGGAAGATCGGAGGGGGGGGAGAGAGGGGAAGATCGGAGGGGGGGGAGAGAGGGGAAGATCGGAGGGGGGGGAGAGAGGGGAAGATCGGAGGGGGGGGGGAGAGGGGAAGATCGGAGGGGGGGGGGAGAGGGGAAGATCGGAGGGGGGGGGGGAGAGGGGAAGATCGGAGGGGGGGGGAGAGGGGAAGATCGGAGGTGGGGGGGAGAGGGGAAGATCGGAGGTGGGGGGGAGAGGGGAAGATCGGAGGGGGGGGGGGAGAGGGGAAGATCGGAGGGGGGGGGGGAGAGGGGAAGATCGGAGGGGGGGGGAGAGGGGAAGATCGGAGGGGGGGGGGAGAGGGGAAGATCGGAGGGGGGGGGGAGAGGGGAAGATCGGAGGGGGGGGGGAGAGGGGAAGATCGGAGGGGGGGGGGAGAGGGGAAGATCGGAGGGGGGGGGGAGAGGGGAAGATCGGAGGGGGGGGGGAGAGGGGAAGATCGGAGGGGGGGGGGGAGAGGGGAAGATCGGAGGGGGGGGGAGAGGGGAAGATCGGAGGGGGGGGGAGAGGGGAAGATCGGAGGGGGGGGGAGAGGGGAAGATCGGAGGGGGGGGGAGAGGGGAAGATCGGAGTGGGGGGGAGAGGGAAGATCGGGGGGACATGGGGGGGAAGATCAGGGAGAGATCGGGGGGACATCGTTGGGGGAAGAGGGGGAGATCGGAGAGGGAGACATCGGACATTGGAGCAGGGTGGAAAGGTAAGTTGATTTTGTGTTTTAACTTTGCAATGGTTTTTTATTTCATTTATTTCATTTATTTTTGCCTGATCCGGCCCTTCACCTCTGGTTTCACCAGGCGTGAATCAGAAGCCGTGGTAAAGCCGGCCAGGTAAGTTAAAAATCGTTCTAACTACCTAATATGTCACAAGTAAAGTGCCTCAATGAGGTACATTTGGTTCTTTAACTATCATCCGGCCGGCTTTAATTGCTGGCGAGACTTCCGGATTCGGGACGCCCGCGCACAGGTGCGCCCGTGGGAAACTCGGAAGTCGGCGGGTTGGAGCCGGCTTACGAACCCGGTCTGCATTTCTGCAATTTTCGCAGCCCCCGCCCTCACCCTCGCCCCCAACGCACCCGCAATTTACGTGTAAAATTGAGCCCTTTCTGTCCAAATTGTGTAAGCATCACCAGGCCATTCTGAAGTCTGAAATTTCTATACATGGCCACACCTCTAACATCTTGATGGAAGTGTAGGGCTAGCTATGAAAGAATCTCGTTTAAAAAGCAGTTTTATTTTGACTCTGTCTGAAATCAGTCATATCTGAAATTCATTTCCTATTTCTTGTACAGAAACCAGCCTGCTTCTGCACAGTGCTAAATTTAGTGATACAATGTGTTGTCTTATTTTTGTCGTGGCAGCATCAAATTAAAAACTAGTCCCCTCACTGACAAACGACTGCACAATAGCTACTGGGTTGGAGGCTGAGACAGGGGAATCTGCATTCACACAAAGCATTGAAGACTGCCGACAGAATTCTGTGTTTCGTTTTGCTTGGGTATCATGTGGCTTTCAATCTGATGGTGCTGTTAGGTTTGCCCAGTTAGTGGCAAAAAGCTGGCACCATGCCATTGTGTTTTACATTGCATGGTGTGGAAGAACAAGCCACAGAAGGCCTCTAGTTTTAATAGAGGACTGTCGCCACTGCCGTGAATGCTGGGATAGCCTTGCCTCCATAGCTGTACGCAAACACAAATTCTACAGCCAAACCAGTGAAGAAGAAAGAGAGAGAAACACAGGGAAACGGAGATGAGAGAGAGACGGATAGGAGAACACATTAGTAATTGGTCATCCCCTGCAGCCCATATGCCAGCATAGGCTCGATGGGCCGAATTGCCTTCTTCTGTGCCGTAACCATTCTATGATATGATGGACACAGTTTGACGCTTTTAACCAAGTTTACGTTTTGGAACGAGGCGGTACCTCAGATACATGGCCTCTGAATGAAAATCTCAAATCTAGGGTCTGTCCAATGTGGACAGCTTTGAATACCTGTAACTGAGAACCCAACCAAATGGACTGTGGTCTTTATTCATCTGGCAATCCCTAAATCTTCGAAGTGCAGGTGGCATCGCCACAGAGACTGCCAGTGATGCAGCTCAATCGACAGTCTGTTTGTGGATGGGGAGGAAGGAGATGCCTCAACTCCCACAGCGCATCCAAGCTCTGTACAAACAGGCCAATTGTCCTATTGAATTGAGTGGCTCTGTTTGCAAGAAATGGTTGAAATGGCTGGAGCTACACAGCTTGCGCCAGATGTTGGGCACGATGATGATCACAGCTGCCGTGTTTACACATCGAATCACAAGTAATATGGGCGTAGAAGTTAAAAATTAAATCTGTATTAACTATCTTGCACCACTGACGTCAATCAATGCCACCATTGCACTGTGTGCATCTGCCAGCGATCAGCAGGGACAGGTGAGACAGGAATACCAAGTGACTTGCACAGGCCGCAATACAAAGGGAGATGGAATGAAACACAAAGCTGCACAGTTTCACTGACATGCTATTTTGACTCGCAAGTCCAGACAGCAGTCTGATAATATTTTCCAATAATTCCTTCAATGTCGCTGGGTCAAAATCCTGGAACTCCCTCCCTAACAGCACTGTGGGAGAACCTTCACCACACGGACTGCAGCAGTTCAAGAAGGCGGCTCACCACCACCTTCTCAAGGGCAATTAGGGATGGGCAATAAATGCCGGCCTCGCCAGTGACGCCCACATTCCGAGAATGAATAAAAAGAAAATTTGCCTGAAAGAAAAACACCATTGCAGAGCAAACAAAACACCATTCACCTCCAGTCTTCCCCCCCCCAAATCACTTAACGTTCCAAGGAGCTTCACTGAGCCTTAAAGAAAAAATGGACACCGAGCCAAAGGAGGAGATATTAAGAGGGGCGACCAAAAGCTTGGTAAAAGAGATGGGTTTTAAGGAGGATCTTAAAGGAGAGAGGGATGTAGAGGGATTTAACAGAAGGAATTCCAGCGCATGGGACCTAGGCATCTGAAGGCATGGCCGCCAATGGTGAGGCAAAGGGAGGGGGGATACACAAAGATGCCAGAGTCAGATGAATGGAGAGTTTGGGAGAAGATTGTAGGCTGGAGGAGGACGAGATAGGGAGGAGCGAGGCCATGAAGGGATTGAAACATAAGGATGAGAATTTTAAATTGGAGGCATTGGGGGACTGGGAGCCAATGTAGATAAGAGGTGATGGTTGAGTGGGACTTGGTGTAGGATGGGATATAGGCAGCAGAGTTTTGGATGAGCTGCAGTTTATGGAGGGTGGAGGATGGGAGACTGGAGAGGAGAGCATTGGAATAGTTAAGTCTGGTGGTTAGAAAAGCACAGATGAGCGTTTCAGCAGCAGATGGGCTGAGGCAGGGCGGAGACGGGCGATGTTACGGAGGTGGAAGTAGGCGGTCTGTGCGATTGATAGGATATGTCCAATCAGGGAAGCTTCTAATCAACAATGAGCAGGCAGCACAAAACCATTCATTCAAACTGCTTAAATAATTTCTTCACACTATTTCTGGCCATCATTCTCTTTGCTCAGGTCAGTACAACTAAACATAACATGTATAACAGAACATAGCCACAGAAAAATGACACACTGGTAAATATCAAGAAACTCACCCAAAAGATTGGTCACGTAACATTAGAAGCTTCTCCTCCATAGGCCTGCCCTTCTGTTTGGAGCCTGGGGCTTGAGTTCAGTGGCAGAAAGTTGGAAAGTCTGTGTCCGAGAGATACATTGTGGGAATTGTAGTTTTGACCCTGTTCTTGCATTACTAGAATTTCCAGCATGCACTGTGACAGTTCATGTCAAGTCACAATTGGGCATCAAATTTACAAACGGCAACTGTGAGGCACAGAAGGTTGGAAAAAAAAACACCATCAAAAATTGAAGTGAATTCACCTTATTTTCTGCACATTATGCAGTTTAAGACAGTCATTAACATTTCTGAGCTAACGGTGTTGTTTGAGATAAGTTGTATTTTGCGTCACTGAGAGGGACTGATTCGGCCTAGGCCAGAGGGTAATATTGGAGTTTGTGGAAAAAAGGCGATTTGACTTGGTTGGTAAGAAAATTAAAACAACACACAATTTTGTGTAATGAAATGCTCAGTTATTTTTATAAAAGTGTTCAAAGAAATGTTTATGAAAAACACAATTTTTTTTTAATGCCCCTATGATTTTTCTCCTGGAGTGTCCTGGAGATTAACCTTTAATTCCTGGAGATTAACCTTTAATTCCTGGTGATTAACCTTTAATTCCTGGAGACTCCAGGACAGTCCTGGAGGGTTGGCAACCCTATTAGTGAGGAATAAACGTCAGATCCCTGATGATCTTTATGGGGTTCCATACCCCCTGGGAATCCACTGCTAAGAATGTGTTCAATGCCTGTCAGGCAAAAAAAAAAACAGGCATCAAGGACTATCCACAACTGAAACAGGCAATAGGCTCTTTACATTTGCAAATAAGGGATCTAATGCCTCTCTGAAGTCCCATCTGGAATATTGGTCTGCCCTGAGGCAGCCAATGCCAGCTGCATTCAGGAAAGCCAATCTTCATGCTGCCTAACAGGTGGCCCTTGAAAGGAACAGAACATATCTGAGTGATTTTCCACATTGTTAAGTAGATGCTTTTGAAATGTAATCACAGTAGTTTAGGGAAACACATTGCACACTGTATGGTCCTACAAACAGCAATGAGATTAATGACCAGGTATTCATACACCAGGAGAACTCCCACTGCCATTCTTCAAATAGTGAGATCTTTTATGTCCACATGAGAGGGTAGCCAGTTTAACATCTCCTCTGAGAGATGGCACCTCAGTACTACACTGGGAATATCAGCCTGGATTATGAGCTTAAAGTCTCTAGAGTAGGGCTTGAACCCAGAGCTTCCTGCCTCAGAGGCCAAAGTGCTACCCACTGATCCACGGCTGACACACGTATAAGAAAGCATGGAATGAGAAGAGGCCATTCGACCCATCAAGCCTGTTCCGCAGACTGCATGGACTCTGCCCAATCATTTAATCTCCTGAGGAAATGTTTTTCAATAATGGTACAGAATAGTTGGCCATCAACACATCTGCTCTTCACAGATAAAACAACATCAGCCCCAGCACGACAGGAAGCATTGTATCCCGTGTAGTATTTGGTTTGAAGAGTATGTTAGATTTCAATTACTGTAGTTTGCTTACCAACCAATATATGCACAGTTGACCCATCTTCCTAAAATGACCAGGTCTCATCCTGTGGCGATGAACTGCAAAGACTTTTGTCTGATAATTGGGCTTACGCTCTGCAATTGAATTTGAATTAGATGTGCATGTAATTTGTAATATAAGATTCACTGCACAGTGAAAGTCTTTGCAAAGAATTAATGGCATTGGATTATAAATTGTATTTGATATCCCGTACAGTCTCGGCCTGAGAATATTTAGCCTTCATTTCACTGATGCCTCATTTAGTGACATACATGTTGAAGGTAATTCTTCAAAGGTCAAGCAATTAGGTTGTGAGGGATATAACTGTGAATAAGAGGCCTGATAATTATAGTAGACATTTTGCCTTCAGGAAATTAGCACTGTTTCTTATATTCTGACCCAATTTCCCATATGGAAATACTGCGGAGGATAATGTGTACATAATGTAGGTTTGATCAGTATGTGTGCTATAATCACATTAAAAGTATACCTTAGATGTTATAAATCTCTCAGCAAAACATTAAAGGTCGATTTCTATGATTGTTAAATGTTAATCTTTCCGACCCGTTGGCTCATCTCTGGTAGTTATAACAATTCATACAGGTTTGATTCACAATCTGTGCTGGGTTCACTGATCTCAGTCTTAGGGGTGCTCGAAATGATTTCTTTCAGTTTTTGTTTCATTTATTCTTGGGATGAGTGACACAAGCAAGGTCGCATTTATTACCCATGGACAACTGAGTGGCTTGCTGGGCCACTTCCGAGGGCATTAAGAGTCAAGCGTGAAATGTGGGACAGGAGCCATGTGTAGGCCCAGACCAGGTAGAGGTGGTAGATTCCCTTCCCTGAGGACATTAGTTTTTACGACAATCCGACAGCTTTCATGGTATTTCTTCTGGTGCCAGCCCACAAATGATCAGATTTGTTGAAATCAATCTCACAACTTGCCCTGGTGGGATTTGAACTCATGGGACTCAATTTTAACATTGAAAAACAGGTGTTATGGGGGCAGGGGGGCATTGAAAATTGCCACCATTTCAAACCCACCTCCGACCTGCCCATTTCTGGTTTTCACCAGGACAGGAGGAGGGGCAAGCAACCAACCCGCTCCCAGGAGGTGGGTCGAGCCTTAAAACCTTTCAAGGAGGCTTCGGGCCTCCATTTTTCTGGACTTCCTGATTTCAACCCTGGGGGGCCGGGATTCCCAGGCCTTCTGTTTATGCCTCGTGAAAGGAGGCGAAAAGGCCCGACATTAACAGGGAGGTGCCTTTCCAGCACAGCTTGTGGGCCTGGAGGAGCAGAAATGCCTCCCTCAGGCCCAACAAGCCTACCTGCACCGACCCCACCCCCCCCCACAATCGCGGACATCCGACCCCCGATCGCGGACCCCTGACCCCCGATCACGGACCCCCGAACCCCGATTGCGGACCTCTGACTCCCAACCCCGATCCTCCCCCCCACTCCAATCCTCCGACCTCCGACCCCAATCCTCCCCGATCCTCCGACCTCCGACCCCGATCCTCCCCGATCCTCCGACCTCCGACCCCGAACCTCCCACCCCAACCCCCGATCCTTCCCCCCCCCGACTCCGATCCTCCTCCCCTGATCCTCCCCCTCACCATTCACGGAGCCCTGCGATGACCCCTGATCCTGACACTCTTCCCCCCCCCCTCACCCCGTGACTGACCCCCGATCCCATCCCCCATGACTCACAACCCCTGTGCCAACCTATGCCACCCATGCCCCCCCCATCCATACAAACAAAGACTTACCTGAAAACTTACCTGCAGACGCCCTCTCCCTGGCTGCTCTCCCGTCCGACTGAGACCAGCCTGTCAATCAGACGGTCAGTCGGACGGGAGACCAACAAAAAAAGATAAAAGACGTCCTTACGTCAAAATCGTAAGGACGTCCGGGAAACCCGTACTAATGGATTTCCTGTCCTCAATTTGACTCTCCTGCCCCCTTCCCAGCTCAGTTTTAACATTGAGCCCGTGGCCTCCAGTATCATAAGCACTACACCACCATAAACTTGGCCTCAGCATCCCTGGGCTAATAAGGAAAAAACAACTTAGGATCCTGCTGCTGATTGCAGTACAGTGTCCAATGCTGCAGAATGCTGATAGGGTGAGATGAAGAGGGGTAGGAGGAGGCTCGTGTGGAGCAGAAACACCAACGTCGACCGGTTGGGCCGAATGGCCTGTTTCTGTGCTGTAAATTCTATGTAATTCTATGATAGCAGGTGAGGACAGTGTCGGGCTCAGCTGTGATGCCCTCTACAGTCAAATAGCTTGCAGATGCTCACATTCTGGGCCCACATGTGAGAAGTGGTTGACTTGGATGAGGTGTGCTGTAAGTGGCCACGGAACCATACTCCAGCAAGAGTCAGAGCCTTCAAGAAAGGAACAGAAATGAATTATATTTATCCAATTAATATTTTACAACAAATAGGAATATTTCTCACATGAGCTTTACTTGTGCAGAGGCTCCATGTTTCAGTGAAGTCGATCTACACACTGACATTTCCAAAACTAAGATATTCAGTTCCACTTTACAGATTGTTTTTTAATATCTATTTTAAAGAGCTTTTTTCTCCACGATTTTCTGATACGTGCTACCAGCATGGACACAAAAAATGTACTTATGTCAGTAATGCCCTCGCCCCTCCCTATCTCTGAAACCTCCTCCAGCCCTACAACCCTTCGAGATCTCTGTGCTCCTCCAATTCTGGCCTCTTGCACATCCCCGATTTTAATCGCTCCACCATTGGCGGCCGTGCCTTCAGCTGCCTGGGCCCTAAGCTCTGGAATTCCCTCCCTAAACCTCTCCGCCCTTCTCTCTCCTCCTTTAAGACACTCCTTAAAACCTACCTCTTTGACCAAGCTTTTGGTCACCTGTCTTAATATCTCATGTGGCCCGGTGTCAAATTTTGTTTGATAATCGCTCCTGTGAAGCGCCTTGGGACGTTTTACTACGTTAAAGGCGCTAGATAAATGCAGGTTGTTGTTGTTGTAATGACGGCATGAAACGTGGCGGCCATTTTCAATAATTAGTGATTAAATTTGAGGTTAAAATGTTCGACATTGCGAGAAGGCATTTGCTGTGAGGGAATTCCACCAATTGTCGTCCAAAGGCGGTGGCTTTCGGCCAGGAACAGCTGGCCATTTCCATCTTACATTTTCCCCGTAAAATTTTAATTATCCTAAGAGCTGTACGATCAATTTAAGACGACCCACAGGGGCCTCCAAGTCATGTCAGACAGGGTCTCAAGTCAGATTGCTCTTTGTTGCCGGGAAGATGTATTGGCAACGAGCAGTTCCGTGATGAATCTGCTGATCTGAACAGTGATTTGTTCGGAAAATGGCAGAGCATTTACAAGGCAGAATGATGGGGGAGGGGGAGGAAGACTGCAGGTGGAAATGGAGTTGAGCGCCATACATTTTGGCGGTCTACCGTGACGAGACACCATGCCACAGAGCGCATTAAAACATATCAGCTCCTTCGACAGGAATAGATGAGGCTGAATTCTATTTTTGCCACAGCGTCAATCCACCCTTCCCCCTCCCTCCCCCTCCCCCCACCACCAACATCATAAAAATAATAGAGCTGTACGCATAATTTCTCTTAAATTTCTGTTTGAGGTCATTTATTCGAATCTTGTCACTGAACTAAATTTTCAATCGCAATCAGAGAAGTGCTTAAAGCTGCTTTTGTCTCACGATGGTTGTACATCACTAATTCAGTGTTTGAATTACTTAGAATTTTACAGCACAGAAACAGGCCATTCGGCCCAACTGGTCTATGCTGGCATTTATGCTCCACACGAGCCTCCTCCCTCCCTACTTCATCTACCCCTAACAGCATATCCTTCTATTCCTTTCTCTCTCAAATGCTTATCTGGCTTCCCCTTAAATGCATCTATTCTATTCGCCTCAGCTATTCCTTGTGGAGCAAGTTCCACATTCTCACCACTCTCTGGGTAAAGAAGTTTCCCCTGAATTCCCTATTGGATTTATTAGTGACTATCTTATATTTATGACCCCTAGTTTTGGTCTTCCCCGCAAGTGGAAACATTTTCTCTATGTCTCCATATCGAACCCCTTCATGATTTTAAAGACCTCTATCAGGTCACCCCTCAGCCTTCTCTTTTCTAGAGAAGAGAGCCCCAGTCTGTTTAGCCTTTCCTGGTAAGTATATCCTCTCAGTTCTGGTATCACCCTTGTCAATCTTTTTCGCACCTTCTCCAATGCCTCTATGTCCTGAACATTGAATGTGGGGCCTTCTGGTCTGTGTGGTCTGTTTTCAGTTCCACATTCGCCTGAGGAAGGAGGAAGCCTCCGAAAGCTTGTGGATTTTAAAATAAAATTGCTGGACTATAACTTGGTGTTGTAAAATTGTTTACAATTGTCAACCCCAGTCCATCACCGGCATCTCCACATCATGGCTTAGTGAGACACTGGGCAGTGCATTAGAGGAGTCTGAGAAGAAATTTTCATCCCCGTCAGTCTGGATTAGATTTAAACCCCCCTCCCCCAACTCTCAGAGGGAAAAAAGGACATTATTCTATTTCACTGCATCAACAAGGCCCCTTGTTTCATTTTCAAGCTCAGTACTGTCGTCTTCAAAATGATTCGTGTGTGAGCTTTGTAAGGCATTCAGTGATCAGAGGCTCAGTGTGGGGTTTAGTTCGATTATGATAAATGTGGAACCATTTTGCCAAGAAATGTTCTGCTTGGACCAAGAGACGGGCAGACTTCCTCGAAAATGAGCAACTTGCGATTTTAATTTGGCTTGTTTAATCAGTCATCCCGTGACGAAATCTGCATTAAAAAAAAAGCACAGAACAGTTTCCCCTCATAACAGGCCACTGGAACGATCTGTAACAGGGGCACTTTTAATGTACGGACCCATTACAGAACACACGCTGCTGTGAATTTGGGTGACAGGGTGACAAAATTGAGTGCTAAGCATAAAGAATAAATAATTAAGTGGAAGATTTTGTGCTTGAGTTCCGATTTTGAGATTTAGGTTCAGGAGATGTGCAAAAGGAAGGGATGGGAGAGGTAATTGCAGATCCCTGTGCTTTGATTAGGCGGTCAAGCTGTTGAGGCTGGGGGTCAATTGAAAATTTCAAAACTGAGATTGATATATTTTTGTTGGGGAAGGTTATTAAGAGATATGGAACCAAGGCAGGTAAATGGAGTTAAGATACAGATCAGCCATGACCTAATTGAATGGCGAAACAGGCTCGAGGGGCTGAATGGCCTACTCCTGTTCCTGTGTTCCGAGCACACTGTCCTTTCATCTCTGGGACCTGACATCAAATCCAGCAAACAGCAATTGGACAAAGCGAAGCTAAGCAATATTAAAACACCGTTCCTGGTGGGCGCAGGTCCTCTGCACAATCTCGCCATCATTTGGTGTGAATTGGCGATATTACTCAGGCTATTAAGATCGTAAAAGAGTTGAGAAGATGGGACGGTCAAAATAGAAATAAAAATGATCAAAATGGAAAAAGACCACACTGCTGTAGCGGTGCTCTTCTGAGATTGGAGCTGGGGGGGCCACATTTTGGGATAGCGTTGAGGGGGCTTTGGTCTGCAGCTGACTCCTGCAGTACCTGAAATAGGAGTCCTTGATGGTGATACCGTGTGCAAAAAGCTGACAAATATTCTGTTGCCTCCTGATTTTCATTTCCCACACCAGCCACCTTAATGGTCTCTCTGAGCAAGGCTGACAATATCGTGCCAATTTGTGCTCGAGGGGAATGGATAACACTCTAACCCACTGCAGAACCCAGTCTCACGCAGTGATTCCTTGCAAAAATATTTCGATGAGCTGTAATTATTTTTGACAACATTATCCAGTCCTGCTATTAGGAGATATCATTCCATTAAAAAATTACAGATTTTAGATTCCATGTACATTATCGTGACATTTATTAAAATGCCATTTATTTCAGCCTTCTAATTAGTCTTTCAATTATGCAGTGTTAAATGAAATGAGGAAATGAGAAAACTTGGCCAATTATGTTGATATTTTTGGGTGTCAAGTACAGTTGGTTAAGCAGTTAACAGCAGAATCCATTTCATTTAAAGCGTCAGCATGCCATTTTTTCAATCTTTTCCCCCTCATTTTTAAAAAGCTGTTCTCTCCTTTTCAATTCCCTCTGTGCTGGGCACCATTGCCTCGCTGAGGAACAGTCAGGTGCCCTGCTCCCAGCCATCTACTACTGCGCTACTAAAAGATGCTGGAGGGGCCTGGGGTTTACTCATCTCCAATGTAGGAACATAGGAACAGGAGTAGGCCATTCA
Source organism: Heptranchias perlo (assembly GCF_035084215.1). Taxonomy (NCBI): domain Eukaryota; kingdom Metazoa; phylum Chordata; class Chondrichthyes; order Hexanchiformes; family Hexanchidae; genus Heptranchias; species Heptranchias perlo. The sequence continues at coordinate 8,421,614 of NC_090370.1, forward strand.
GCCCCTCGTGCCTGCTCCGCCATTTGATAAGATCATGGCTGATCTGTGATCTAACTCCATATACCTGCCTTTGGCCCATATCCCTTAATACCTTTGGTTGCCAAAAAGCTATCTATCTCAGAGTTAAATTTAGCAATTGAGCTAGTATCAATTGCCGTTTGCGGAAGAGAGTTCCAAACTTCTACCACCCTTTGTGTGTAGAAATGTTTTCTAATCTCACTCCTGAAAGGTCTGGCTCTAATTTTTAGACTGTGCCCCCTACTCCTAGAATCCCCAACCAGCGGAAATAGTTTCTCTCTATCCACCCTATCCATTCCCCTTAATATCTTATAAACTTCGATCAGATCACCCCTTAACCTTCTAAACTCTAGAGAATACAACCCCAATTTGTGTAATCTCTCCTCGTAACTTAACCCTTGAAGTCTGGGTATCATTCCAGTAAACCTACACTGCACTCCCTCCAAGGCCAATATGTCCTTCCGAAGGTGCGGTGCCCAGAACTGCTCACAGTGCTCCAGGTGCGGTCTAACCAGGGTTTTGTATAGCTGCAGCATAACTTCTGCCCCCTTGTACTCTAGTCCTCTAGATATAAAGGCCAGCATTCCAATGGCCTTCTTGATTATTTTCTGCACCTGTTCATGACATAAATTTAATTTAAATTCCCCATGTACCATGGCGGAGATTTGAACTTATGACGCCGGATTATTAGTCTAAGCCACTGGATTACTAGTCCAGTAACATAACCACTATGGACCGTACCTCCTGACCTACCGTCTCAAGTGAAGAGATGCACGAGCGGGGAAAATAGCAAGAAAGGAGAACGTCCTCAATGCCGGGAAATAGGCTGATATATTAAAGTAAAAAAAACCTCCTCTTTATGGCTATTAAGGGGCAAAGGTTGCAGGGTAGGTGTCAGCCATGGCTCGGTGGTAGCTCTCTCGCCTCTGAGTTAGCAGGTCACGGGTTCAAGTTCCACTCCAGAGATTTGAGCATGTAAACCAGGCTGACGCTCCCAATGCAGTACTGAGGGAGCGCTGCACTGTTGGAGGTGCCGTCTTGCAGATGAGATGTTAAACCAAGGTCCCATGGCACTTTTTCATATTAGAGCAGAGAGAGTTCTCCCTGGAAAACCATTTTGGTTGCTCTCTTCTGTATCCTTTCAATAGGACATCGACTGAGAAGAGAGTCAGGCTTGGCGGTGATGCCCTCTCTGATCTCAAAAACCTAGCTGCCCTCACTGTTTAGGCTCCCACATGAAGGATGCCATTTGGGTGGGGTACCAGCGAGAGGGTGGGGTGGGAGCCAGCATCCTCGGAACAGTATCTCAACAAGAATCAGAGCCTTCAGAGAATAGGAGGCGAGGCAATTATAAGGAGAAGAAAAGCTGCTCAATCACAAACATTGTTATTTATCACAAAGCTGTCCGCCGCTTTCTCAAGATCTGAAGAAGAGGTTTTGATGTTAATACAAACCTGTGCCAAAGTAAGTGCCACTTAATGAGGAAAACCTTTTCAAGTCAACAGCA